>NC_092824.1:54963401-55275446 GCF_023375885.2 Dermacentor andersoni
AGCGTTGCGAGGAGACTCACGTGCGTGCTCGCCCGAGCGAACGCTGTTGACGCGCAGCGAAGGATAATGATAACCTTACTTTACCGAACTTCTTGCGTCAGCTTCCACAGCGTTGACTGCTATGTATGGAAACGGAGTTCAATTAAAAACAAGCTGCTGTGCTAGGAGTTCTCTGTTTGAGTACTGCTATTAAATAGTTTCATTTATGTTTAATTAAAGTTATAGTCTTTCCTACCGACTTTACTACCTTGTTTTCCGTACATATGTTTCAAACCTTTTTCGTCGGCCGATACAGGAGGCAGTTCACACACCAGGTATGACGTGGGTTACTGATTCGCGCTTTTAAAATTTTGTTTCTTTTTTATGCCGAGGGAATAGAATGTCTCGATATTCTGAAAAATTTCCTATCGCTGGATTCAAAAAGTCTTGAGCAATTGCATATCTCGTGAAGCTAGTAGTAATTAGGTAAGCTGATGCGGGAAGTAAGGACAGTACAGGGCCATTGAGGATCGTTCTCGCACCACTCTCAGTCATTTCGCTCACGTATAATCTCCTATGACCAGTCATTTAATGAAACTTATGCGGACAGGCACTTGAAAATGAAGTGTCCGTATAAGGTTAGTACCACTGCTTGTTGTGCGCGATGTAGATAAAGATAGACAATCCGTTATTACGACTACCGTCTGCATTGGGGAATTTAGTTTACGCAAGGCCAACCCTAGAGATAACGATTCCGCCAGAAATACGGACATGTCGTCCGGAATGCTGACTGAGAATGACCAGTCTCCACATTACAGGGAGATCCGCTGTCATTCCAAAGCCGGATACGTCAGCGACGTTACGGGGTTGGTGCTATGCGCCCATTTCGATGACCTGCAGGAACTGCTTGGCAGAAAGTGAACGCGGACAAACGATTCCACAGAGGTGACAGTGCCAGTAACCACCTTCGCGCGGCCTTCGAGATTTATGTGAGATAGCGCTAAAGAGAGTGAAGTCCGCTTATAATGTGATGAAATATTGCTGGATCGCCAGTAAGACCGAACGGCTCTCTTAGGGCTCAGCGGCCCATTGCTCTAACCATTATTCGACGATCGAACACATCTTTTCATGCCCAAGTCGCTTTTGGAAACGTCTCACACGTGCGCACCCGGCCAATTTGTCGTACGCTACCTTCGAGATAGCTCGAGCTTTATTCAGTTGGTTTTGACGGCTTTCACTTCAGGATCGGCCCAGTAGTGGGAGTGACGTGCTACTTCGAAAGTGAGTTAGGTCCGCCTTTGTTACCGTCTTAACGAAAGAAATCCCATAGGGCCAAGCAGCCAGCTGGGTCACATGACATAGAATGCCCCAGAAGGGTTTCAAATGCGCCTCCAAAATGAGAAAAGAATGTGAACACAATGCGAACAAATTGTATATGTTTTGGTGATAATTGTATTTCGAGCTACTTTCTTTTTCACTGCATGCGAGAGCTTGAAATAAATTGTAGTGCTCCCTTTAAAAAAATGCTATCTTGTTCGCTTATCAAAAAGAAGCTTCTTACTTTGAATGAGTAAACTTAGAAAAGTGTGAAAGAACGCTGTGTAACTACTGCACCTGGAACGAAAGAGATGTACGTTGGGGTGCTTACCGGTCGGCTCCACTAGCCATTCCGAAAGTTCACAATTGTGGAAGCATTCTTTTGCTCGTACTTTTCCGTAGCTAATGCATGTCTACCCATTACTTTGCCGGTCCAAGTACATGGAAACCGTCTACTGAACGGTGTTGAGATTAGTTGCCTGACAGCTGCATGGCCCCTTCAACGCAATTGTATCCACATAGCCGCAACGCAGTTGCAACAGGTTTCTCCTTCGTTATTTCTCCCCTCGTTTGTTTTATTTTATTGATGCAGTCATAACCACACAAAAAACCTGGACAAATAATTTCGCACCATCCGAGGAATATACTAAAAACAGCAGGCGTCACGCACGCACGATCACCACGAGCAGTATTTAATGACTTCTGAAATGCAGTTATATTCCGTGTCATGTAAGGTTAGGCTGGTGGTTGGTTGGTATGTAGGGTTTAATGGCGCAAAAGCGACTACGGCTATGATGCGCCAACCGCACGGTTGTGTCGTGTAAGGTTAGTGATTCCTGGCTGACGCATGCGTATTTGCATTTTCTAATGAAAAACACCCATGCTAGTTGGTGGGTTGTCTGGTCTTGACTTCTTTAGAGAACAAAGCGGCCTGTTGAATTATGGTGTGCAGCCGCATTCGCGGCAATGCGAATTCACGGCCAAACTGGAAGTGCTTCTTAAAGAAGCACTTCCCGTGTTAACACATCTGCCAATTTGCCCTAGAGTAACGCATTAACACGACATTAAGGGAACGTTTCGCGTTTTTAAGAAGTTCTTCTAGTTTCGCGGTGGCTTCGCACTGCAACAAATGCAAACGCTCACCAGAATTCAGCAGGTGCTTTGTTTTGTAAAAAAGCAAAGATCCGACAACCCGTCAACTAGCAGAGGTGCTATCTTTACGAAACATACGTACGTCATACGTCGGTCAGCAGTCACTAACTTTACTTAGCACGGCATTATATACAATTATAACTCGTTAAAGACTGCTCGTGGCGATCGTGAGTGCATGACGCCTGCTGTTTTTCGTATCTTCCTAGCATGGTGCGCAATTAGTTGTCCTGGTTTTTTCTGCATCACGTCCGTCGTCTGTTCTCTTTACTTCCATTTGTATGTGCGTGCATATATAGAGTTTGCATTTGAATTTAGTCCTCAAGGAAATGGGGTCGCTGCCGTTGGAATCAAATCCGTGGACTCAAGGAACGCCATAACCACTAAGCTGGTGAGGTGGGTGCAGAATTTGATTTGCTGTATGGCAGCTTTTTCAGCGTACGCTTTGACCGCAAGTATTAAACTCGCGGCCTGCATTCGCCGACATGCCAACAATTCATGACAATGACAAAAGCCAACCTATCATGCACGAAACGTTGAAATCATTCAAAACATTTAAACCACACTGCCGAAGCATTATGACACAAATCTAAAACACAAAACCAACAGTGGCGGACCAATGAACCAAACAATGCGGGACAATGACTTGGCAGTTATGGGAACACTTTTGTTCTCCTGCCCAGAACTAAAGTTGTCGCGGAACGCGCACTAAAATTCCCCCTAATTGATTGCTTTTAACGCACCTACGTTGCCGAGCACTATTGATAAAGAACTCCTTTATAAAGCTGAAATGTAGATAACATTGAGGAACATTATTTTCCTTTCTCAATACAGGCATACACGTGGGACATACGAAGGGTGCCCTCGTACACAAACTCGTGGTAATCGTAAAAGTTATCATTTGTTTGTTGAGGACGAGTCAAGTAAACTGTCAGAATAGGCATGTTTCGTCTTACTGATTATTCGCAGTTATGAGTAATACAGTACTACGCATACAGAACTATACGGGCCATTTTCTTTCGGCCTTGACCCGGTGCGGACGAGAAAATGCCATGCGTTTGACCACCCGAGCCCTGCCCGTTGATTTAAAGGTTTTCCTGTATCCGGCCCTGGCATGAAATATTCAGGCTCGGTCCAACCCGGTTTGGTTCGGCGCATTAGCCCTTGAGCGTGTAGAAAGTAGGTGGACTTTTTGGTTTTAGTGAGTATACTGGCACGTGGTCGACGTGTGCCGGGGGTCTTCAATATTCGTGAAGGTGCTTCTTGCCGTGCGTCCCCTCTTTCTAGTGAATCTTTAACTTCGTGAGAAATTATCATTTCGTGACTAGCCTAAGCCGTGCAAATTATTCTTCGATATGCAAATGCACGTATACCACGGGCAGGGAAGAAACTAGGGAAGGACCAGACTGGCAACCGCCACCTAGAGTGGCAAGACGCCTGCTTACTCTTTGGCGAAGGCGATATATTAAAGGAAGTTGAAGATTATTTGAGAGAGGCGAATTTACGTGCGTGAAGTTTTCCACCAATATAGCTGCTAAATAAAAAAAATGAAAGTGGATGCTGTGATCACCGCACTGGTGCTTTGAAGGGTGATGTAAACGACCGCACTAGATTCGCCAGCTAGCTGTGCGGCAACATTGTCAACAAGCAAAGCGAGAGATGAAGGTGAGGACAGTACAGAAGACAATTATGCTCGCTGTTGTCGCGCGGACTGTTTTCCATCTCGTATTCCAGTAAATGCGTTCTAAATACCTGTAAATATATTTAAACCTCTCTTCTACGCGTACCAATATATACCGAAAGCATAGATAAGCACTAGCCATTTAATCCTACCATTCAATGTCGTAAAAAACATTGCGATGTATAGTGATGAAACTCAAGATAGTAACCTTGGCGCGAATGCAAATTTAAATACACCGGTGTATTGGTTTTCAGAAATACCATATGGATGGCCATTGGAAGCTTTTTCACTAGGCAGGCATCGATGACCTGCGAGGGCAACGCTCGGGGCAGTCAGATGGAACATGTCATTTTATTGCTTTATTTGGTTTCGTTACAATGATGCAATATTGGTATAGTTTTTTGCAGCAGAAACTAATTGGGACTCCGTCTACTGTTGTCTCATCACGTACCCTTCGTGAGGTAGAACAATTTGGCAAAACTTAAGAAAGCCTGATTTCACATCCCTTCGCGATTTCTTCTAGTGATTGGTTTATTTCATTACTACTTAATACTATAGAGTCAATACTAATTGTACGCGGAAGAGCTTTCCTACTGTAGAGAAAACTGAACAACGCACGTTTATTTTTACTGTTAGATAGGAAGTAAAAATGCTTGCAGTCGTACTCGTATTTGGCTCTTCAAACTGTGTGTTTAAAGACGGCTCGAAAAAAATGTTAATCCCTCCAATATTGGGGATTCTGGTTACGTAACAATTTTTTTTGAAGTCGCTTTTGCCTTTCTATAATCACGAGTGCATTCTTCATTCCACCACAAGCTGTATGAGTTTATGTCATTTACACGAATCTCAAATACAAACATTCTTGCGAGAACTTTCTGAAGCGTAACAGATAATCGTGGTTTTTGTGCTCAGTGCACGGGATAGCTGCGACGGACACCGGCGGCAGCGGCGTGGCCGACAAACATCGCCAACGGAAACGGCCATTGTAATCAGCTCACAACAGCTCACTCCGTAAAGTGTCGCGTCATTAGCAACGTAGCTTGTGAACGAACACGCAGAAATTAAAAAAAAAAAAAAACTAAACTCGACCTACCAGTTTTCGTCGGCCTCGTTGGCGTCTCGGTGCTGATGGTATGTGCCGATTGCGCAATCCATGGCTTCACGCAATTAGTCGCACTGTTCCAGGCTTACTGACCGACAGACGGCATTTCGCAAAAACAAACCGCGAAATAGCTCTCGCGGCATTCGGCGTAATTTCGACGAAAAGCAGCTGGTCGCAGTCGCAGAGATGGGAGGGGCGAGGATCGACACTTGCCACTTCGAAGTTCATCGATGCGGAAGTGCGACCGAAATGGCACTTCCGGTGCGATGAAAGCAGCATCATGTGAAACAGGCCTTACGCGTTTTATGTGGCCTGCAGCGGCGGCGCTGGAATTAGTGGCCAACTATAGTAGTTAGCAACTTGTTAGTGGCTAGCAATTGTTAGCCTGTTATTAGCGCATAATCGGCCTCGTACAACTATTATATTTTCCCGTAGTAGTGACGGGCAAGAACACAGCAGCAAAACTGAATAATTTAACTTTTACAGCGAAGCTGTTTTACGCGGACCCTGTTCCGTCCTTATCGGACTTCGCTAAAAAGGTGTCACGGGACCTAGCAAGAGAAAAAAAGAACCACAACGCAACAGGGGGAGAAGGGTTGAAGTAACGCCTGATCCCCCTGTGAGAATGCAATTTTCTACCTGAATCTTATACGATTGAAACACGGTGCATTTTCAGCGACGAAGCCAAGTGGCATCGGATTTATCCACGATTCATTCCACCCTGCCACGAATGAAACAAATGCGGTGCTGGTGGTTTGCGGCCAACGAACTGTACTGAGCGATTGAAGCGCGATACTAGGAGTGCGTGGATGCCGGCACTTCTTGATGGCGCAAGAAGTGCCGTCAGTCAGGTCACTCGTCAAACAAAACCAACCAGTCCGCCAAACCTTGCTCTCATTACTGGGACGCAAAAAAAAGGGATGGACCAACTTGGGCGCGAAAAAAAAAAACACTGCAAAACCTAGACGGAAGGCTCACGAGTAGAAGAAAAAGGGACGCTGGGAGAGAAAGAACACTCCTAAAGCATGGTCACTACGCGAAGCATGCAAAAGCGAGAATGAGGTGAAAGAATGGTGAAACAAAACATTTACAATATTGCATCTTCAGTCACGGGGTACACCTCCGTGGACGTGACTTACTTTTGCCATTTCTGTGCAATGGTTGCAAGGCACAGAAAAATGACATTAGGCTTTGAGTAAATTGAGCATTCTGCTTTCCTAAAGTACGCCAATTTCACTTCTGGGTGAAATTTATTGCCTCAGACGACCGCTTTGGTGAAGGAACTAGCGTGTTTGTGGGAACATTTGAACTGAGGCGTTTCGGTAGTAATTGGGAAATATTTTTTCGCTCGCTTCAGTGGATTCATCCAATAACTAACATGTGCTTGTAATTCGAGCGGATGATTCAATATTCTTAATGAAGAAACGTAGCATGGCTAACCGTACAATAAATGAATAAGTTATTACTAGGTAATAATCCGTGGCTGTCTACAAAATGCACCGAGTCATTCTCATCCCACCTTGACTTGCTTTCTATGGAGTCTTCATCACCTTGGCATAAAATAATGTAAATATAACCCATTTATCCACAGTCGAACGTAATTCGTGACTGAAGGGGATAGACTTCTCCCGAAGTTTGACTTGCATGCTGTAATATTCGGTGTACCTATAGCACAGCTTCGCGGTTGAACCATCTACACTCACCGCAAGGGGCGGTGATATTTTCTTACGCGAACCTGACCAAACAAAAGTAAGCTACACTCAGAGCACAACGACAGCGGCGAAGTCAGTCGGCGATGGTCGGAATCTGATCTGCGGGTCGAGCGCGTTGGCTTTCAGAGATAAGTCGTCGAAAGTTGCAGCGTAATCGCTGGCGCTCGCGTGCCTTTCAGAAACCACTTCACACTTCGTCTCGCGCCTGCGATCATATTACACAAGATTCGGCGGGAGCATGCACAAGAGATAGAATCAACAATAAAATTCGAATAAGTTGAAAATAATTTGGGCTAATATTTGTTAGCCGGTGAAAAGCGGTCAACGCATGAAGGTAAACAAGTACACATGTAAATATGCATAGTGGCTAACTATTCAAGGTGCAGCCCTGAGGCAGCTCGCGTGATAAGAGCATGGCGGGTATGGAGCACGCGTCTCGCTACCTCGCATGCGTCCTCCAAAGCGACCGTGGGTAGGGCAGGGGTTCGCTAGACGCGCTGAATAGCGAGCCACGACAACGCTCCCGCTACCGGCCCCTCTTCGTCCAGTACGCGTCGGTCAGTGAACATGCGCGTACGTTTTTTTTTTCTGCAGCCAAGCTGGTCGAAATTATTCCAGAGCTGATCAAATTATTACGCCCCCACGGGTGCTGTGAAAGCCTCAGTTTCGTCCCTTCCTCGTTTGAATGGCTGACACTCGGATATGCGACCACTGCAAGTGTGAGGAGACCATCCACCACCGCCTCTGCCACAGCACCCGCTTCGACACTGTACAGAGGCGAAGATCCTGGATGCTTTGCTTCATTCATAATCAGCACACAAAACTACGCGCCATCTTACAAATTTTCTAAAACCAATGCCCTTAAAACGAACGCATTATAGATACCATGCGTGCGCTATTGTGCCAGTTAACTATCTCTTTCCTTCTGCTTCTCTTTCTCTCATTTATTCTCTCATTCCCCCTCCCCTGCGCAGGGTGGCAAACCGGGCGACCTTTTAGGTAACCTTCATGCCTTTCCTTGTTTATCTCTCTCTTTGCTTTGGGATGTTATAACGCAAGAATGCTTTCCCATCGACTGCGGTGTCTCGCAACGTGACTGCTTCATTTCCTGCAAGTTCACGTTGTTTCGTTCTTGAAGTTTTAGCTGTGGTATCGTTAGCAAATGCAGATTCGTTTCTTGTACACTCGGTTCGACGAAGATAAGTTGAAGTTCAACAATGTCGTACATGCAAAGTATTGAGTCGATATCCAAATGGAGGAGAAAATGGTTACTGTTTCTCATACAAAACTCATTTGTGTACTGGGGCACTCCTGTACTAAAATGTTTCCATTTATTTCCGACGCGCTAGCCGCTTCTGCTTTGAAATAGCGTTCCTTCAGAATCCTTAGCTCCGTAAACATGCTTTATTCCTCTCGAATTTTCCCGTACTTTTCTGATGTTGTTACAATGCACTTTTGATATCCAAAACAGTATATGGGGTAGTCGAGACTTGCATCACATAAATGCCGGTATGCTGTACGATCAACACCGCTTTCACGTCGTTTTTAGGGTTAGCTTTTTAGTTAGTGTCCTAGGACCTATAGCTATGGAAGTCGATGTATTTTATACATGTTTCCAAAAGCTTCGCAATCAGCTAACATTGAAATTCCCACTGGGCTCTGAATAGGTGGCACAAGTTCAGTGGACGTAACGAGAATCATTTGATACTTTTTTTGCTGGTCACGAACATTCATCACACTGGCGAAGGGATGACATGGTGCAGTGCCAACATGGGTGAAGCCTGCCTGTCGCACTCGACGGCGCTTCCATCAACGAAATGGGACTACTTACAGTGGCAGATCTGGATGTATTGCTCTCGACCTATAGAACAGAGGTCAGGACATTAGGCTGGCACATTTGTTTGACTCATACTCAAGTGAGCAAGAAGGCACGGCCTCCATGACACAGTGGCACACGTTGCCCCGTTATGCGAGTATGCACTAGGCATCGACGGCGTCGAGAGAGAGCTACGCGCTTCTTAAATGAGAGCTTTATGCGCGCGAACTTTCCTTTAAGCACACTGCGCGCATGATTTATAGTGCAAAAAGCGAGATACATCTTTTAGTAGCCGTTCCCCGTCTTCAGTCACTGTTTCTAAAGAAGTCCTTGAGGCGCCGGCCTTTCATATCAGCTCGTCACAATTAGTGTGATGCGATGCTGCTCATATGGACAAATCTGCCTGGTTTGCAATATTTCGTCACTATTTCATGCCAGCGCGATTTAGTTTCAACTGTACTTGAAGTGGACAACCAACTGTGGCCGTACGCGCCACTGTGAACAAATCCAGCACTCGAATAAATAGGCCATTAAAAAGGGAAAGCTACCCCCTGACGCTATTCGCTACTGCGAATATGCAAAATGACTTTTCGAGAATGAGTAAAAATACAAAGGGAGCATCGTTCTTGGACATCAGCCCCAAAAATTTCACTGCGGGCGCTTCGGCGAGTAGGGGCCATGTGTCTTTGTAGTTTGACATCGAAAGTCGTTTTGCATGTCTTCTGACGACTCCACAACCCACCGACCCGGCCGTCTACACAACGCAGCTGTCGCGGGAGGTCGGCAGACCAGAATCGGCTCGTTTCAGCCTTGGTACGACCATGCCTGCGTCCACCTAAGCCATTCTGAACCGCCGAGCAAGCCGACAATACCGGCGATCACAGCCTCGTTCGTCTGCATTGGGGCACCCTAGTGGCCACTTCTGCTCCTATATTATTTTCCTTTGACGCTTCGTGGCCAGCACAAAAGGATTAAATCACTTACCACTTACCTAATACTACTTGGGATAAATACTTCGCACTATACAGTTCCCGCTATAAGCGGCAGAAAATTTATGCTTATGACCACGGCATAGTTTTGCAAACATATTAGGAGTGCGCGTTACTCAAGGTAAAGTTGCCAATGAAAAGAGCAATGCATCACCGAACGCAAACGAAGAGGGACACATACACACAGACCGCGACTTCTACCGACGAGTTACGCCTATGTGAGTGTAATAAATGCAAGGCATTGGGGACCGAAATGACTTCCCTCAAAATTTCGTGCCGTAAAAGGGTTGAAGGTAGTCGAAATTTTGAATATGTCTACATCCTAAAACAGCGCTTGCGTTTGATGCTCTTTATAACTGGGAACGTTTACAAGTCACTTGAACGTACAAGAACGTTCACATTTCACTGAACCCGTAGAGACCACCTGAAACAGTCATGCTCCTTCCCTGGTAAACATATGGATCACGCACGCCTTGACGCATTTTCGAATGGCGTCAGCCGCAATGATCTCGCTTGTCAGTACGTTGTAACGGCATCCTGTGATGATGAAGCTGTCAAAGGCTCGTTTACATCCGCAAGTCTTGCAGTATATGGCGAGGGATTCCCTTGATGAAATTTTGTTCCTAATATCGCAACCATGATCGCGCAAGCGCTCATTGATACATTTATTTGATGGCAAGGGAGACTTATGTACAGCTGCTCGAGTGCAGTTATATGGCCAGGTATGTGTACCATAGAGAAAGAAAAAGACTAAGAGCGGACACTCCGAGAAATCTGGCCTCAGGAACTACGTTACGGCTACGTAACGAACTAATGCTCTCATCAAACGCCAGGGGACGCAGGCGCAAAAAAAGAAAATGTTGTAATGAATTCTGATCAATAGCTTTACAAAATAATAATTATACACCCAACTTTGACGTGTTTCTGATACATAAAAACAGAATTTATCGAAGACACCTTCCGTGCTTTTTGTTCTTCATTCGTACTGCCATCAACACCAATCACCATTCGTCCATCGAGAAGAAATCAACGACACCAGCGGCGTGCCAGCGGGAACGTCTCGTGAACGTCGGCTGCGGCGGTGTTCTTGTGTGTGAGAAAGGTGAGTCACGCTTTTAAGCGAAGCTTGGAGTAATTGACTTGTGAGCGCGACGAGGTTCGCTAAAGAAAGCAGTTTGCGGCTCTATATGAGGCGGCTAGACGCGAACAATGCGAAAAGCATGCCCCCTCAAGAAACGCGTAGCGAGAGGGCTGTACTAGCTGTACTTTCTTGCTATCCCCACCGAGAACGGCATAATCTTTGTTGGTTGCGTTCCGTGAAAATAATCAAACGACGCGAAGCTGCCATTACCTTTCACCGGTTCACGGCTGTGCACTGCACTGCGACTCGCAGCTTGTCCGACGCCATCGAGACGCTGCGTCTCGGTTTGCGAGGGTAAACCGTTCTTGCCCAGCGCTGTTTGCGATAACCGCGGTATCGGCGTTCCATTCAAATAGTTCGTGTTGGCGGATTAAAAACGATCTGCTGGACAACGCTTAAGGTCAATATCATGAATTGCACATTTCAGGAAAATTCCAGTTTCGAGAAAATTGAATTCCTAAACCGCGTTTAAATGATCGCGTCACGGTTGACCGTCTTTTCGTTGGCCCGTTCTAGAGGCTGACGAACGCTGGAAAGAACATGAAAGACGCCACGCTGATTCAGACCGAAAACGGCGTTCCGGGGACGGGCGCTACCTAAATAAAGAAAGCAGGACGTTAGGCACGCTGCAGCCAAGTTTTGCTTGCTCGTTTCCCTTATAGAGTAAGGGATCCTGAATATTTTAACGATATTGCTTGCAAACAATGGCATGTGACATAAACAGCGAGCATAGCTTATTGCGTTTGGTACTTTAGCGAGGTGTGTATCTACGGCGCACGGACGGACTCTGGTGTATGCGTCCGTGCGGATTGTTTATACAGAAAAGTAACGGTGAGGAAAAGTCACCAATGACTACTGCATGTACTTATTGCGGCGGCCGTGTTGGGAAGTACTGCGCATTCTAGTAATTTTCGGTTCCTTATCATTTTTTCGTGGCGAAGACATTGCACAACGTATTGTCGCGTAGGCGTGGCGTGGCGCGCATTTGAACAAAGGCCTCGTACTTGGACGTTTCGAATGTAGCTTTATCACGCTTATGTGAACTGCTATTTGCCTACCAATGTACTCCTTATACTGAGTACGTACAGGGGTGTCCAAAACTTCACAGGCCGCGATGCCCTCCATGGGATTAAATAGGATGGCGGCCTGGGAACTTTTGAACCCCCTGTACGGGGTATTAACATTTATACTTGTAAGTCCGGGTTATATGGGTCAGAGGTCAGGATGTGTCCGTGGTTTTATATTGTACATTGGTGCGCTATTCATTCAAAGTGGTTTCCTGGTACAGTTATGACGTGTACATATGTTTTTGGTAATTAACGAAGCGTGCACTTATTGATATTTTCAGACCGTGCTGATGCCATGCCGTCCGGCGGTCCAAGCTACGGCAGCTACAGCTGTGTGTCGTGGTGCTTTGACAACGGCAGAACCCGGAGAAATTTTTCTTGACTTGGAATAAAAACAGTGCGGAAACTGTCTCTTTGATACATATGAGCGCTTGTACCAAAACACAGAAAACAAGCGCAATGGATAAAGCCGTAGTGAATTATGATTACCTCTATCTCCATCTGTTACAACTTAACCGAAATAAAAATTGCGTCACTACCTCAATTCACACCAAATTTTGAACTAGACGAAAGAGTGAATCGCTAAATCAAAGCGACAAATAAAAGCGTTGCCATTTGGGTGACGAAAAGTGGTCTGAAATGACAAGCTTCCGCTACAGCCCAACGTCGGTTACGAGGGGTAATCCAAATTTCGCGCCAGCGAAACCGAAACAGGAAGTACAGACCAGTTGCTCTCATCAACCGGCAGGCGCGCTAGGGTCGATTGGGCCGCTGGGGGTGTATGGGAGTGTCCACTCTTAACTTTTTTTTCTTTCTCTATGTGTGTACTGCACACTTGCCGACTACATTTGCTTAGAAAAGTTCCCAACACCATCAGCACTAAGCATCGCCAATGGAGCCAGCCAATTGTTTAAAAGGTGCACAATTGTTATGCTGTATGGCCAACGCAGCTGTTCTGGTGTTCTTGGCAACTTTCCTATAAATTTTTCACATTCTTTCAGGCCTTCGAGCGCGGAGATCAAATGTGGTAAACAAGGACTCCAACAGCTAATGTCTTTAAAACAACAATTTTTGCAATACCTATTCCCATTAGTCAGGCGTTCTTAAGATGTGCGCGAAATTGCGATGCACTGATAATCAAGGACACATGCGAGTTTCATCGATGCGGACCTTTGCGCGCGAAGATGAATATTTGGAGGAAGCCTTAGCTTCGCCTTTAAGAGTGAAATGCGATGGCGTTCAAAGACCCCTTACTGCATTTTATGTTTCTCGGCAACTGCAGCATATGTAACGGTAACGTTTACCGGGAAACCTTGGCTGCGGACGCTATGCACGAAGGCAAGTTTTCTGGTAGAAACGGGGCCTCTTGCGTGGGTCGATCTCCTGTTATTGTTCCTCACCTTTATTATTTCAGTCTGAGAAAACCTCACATAAAAGGTATGAGCTGTCGGTGAGTTCTTTTCTTCATGACATATTTTGTGGGCTGTGTGACGAAGATCGGCATGCTAAAAAGCCCCATTGCCATCGCGGGGCTCATACCCAGTTCACTCTCCTGCTGTGCCCTACCTGCTGGTGCTGCGCTGGTCGCTACTGATCTACAACCCGAATAAAACCCCCTTTTGAAATGGTGGAGGTGCTGGGTTCAACACGAATTCTGGAACTTCGCAATCGGACACTGCAGCCTGTCTTCATTATGCCGGAAGAGGGGCCACCGCAACCACAATCCGCTTCCCCGGTGACTACCGTGGTCTACCCCGGCCCGTTACGTCAACGCGACCCACCCATCTTCAGCGGTACCGAAGACCATGACGTAGAAGACTGGTTCGCTGAAAACAACCGGGTGAGCATCCACAACCACTGGGACTACACGAAAAAACTGAATTACGTGTCATTTTATTTGAGCCGTGTCGCCAGCGTGTGGCACCGCAACCGTGAGCCTGATCTCACGATATGGACGGCCTTCAAAACTAACGTGACGGAGGTACGTAACACCTTTCGCAAGCTTCACGCCGAGCATAATTTGCGTGGCTGTGCGCAACAGTGCGAGGAGACATTTACCAGTTATATAAAACATGTTCTCGACCCCTGCAACCGCGTTCACGTCACAATGGCTGGTGCGGAGAAGATCCGCGCTATCTTAAAAGACATTGAACACGATGCCTTCCAGATGCTAGTGGCGAAAAACCCGGTGATAGTCTTTGAACTCGTCCGTCTCTGTCAAAACTTGGACGAACTACGCGAACAACACATAGCTAGCCGCCAATCTCCTCCTCAGGCGACATCAATGTCGAGCTCGGCTGTTGCCCCGGATAATACGTCACCGCTGCTACAGATCAAGGGGTTAGTCCGTGAAGCAGTGGCTCGTCAGCTTTTCTGATTCCACTTACACACGGCCAGTCGGGTTGTCCGTTGGCGCCCGCTGTCCAATCTGTCATCAAGGAGCAGGTAGCCGACTATATTTCGCCTTCTCTCCAGAGGGCTCGGACTGCCGCTCCCCTGACTTACGCCGAGGTTGCTATGAGGACTGCACCATAGACCTACGGTCCTCTTCGCCCACCTTTGCGCCCACCCCTATTCCTTCCAGTCCGGCCACTTGTGCAGTATGCACGACCTCAAGACCATGGGGGCACGGAAGACAATCGGCCGATTTGTTTTTATTGTCGCCGTGCTGGACACGTGGCACGTCACTGTCACCTGCTTACACCGAACGTTCCCAACAATGTCCATCCGTATGCGCCACGTTTCCAACAACGCCGCAACTTTTCGGACGCCTTTGTATCTCCTCCTGCCGTCGAGAGCGTATTCTCCGCTCGCCGTTCACCTCCTCGCTGCCGCTCCCTTTCCCCCATGCACCGTCGGCGGAGCCCTCTGCGCCAGAAAAACTAAATATCGCAGCTCAGGAGGCGAGAACTGCGGCATCAGCGAAATGTATAAGGCCTCATACTTCCCCGAAAAACGCCATTGAAGTCGCAATAGAAGGAACACTGACGCTAGCACTTGTCGACACCGACCGGCGCTGTACTTTGAGCGATAGATGCCCGTATTTGCCGCAAGATAGGAAAAGTGACGACGCCGTTTTATGGACTGTCCCTTCCGACTGCCAACGCTCAGCACGTCGAGCCATCCGGCGCATGCACCACTCGTGTCATCATTCAGGAGGTCCTCTATGTCATAGAATTCATCGTGTTGCCATCATGTTCCTACGACGTCATATTAGGTTGGAACTTTCGCTCCATACACCATGCGATTGTTGACTGTGCCGGCGCCGAAATCTAGCTGTTTCAGTTTTCGAGCGATATTATCACTGACCACAAGAACGCTTGTCGCAAAATCGCCGTTTATGAAGACACCGTTATACCTGACTGGTCTTCCACTTTTGTCAGTATCTCTTGTGACTCTGTAGATGACGGAACAGTACTCTTAGCTCCGTCTGAACGTCTGAAACAAGTAGCAGAAACGCAACGTACGCTACCTAGAACTTAAGCTCATACCGTTTGCCACTAGCATTTTCTTACCTTTTCGCGTCACCTTTCCCCTATCCCCCTTCTTGTACGGGAACAGCAAGCGAAGAGTGGCAAGGCTGTTATTCACTCGTTTCGCGACTCCGCCTGTTCTACCCATTCTCTGCCTTCTCTCTCCACGCCTCTCTACAATTTTATCTAGCTTCCCTCTGGACTTGCACTATAGTAGACTGGTCAGCGCAGAAATTCCTTCAATGCTTTTGCGAGGAGCCACAGGCAATTACAGCTATCAAAGGGCTCACGTGGTGACGTGTAGAAAGTTGCAGAGGTCATTTTACACATTCAACGCTGTGAAAAGGTTCAAACTAATTTAGCGCATTGCCTGTCGTCTCTGTGCTGCTCCAGTCATGTACACACACGCTCTGAACCATTCCCTGATGCGGTGTGCCAGACGACGACTTCGACAGCGACGGCGGTGGCGGAGGCAGCAACAGCTGCAGTGGGAAGGTCGAAGGAAGAGGCAACGAAAGGTTCGGTTTAAAGGAAAAGAAATGTAGGTGAGTGCCTGGGACACGTCGGTGGTTCGGAGCCGGAAAGACGGCTAGAGCGCTGAGGCTGGAGCTTGTCGGGTGCTTGGGCCCGGACTCACGACGCCTCTACCCAGTTGGCTCTACTCTTCTGAATGGCATGTCGCCTCACGACAACTACGTGACACGAACCATGCGAGGAACGCGGCCGGGGCTGGGCGGAGGCGCGGACTTGACGGGCGCCTGGACCCGGGCCCGAGAACGCTTCCACGCCCATCAACGTGCCTCCCCGACGACCTGTCGCGTCTCTCAGATTGCGAGACGAAGCGGGCGGCGTTTCGACAAGGAGACCGCTGCAGGACTCGAGCGTCCTCGAGCGTCTGTGATTGTGGGTGCTCCACCTTCTTCGTCCAGACTTTTTTGCAGCAGAAATATAAAACCGGTGAACTTTCTTTCCTTATTTTTTTTCGAGCACAACTGGGACTGTTCATTTAGCATTCTTTTTGAGTGAGCTGAGTTCAAAAGCTGCGTGTTCAACCTCCCGCTGTCGGATTCGCGCGCAGTGTTGCAAAGTAAGTTTGCTGTTATAACATTAGTGAGCTGGCTTCAGGTCTGCTAAATTGTTGCCATCCTTCTACTCGTTGTCTTTTAAGTTTTTTTCAATATACAGAGCGTTTTCTGTCTGTTAATTCGCAGCTGGCTTTGTTTCTTCCTGGCACGGAGGCAACAGCCCGGCTTTTTGATTAAGACACGAACAAATTCGTTGCAAATGGTGTCCGTTACAGGACTAAGCCAC
Organism: Dermacentor andersoni; assembly: GCF_023375885.2. Lineage (NCBI taxonomy): Eukaryota > Metazoa > Arthropoda > Arachnida > Ixodida > Ixodidae > Dermacentor > Dermacentor andersoni. The sequence goes on from NC_092824.1 coordinate 54,980,139, forward strand.
CTGTAAACAAAGGATTGTGAATGCAGGGCCAGGACTCGAACCGGCGTTCATTATGAATGCCATTGAGCTGGCCCAAGTAAGAATTAGGTTCGGGACTCAAGGCAGAACTCAAAGGATGGCTTCAGAAATAGTTGACAGCTATCGAGGAATGACGGATTGTGGATGAATCGTTTGTAAAAGACCTGAAAGAGAAGCAGCCTGAGCAACTGCCGTTAAGGTTGCGTCAAGTGTTGCGCAAAAAGCATGCGCGAGGTATATACGGGTAAAGAAGCTCCGTCATTGCGTTTCGAGTTCGGAGCTACTCACGGTGATGAAAACGAGCCAGCCTACTTAGAACGAAATGTTACTTGAACAAGTCACAGAATCAGACCGAATGATTCAGAGTACCTTATCATGTGATAGTGAGGACGGAGAGCATGAAATCGACTTTGTAACGAAGGTATCTAGACTGGGCATTAATTACAACCACGAAGTTACCTCAACGAATGCACTTAAGCAGAATATGAAGAAACTAAAGATCCACAAAGATGAAATCTCGTAAAAAAAATTAAATCATGGGGCTTTACGTGCCAAAACCACTTTCTGATTATGAGGCACGCCGTAGTGGGGGACTCCGGAAATTTCGACCACCTGGGGTTCTTTAACGTGCACGTAAATCTAAGTACACGGGTGTTTTCGCATTTCGCCCCCATCGAAATGCGGCCGCCGTGGCCGGGATTCGATCCCGCGACCTCGTGCTCAGCAGCCTAACACCATAGCCACTGAGCAACCACGGCGGGTATGAAATCTCTTCATCTCTTCATTGCAGAAAGGAGAGGGTACTGTCGAGCTACTACTCCTTGAATTCAGGTAGTGTGGTTGTCCACTCAGCTGGTGTATTGCCTGATCACAGTCTCTTTAAAGAAGACAAAATGATTGGGACAAACATTTTAATAAGCACCAACAATGTACGCAACTCTATACGTGTTTACATGGTCAATTTCTACTCACAATCCGTGGCTGGTACTACAACAGTCGGGGTCCCTGATTCCCTTCTTCGTAAAGGTCATGGCACATCTCATGTTGGCTGTTGTCAGTATTTGAATGATGACACTTAGCTACTTCGCAGTAATGTGACAACCGTTTCCAGCAATGAGTACTTGATGCGAAGACTGCAGGTGATCCGTACATTGAGCTGAGACGAAAACTATGTTAATGAGATTACTGTACATCCCTTCCGGCCGTGGATGATGGTATACCGGATATATGTGCCATTGTACAATGGCTAGCTTGCTGTCACAATCCTCAAGCGCTATATTTGTGTTTGGTGTGCCATGATGTTTGCATGTACTCGTACCCAAGTTCGGTTACATGGCGTTATTATGAAGTGGGAAATGCCGCTAGATGTGTACAGTGTCTGACTTGTTACTTGAGATAGGACTCAAGGAACTATCAAAACCAAGTACGATTCCTACGCGCCATTTCATGTTTCTGTTAGTGAGGACTGGTATCAGCGTCTAAGCGATCCTTCACTGTGGCCGCGTTCTGGCTTCTTCAAGCAATTCAGAGGAGAACATTACGATACAATGTTACTGAAAATGTCTTCAGCAAGATGAAAAGAAGGATCAGTGATGCGAGAGTTTGCTATCAGAATGTTCGTGGATTACGCACAAAGGTTAACGAATTTTTCTCCAAGGTCATTTCATCTTTCTTTCTCATTGTTGCCTCAACAGAGCCCCGCTTGGGCCCAGAAATCCCATATAATCGATACGTACCCCCCACTTATCAAGTTTTCCGACGAGACCTCGATCCTTCTTCCCCGAAATCAAAGGACGGGGAGGTCCAAATTGCGATGAATCATTAATTAAGATCAGTTGGTCACGCTGATTTAGAATGTGCTACGGAATGTGCATGGGCAGGGATTTTTGGTGCTGGTAGTAATAGACTATAAGTAGGGAATTTCTATGTTGTGCCTGATATGAATATTGAGATGTACGTGACTATCCTAGCAACTTTGAAAACATTATATCTGCCCATGCTAACCGGAAAAAACTCACAACAGGCGATTCTATTACGCCTTGCATTTACTGCTAAATTGGTGAATTTTAAACCCGTTCCTTTATATTATATACCAAGTGCAACTCATTACTTGATTTTATACATTTTAAATCTCTGTATAAGATTAACATTATCCTCAACTCTTTTGGCAATGTACTGGCCCTATGCCTTAGTAGCGCAGAAGCTGTGAGTGTGTCCTGAGACAACTTTTCCTTTGTTAAGCCAGATAAGTATAAACCCCAGCTTCATATTTCACTACAATTCGCGATGCTTATTAGCAGCAGAATAAAGAACACAGCAAAAACTCGGTCTTCTAATTTCTCATTCGGAGGTTACGTGGGTGTCTGCCGCTATTATAATAATGCCGACGGGTATTCAGTATTACAACTAAGCCATGCTAATGACCAAGTCACGGCATTCACGAATATTATTCACGATGGAATTAGGAACTTTATACCACTAAAAATTACTAAACGCTCTAAATTTCCCTTTTGGTTTCCTGCTGATAAATGTCCCTAAAAGGAAAACTAACATCCATTGTATTTTCTGTATAGTCAGTCATTTTTGTAACTCAAGTAATTTCTGCTTTAAAGCGGCAACCAATCTTAGCGAGAACATGGCAGTGCGCGGCAACTGGCATCACCGGATCGTATGCTTCAGCGCCAAGTGAGGCGCAGCTTTTTACGACCGTGAATTCGCTCATTGTCAGCAAAAAACGTTCGATTTTTTTTTAGTTTAGCCAATAATCGGGAACATCGCGCACCGCAGATGGGCAAGCGATAAAAAGAAACTGACAATCACCCGGTTTCGATGCGCTCGGGGACCGAATTTCGCTGCCTAACGTCACATGGCACCCGGCACCGCCGCAGAAGACGTGGGCAAGACAGCGCTCGCCACGCTCATGGCAATTGCGCCAGGTCCTGTCAACGGGTTTCTGTGCGAAATTAATAAGCTACAGAAGCACCGAAAGCACTAATAACTTCTTTTCCTTACCTTGGTCGATCAGCGACTGCTATCCCATTCGAACAGTCAACACAGCCGACCGCAGCAGTCTTGTTTTAGCAGAGTCGGCGCAGACGTTTTGGGAAGTGTTCCGAAGCAGAGGCGGTAGCCGTGCTACTGGCTCTGGTCTCATGTTAGCCTCTTCAAGATTCACTATTTAGCATAGTTTTGCCTTATGACTCATCTGAAAAATGGATAATATACCCTGTGGTCATGATTAAAGAACATCTAAACGGGAGACTAACGTTGAGAATAAGAACAGGAACATGTCCGCAAATACATTCGGTCATGTGTAGCCTGTCAGCGACGCAAGACATCTCCTCATACGACAGGCCCTCTGCAACCTTTACCGTGTCCTGCACGTCCTTTTGATCGGATTGGCATTGACCTTTATGGGCCTCTTCCATCCACTGCTAAAGTAAATCGTTGGATAATTGTCGCAGTAGACCACCTCACAAGATATGCCGAAACTGCTGCACTTGCTTCGGCTGCTGCTCGCGACGTCGCCGCATTCATGTTACGGCATTTCATCTTACGGCATGGCGCACCGCGAGAACTGCTCAGCGATCGAGGCCTTGTCTTCTTGTCCGAAGTTATTAATCAGCTACTCGCCGCTTGCCGCACTATTCACCGCACCACTACGGCGTATCCCCCACAGACTAACGGTCTAACGGAACGGTTCAACCGCACTCTTGGTGACATGCTCACCATGTATGTTGCGTCTGATCATTCCAATTGGGACGATGTCCTCCCTTTTGTGACGTACGCGTATAATACCGCCGTTCAGGCTACCACAGGCTTCTGCCCATTTTTTATTCTTTATGGACGTGAACCATCCACTACCCTCGACACCATGCTACCATATCATCCGGATGCCTCTGAATTCACCCCTCTTTCCGAAGTTGCTCGCCATCCTAAAGAGTGCCGCCAACTGGCTCGCTCGTTCACGTCGGATACCCAAGGAATCCACAAAGATCGCCACGACAACGGGCAGCCCACACAGTCCTTCGCCGTGGACTCTCACGTCTGGCTTCAGCTGCCCTTCCAATCTCCAGGCCTTAGCCCAAAGCTTGCTCCGAAATATCAGGGTCCGTCCCGGGTCGTCGCGTGTACATCGCCGGTGAATTATGTGGACGAACCAGTGACGCCATCTTCGGACAAACGCCGCCGTTGCCGCGAGACGGTTCACATCAGCCGCCTGAAGCCGTACCACGACCCCCTTATCGTGTCATCACCTTAGGTCGCCAGGATGGCTCCTCTTCGCCGCGGGGGCAATTGTAGTGGGTAACATGCATGTGGCGCTGTGCGGACTGCCACCGCTGCGGCGCGAGACCTGAGCTCGGGCTGCTGATGCGAACAGCTAGGACTCGCGATCAAGAGCCACTTGCGATCCCGCATACGAGCTCCAATAAACCCCCTTTCAATATATATATATATATATATATATATATATATATATATATATATATATATATATATATATATATATATATATATATATATATATATATATATATATATATATGAGAGAGAGGAGACATTGTGAGCTACAACGCAACAAGATGACGCCTAAGCGTGCACTTAGTGCCGACGAGACGAAGGCTCTCATAAAGAGCCGAGCGGAGCAGGCAAGGTCGCATTTCACATCCCGTCGCGACTGTCGTAGGCCGTCGATATATCACCGCCAAATAACGCCAATCAACGGCAACAGCAGACAAAGCTGCGCTGACATCGATTCCCACAGTGCGTGGGATCTGTATTATTTCTACTTCCTTCTAGTCACCCGTGGACTTTGTGATTGGATATTTTCTATTGATATTTTTTTTTGTTGCCACGCTCAACGCGCTTGTGCCACAGTCACGGAGCACGTCGTCGTGTTCATCTTCATCGCGCGCAAAGCAAGCGCGGCGCCATGGACCCGCAAGTGTCCTTGACGATCGCTGCACGGATATTTTGCACACAGCTTGACAATGCCTGAGCACCTCCAATACGTATTGAATGGGTGTTGTTTTCTAGACATTGGCTAAAGGAGTTTCTGTTTAACATATCTGATCGCCACTCACGACTGCACTGAAAGCATGTGAAAAATTGTCGAAAAGTAGCAGAGGGCACCAGAACTTCTGCGGTGGCCGTGTGCCATACCAACTCCAGACCTTTTGAACAAATAACTGGCTCCGTGGGCGCTCACAGTATTGGAATATAATATATGCCTTGATTGTGACTTCGTGTTTCTATCGCCTCTTGTTAACATGACCTTTTTCTAAACGCATTCAGTCTCGCGATTAACGCAGCAAGTTGCTTGAAGAATATATTGCGTATTTTGTTCTATGCTGCTTAGTTTAGAAAAAAGTTTATTTTAACAAACGCCGATGAGAACAGCTTCGCGCAGCGGAGCGCCAATGGAGCCAGTTATTTGTCCAAAAGGTCCGCAGTGGTTACGGTACCCGGCCACCGTAGAAGTTCAGGCGTCCTCTGCAGTTTTTCTATAATTTTTCACACGCTTTCAGCGCAGTCATGAGTGATGATAATATATATTGAACAGAAACATCATTAGCCTACACCTTTAAAACAACACACATTTCAATGCCTATTCGATGTGCTCAGGCATTGTCAAGATGTGCAAAATATTGTTGCAGCGATCATCAAGGACGCTCTCGAGTTCATGGCACCGCGCTAGCTTGGTGCGCAATGAAAATAAAAACGACAACGCGCTGCGTGATTGTGGCACGAGCGCGTTGAGCGTCGCAATAAAAAATAAAAATGAAACAAATATCATATCAGAGAAGTCCACGGGTGAGTAAAAGGAAAAAGAAATATGCAGACCCCACGCTCAGTGGGAACCGATGTAGGCGAAGCTTTGTCTGCTGTTTGCGTTCGTTGACGTTATTAGGCGGTGATCTATCGACCGCTTACGACAGTCGTGACGGGATGTGAACTGTTACCTTGCCTGCTCCGTTCGATGCCTTATGCGAGCTTTCCGCTCGTCAGCACTAAAGGCACGCTTCGGCGCAATTTTGCGTTGTAGCTCACAAAACTCTCCTCTCTCTCTCTCTCTCTCTCTCTCTCTCTCTCTCTCTATATATATATATATATATATATATATATATATATATATATATATTCCCTCCTCGCTAATATTCTCCCCACCTCCTCCCTCTACTGTCGTTGCTGTTGCGGGTGCGCACGGAGACAAGCGCGGCACCTCCTAAACAGCATTTCCGAGGGGTCACGGCTTGTTACGTTGTCCAGAGGGCGTTGTGCAGACTCCACGCGGCGTAAGTCTTGACACGAGCTTCTCTGGTCGTCTTTGCTTTGTGTCACACTCCTGTCGTGTACTAGAGCGATGGCGTTAAGAGGAAGCTTTAACTCGGCTGCGCCTATCTAAATACATGTAAAAGGGGAATTCGCTTTTCTTGGCAACCACTGCACGAAATTTGGCGAAGTTTGGTGCATTTAAAAGAAGACAATTTAAATATGGTGTCTGTCGATTGGATTGGAAAAACTTTAATAGAAGTCCTCCAGGACGCACGTCAGCGCGCAGTGGGCGTCTCCCACGCAGGGACCGGCAGGGAGTACCTGGCGGCCGCTGCGCGAGCCTGCTGGACGGCCCATTGCTGATCTTCTAGGAGCGGACTTCATATCGTCCTCTCCCACTTGTCGGAGGTAGAGTCGGGCGGAGCGTTTCTGCACTCCCAGAGCACGTGTGCGACCTCAAACGTTTGATTTGGGACTTCATTTGTTTATTAGAGAAGTGGCAAACAATCGAAAATTTTCAGAAAACGAAACTATTAGGTTCACAACTCGGCAACTTGGCAATGCAAAATGATATCGCAATTATGTGAACTGCTTCTAATAGTACATCTAAAGCGGAAAAAATTGATAGGTTACGCATGAATCTAAAAAAAATTGCAGAACCCTTGTACACAGCGTAACAAATTCACGTAAGATATAAGGTGGCATGCTCAATTTGTCTGCATTCAATGATTTAGAGGGTGCCGTTTATAGAACCGCGATATCTGTTCTTGATGCAGAGCTAATAATTTGTAAACTTCATGCTTCTCATTTTTTAAACTTTCAAATTCTTGAAAATATTTTTAACAATATTACGGCTCTAAATCGAAATTCCGCTTCGAACAGTCACTATAATATAACTTTCCCTTTCAAATGTAACAAATGCCATTAAAATCGTTTCTGGCGTTATCTCAGAAAAAAATGTTTTTGCGTTTTAGATGTACTTGAAGATGCCACGTCCGAGTTGGGCCCGAGCTAAAGCTTCCTCTTGTGAGCCCCGTGGAGTAGGAAATCCGGTGTCGACGACGCGGGCCTCGCAAAAGTCACTCTGAACAACAACCACGCAGGCCCTCCACGTGTCGCATATGTTGGCTTAGACTATTTACAAAGTTATCCCTCGGAATTTTGAGAAGGACAGGTCATAAACAAAACTCACGAAAGAAAACAGCGACAACGCATGCCTTTTGCGTTTTTGTGACATGGCCACGTCTCGACCCCGTCCCGACACGCCCACCATGAGTGGCATGCGTCTAAACTACGTCCTGACGTTTCCGGCATTACAGCAGCAGCAGCAGCAGTGTGAAAGTCGAAGGACGAGGAAAATAAAGCTTCGCACTTAAAATAAATGTTATGGGGATCCCGCACACTTCGGGCAACGATGCAAGTGCTAATTTCTGCGCTGTTTCATTGGACTAACGATAATTATCGGTGACGTTGGCGTCGAATGTTTAATTTGTTCAACGTTTAGTCCAACGCGAGAGTCGTGATTGAACGCGAAGTTATTGTGCGCGCACCACTGCTGTTTGTCCGAGTAGTACACCGGACACACTGGGGTGGTGTTTCGCTTAAGGCGTCCTTCTGCGCCATACTTCATAACCTCCGAGAGGGTCGAGCATATTCATTGCCTCACATGGCATATAGCATCGTGGGAGAATTAATATAGAAGGGTTAAAATCTGGGCTAGTTGGTACATACTTGAAGGAAAAAAAACCAGTCAAAAACACAAAGGACAAGAGGAGAGGTTCACACCACAACGACTGCACTGTCAACTGAGCTTTATTAGAATCGGTGTAGTCCCAGCAAGGGCAGCAGAGTATGCGAACCGCATCATCGCTAATCACAGCGCATGAAAAGACAAGAATCGCTTCTGTCGTCATCGGCCTAGAAATGCAAATTCTTTTTCAAGTAAGCCCACCGACGTCGTACTCACGCAGTCGTCACCTAATAAACTGATGTAGTACGCTTCCAGGATTTCTCGCTCTTCTTTGCCCTTGCCCCTACCAAGAATCGTTACATTGCTGAACAGTTGATAGTCCAGTCGTTGTGGTGTGGAACTCTCCTCTTGTACTTTGTGTTCTTGACTGGTTTTTTTCCTTCAAAAATTAATATACTTTAATCGAATTACAGGCCTACACATACCAAAAGCACAATTGGATTATGAGGTGCGCCGTAGTGGCAGACTCCGGAATAATTTCGACACCGGGTGTTATTTTCAAGCGTTCTCAATTTTGCCCCTGCGAAGTGCGACTGCAGCGATCGGAATCGAACCCGCGACTTCCAGTAATATCATAGACGGAAATCTGCCGCGGTGGGCCCAGAAGTGTTTATTTGATGTGTGACGGCTTCCGTAGTTTCGCCTACGCCATACGTCTGCTTTAATGCGGCTTTATTCCACTTTAATGCGGCTTGGTTTCCGCACGCCCTGGGTATATTGTGCGCGTGAGAAATTTGCATGGCGTTTATATTTCAGGAGTAGCAGAAACGCACCGTACCGTACCTTGCAGTTAAGCTCATACCATTTGCCAGTAGCATTTCCTTGCATTCTCACGTCACCTTTACTCTATCTCCCTTCTTGTATGGGAATGGCGAGTGAGGATTCGCAAGGCTGTTGTTGACTCGTTTGGTGACTGCGCCTGTTCTACCGATTCTACACCTGGACCCTGGCTCGCAAAGACTTCCACCCAGAGCAACCTGTCTGCGCGGCGACCCTTCGCGTCTCTCACATTGCGAGACGAAGCGGGCGGCGTTTCGACAAGCAGACAGCTGTAGGACTCGGCCGCATTCGAGCGTCTGCGATTGTCTCTGCTCTAGCTTCTTCATCAAGGCCTTTTTGCAGCAGAAAACTAAAAGCGGTCAACTTTCCTTGCTAAATTTTTCGAGCGCATTTAGTACTGTATACTTAGCACTCTTTTCTACTGCGCTGAGCTCAAACGCTGTGTTTTCAACGTCGTGCTGTAAGTTTGTTGATATAACATAAGTGAACTTAGGAGCGTTGAAGTTCGGTGAATTATTGCTATGCATCTGCTCGCTAATGTTTAATTTTCTTCAATATCAAGGGTGTCTTGTGGTTGGTATTGGCAGCTCCCTTTGTTTCTTTTTGGCATCGAGTTAACACCGCGGCCTTTTAAATAGGACACGAAGAAATTCGTTACAAATGGCGTCCGTGGCAGGACTATACCAACTGTATATAGAGGATATTGGCTGCACAGCAAGAACTCGTGCCAGGGTTAATACAAATGCCATTGAGTATACCCAAGTAAGAGTAAGGTTGAGGCTCCCGGCAGAAGAAATCCAAGGAAGGCTTTGGAGGACGTTGACAGCAATCGAGAAATATAGGATTGTGGAAGGATCGTTTGTAAGAGAGCCGAAAAAGAGAGTGAGAAGCAGCCCACGCAGCTGCGAATAAAGTTGCCTGATGTGTTGCGTAAGAAGCATGCGCAAGGTAATACGGGAAACGAAGCTCCCTCATTGTGTTGCGAGTGCGGAGCTACTTAATGTGAAGAAAATGAGGTCGAAGGCTCGATACCTCTATGGAAGCCAGCCTGCTTAGAACAAAATGTTCTGTTACTTACAGAAGTCACTCGATCAGAGCCCAATTATTATGGGCAGCTTGCAAGTGATAGTAGTGACAGCGGAGAAAGTGAAATCGACTCTGTAATGATGGTATGTAGATTAGGCATTGATTACAACCACGAAGTTACTTCAATGAACGTAGTCACTTCAGGAGAACCTGGTGAAGCTAAACATTCACAAAGATGTAGTCTCTTCATGGCAGAAAAGGAGAGGGTACCGTCAAGCTGCGACTCCCTGAATTCAGGCAGTGTGGTTGCCCATTCAGCTGGTCTATTGCCTGATCACAGTCTCTTTAAAGAAGACAAAATGATTGGGACAAACATTTTAATAAGAAACAACCATGTACGCAACTCTATACGTGTTTCCATGGCCAATTTGTACCCACAATCCGTGGCTGGTACTGGACCAGTCGGGTCCCTGATTCCCTTCTTCGTAAAGGTCATGGCACTTCTCATGTTGGCTGTTGTCAATATTTGAATGATGAGACTTAGCTACTTCGCAGTAATGTGACAACCGTTTCCAGCAATGAGTACTTGATGCGAAGACTGGAGGTGATCCGTACATTGAGCTGAGACGAAAAGTATCTTAATGAGATTACTGTACATCCCTTCCAGCCGTGGATGATGGTATACCGGATATATGTGCCATTGTACAATGGCTAGCTGGCTGTCACAATCCTCAAGCGCTATATTTGTGTTTGGTGTGCCATGATATTTGCATGTATTCGTACCCAACTTCGGTTACATGGCGTTATTAAGAAGTGCGAAATGACGCTAGATGTGTACAGTGTCTGACTTGTTACTTGCGATAGGACTCAAGGAACTATCAAAACGAAGTACGATTCCTACGCGCCATTTCATGTTTCTGTTAGTGAGGGCTGCTATCAGCGTCTAAGCGATCCTTCACTGTGGCCGCGTTCTGGCTTCTTCAAGCAATTCAGAGGAGAACATTACGATACAATGTTACTGAAAATGTGTTCAGCAAGATGAAAAGAAGGATCAGTGATGCGAGAGTTTGCTATCAGAATGTTCGTGGATTACGCACAAAGGTTAACGAATTTTTCCCCAACGTCATTTCATCTTTCTTTCCCATTGTTGCCTCAACAGAAACCCGTTTGGGCCCAGAAATCCCATCTAATTGATACTTACCACCCACTTATCAAGTTTTCCGACGAGACCTCGATCCTTCTTCCCCGAAATCAAAGGACGGGGAGGTCCAGATTGCGATGAATCATTCATTCAGATCCGTTGGGCATGCTGATTTAGAATGTGCTATAGAATGTGCATGGGCAGGGATTTTTGGTGCTGGTAGTAATATACTATTAGTAGGGAATTTCTATGTTGTGCCTGATATGAATATGGAGATGTACGTGACTATCCTAGCAACTTTGAAAACATTATATCTGCCCATGCTAACCATAAAAAACTCCCATCAGGTGATTCTATTACGCCTTGCATTTCCTGGTAAATTGGTGAATTTTCAACCCGTTCCTTTTACTTATATGCCAAGTGCAACTCGTTACTTGATTTTATATATTTTACATCTCTGTGTAAGATTAAGATTATCCTCAATTCTTGTGGCAATGTACTGGCCCTATGCCTTAGTAGCGCAGAAGCTGTGAATGTGTGCTGAGGCAACTTTCCCCTTGTTAAGGCAGATAAGTATAAACCCCAGCTTCATATTTCACTACAATTCGCAATGCTTATTAGCAGCAGAATAAAGAACACAGCAAAACCTCGGTCTTCTAATTTCTCCTTCTGAGGTTACGTGGGTGTCTGCCGGTACTATAATAATGCCGACGGGTATTCAGTATTAGAACTAAGCCCTGCTAATGACTAAGTCACGGCATTCACGAATATTATTCACGATGGAAGGAAGAACTTTATACCACTACAAAGTACTAAACGCTCTAAATTTCCCGACTGGTTTTCTGCTGATAAATGTCCCTAAAAGGAAAACTAACATCCATTGTATTTTCTGTATAGTCAGTCATTTTGGTAACCCAAGTAATTTCTGCTACAAAGCGGCAACCAATCTTAGCGAGAATACGGCAGCGCGCGGCAACCGGCATCGCCGGATCGTATGCTTTAGCGCCAAGCGAGGCGCAGCTTTTTACGACTGTGAATTCGCTCATTGTCAGCAAAATACGTTCGACTTTTTTTAGTTCAGCCAATAATCGGGAACATCGCGCACCGCAGATGAGCAAGCGATAAAAGGAAACTGACATTCACGCGCTTTCGTGGCGCTCGGGTACCGAATTTCGCTGCGTAACGTCACATGGCACCCGGCACCGCCGCAGAAGACTTGGGCAAGACCGCGCTCGCCATGCTCATGGCAATTGTGCCAGGCCCTGTCAACTGGTTTCTGTGGGAAAATAATAAACTACAGAAGCACCGAAAGCACTAATAACTTCTTTTCCTTACCATGGTCGATGAGCGACTGCTATCCCATTCGAACAGTCAACACAGCTGAGCGCAGCAGTCTTGTTTTAGCAGGGTCGGCGTAGACGTTTTGGGAAGTGGTCCGAAGCAGAGGCGGTAGCCGTGCTACTCACTCTCGTCTCATGTTAGCCGCTCCAAGGTTCACTATTTAGCATAGTTTTGCCTTTTGACTCATCTGAAAAATGGACAATATACCCCGTGGTCATGATTAAAGAACATCTGAACGGGAGACTAAAGTTGAGAATAATAACAGGAACAGCGCAACACAAGACTAGCGAGTAAAGCGCGCCGCACAGCGCTCTGCCCTGTGCTCTTAACTCGCTCGTCCTGTGTTGCGATGTTCCTGCTTTTATTCTAAAGATGAACCAACCAGCCCCATTGAACACACTGCTAAAGTTGAGAGTATGCATAAAAGCGATGAAAATATATCTGTCCTTCTCGGCAGTTTGCAAAGTGAAGCGCACCTCAAGTGATCCGCATGTAACTCAATCTAGTTTTTGATTTTTTTGGCTTCTGCAGTGTTCATGATCATTCGAAGGTGTTAACGTCACAACAACAACAACAAAAAAAAAGTTGGTCACCGGAATGTTTTTCAGAGTAAGCAGTTTGTGCAGTAATCATTCAAATACCTTCGGAAAATATAAATTGCAAGTTTTCTACTCGCGGAAAAAAATGAACAACAACCACTAACCTATGGCGAAGACAAATTTCCGTATGCGCGTCAGGCAGCATCAATCGGCTCATGAGCAACCTCAAACAAGTTGCTTTAGTTTCTTACAACGCCGCAGAAAAATGCGCCGTGACAAACAAAAAGGATATTCACTACAAAGCAACCGCGGAATATATTTCGTTTCATCCTATAGCTGTTTTGATATGGATAGCTTTTGTTTCTTCAGAACGACTGCTAAAAAAGTATGCTTGCCTCTTGTCCGGTGGGAAGCGGGAAAGAATTTGCCAGTGTGTTCGTCGCGGAGTTTCCACACCACTCAGCAACAAAGCACGCCTTGTGCCATTTCGTAAGCTTTTCCGACATCGCCGAAACGTTCGCGGGCACAGAAAGAGAATCTTTAACTGCGGATCATATGAGAAAAAAAAAAACGCCCACTTGGCATAGAAAGCGGAAGGAGCAGACAAACACAACGTCAGCACAAGCGACAAGAACGATAGCGCCACTCCTTGGCGCAACCATGAAGCGAATAAATAAAGATGTATGACGCCGAAAAAGAAAATAGCCAAACGCACACTTTATTTCTACGCATAACTGCATCACTTTATTGCTATCAAGGTTTAAGAGATGTAGGCCCATTTGCAAACGTTACTGATTTTCCTTTGGCTATTTGTGTCATGGCGACGCTTTTTTGGCAGTAACAAAAGTAGCCCCACTGTGCACTCATTGGTCCGGCTTCTTTGGCTCGTTTTCGATGCTTAGCTGAGGCTTCGCACACTCGTATAGGGGGGTCAGACGTTTGGCTTCGCGTTTACATTGCATGCTGTCGACAGTGTATTGAAATGTATGCGGTCCTGTGGTGGGTGTTCTGTATGGGTGGTTTCAATGAATGTATGCACTGTTCGCCTCACTTTTGCGAGCGCTTGTAGCCTCAGCCTTACAGGGGTATAAGCCATTGCATTTTTCGCTTGCTTACTAGGGCATGAGCAATTCAGACAATCACGTGTTTTTTTTATGCCACTCGACTAGACGCCGCGTTTCTGTACGCTGTATGCAGGATTCCAATGAATGTATGAGCTGTACGCCTCACTTTGCTGAGCGCTTGTCACCGATCTAGGGGGCGTGCGTTCCGGAGTCGAAAATGAGGGACGCCGAGCTGCACCGCAGACGTGATTTAATCACACGAAAAAAAAATCATAAAAACAAAACGAAAACTACCAACACTCGATAAACATGCACACATGTAAAAATGCTATCAGATATTCTAATGAAATCCCAAACAAAGCTAACGATTACTTCTAGCGTTCTTCTTACAGACCACGTTAATTCTAGCCCTCACTCGTCCCAGCAGGCTGACCACCTTGGCCTCTCTGGCGGTGTCGCTACACAACTGGAATGTTTTTGCTTTCTGTCAACGGCTTGTGTTGCCTCAAAGTCGGAGCCTGGTGGCAAGTCGTTCATGGTCGGTACTCCCGACGATCCTGTAGGTGCCGTCACCTGAGCATCAGCCGCACAATCCGCCTGGCTTGGATGCCTGTTTCCTGGTCGTCGTCGATTACCTGGCAGCGAATCCTAGTCGATTAGGCATAGCGAAGGGTTCGAACGCCGCTTCCGTTCAGTGCCTTGCTCATGTGACGAGGGACTCCGGGGACTGTCTTACGTGACGTTTCTGGTTTCCCGTCGAAGGGGGATTGCTGCTGAAGTGCCCGGGTCTGCTGTGGGAGGTGGTAGCAACTCCGAGAAGCCTCGCTCAAACGTCATGGAGGTCGATGGCAACGCCTCAGGATGCCAGCATTACGGACTCTGATACCGAACGCGTTGCCAGTACGGTGCTGGCGCGACAACCTTCTTCGACCATATCCACGCAGAAAATGCCAGCTCAGTGCTGCTCCTCTCCCGATCAGGACTCGTGTCACGTGCTTCGAGCACTCGTGCCGTTTCGAACGCTGAGGGCTCTTCGTCGTCGTCGTCCTACTTACTGCGCACGTCCCTTAAGTATGACACCTTGCAGTCTCTGCATTACGAGGGGGATGAGCCATTGCATCTTTTGCTTGCTTAGGAGGGTACGAGCCTTGCTGCCGATGAGTTTTTGTACCACTGAACCGGGCGACGCGTTCTTTTTCAAGACCATTGGGGGTGTGAGACACTTAAGGGCTTCGAGTCCAAAATAAAACGTTGTCGTTTAACTTCATTTCACATTCTGTGTTTACGATGGTCGCATCAGCTAGCGGATGACATTAAAACTGGCGTGACATATCTTCTGTTGGTAGTTTTCGGCGAATGTCCGAACTTGCTCAATTTCGTTCTCTATGGCCTGGTCGACATGGAGCCTTTTTGCACGGAAGAATTTGCCTCATGTAGCCTCCGCCATGCCGTGCCGCCCAACTGCACCACCGTTAGCTCAAGGAGCAGTCGCGGGAATTTCGTAGGATAGAACCACTTTGGCGGCACGGCCGCGCACAATAAAACTCCATGTGGGCGACGATTAAATTGTGAGTGCAAAGAATAGAACGACATGACTTTATTCTCCGATTGAAAGGATAGTAGCCAGGACATTAGGCTACGAAACTTAAGATGAAATGAAACACAAATAACGAACCGTGCGTTATGGTAAACTGATGAAAACAAAACGCGAATGGGCAATACCGTCCGGCTCTTCGGGTTCACTGGTGTGTTGGGGGGCAACAATGTCACAATAGAAGCGGCAGCACGCGTCAAGAAGGACATACGTAGTTTACGTATAGGCTCTTCCAAATGAGTCTTGACGGGTGCCTCAGTTTAGCATTCCCACATTATTAATATGTGCTGAAACAAGCATCCTTCTGAAGCGTTGCAGCAGTGAGACCGCTTCAAAATGTCGGCCCCTGCTCTCCTGACAATATTTTTGGGAATTTTGCTGCAGGCTTCGGCCATTCTGGGCAATTCTACTTTCTTTAGTGTGCCTGGTGTGGTGGTCGCGGCTCGATATACACTGTCTTTGACGTATCCTCATAAAAGAGGTCGAGTGGAGTCACGTCCGGTGACCCCTCAGGCATTGACACTAGTAGGTGCCGCCCAATCCACTGTCCTTAGGAGGCAATATCAAGCCCGCCCCCCCCCCCCCCCCCCCAGTCTAGACTTCACTACGCCACTACTACGGGCCTGCACCTTCATGCTGGAACCACGGGTCTCGAAGACCTTCCAGGTGAAGGCCATTGCTGAAACTGTACACTGGACCATTACAAATTCCGTCGAAATTCGATTGAGCGAATGGTCATACAAAACGGGACTAACAATCCTGCTGCCGAAAATTCCACACCAGATATTAAATGACCCCTGGTACTGGTGGTGGGATTTTGCCAACCAGTGCGCGTTCTCGCTCCATTACTAGCCGGTATGGAGACTAACTTGTGCGTTCTGGAAAAGTTTGCTTCCTCCATCCACACGACGTCGGAGAAGCCTGGCTCATTGTCGCACTTGATCAAAATTTCAGTTGCTGAAGTCAAGTCAGCTTTTCAAATCATTGTCCTCTGATTTCTCGTGGAGCTGAAAATGATAAGGGTGAAGCTTGGCGTTTTTCATGATCGTCCAGACATCCGATTTGGACACCTGCACACGCGCACACACACACACACACAGAGAGAGAGGGAGAGAGAGCGAGAGATTTTGATTGCGAAGAGGAAGAGGCGTCAGCACTGTTCTTACGAGCGCTAACGTGAGGGTCCGCAGCCACGAAAGTCAGGATGTCTGTCTCCACGTTTTCACTTATAGTCGAAGTCCTGCCTTGTCTTCTTGAACGCCTTCAAATACGAAACATCTCCGTTTGCCTTAACGTGTGGTAAATCTTCATAATAGCGGATACAGTCGGTCTCCCTCAAAAGCACCAAGACTGATAAAACGTTCAGGCCTTTCTGCTATGGCCGCCCGCCGCATCTTTTTTTCTCAATATCACACTTGGATGTGCCTGGATATATATGCGCAGGGGATGTACAAAGTTCGTGTACGGCACAGACAAACCCACAGTTAGTGGCGTTGTCCTCTTGCAAGTCAAATGTGTATGGTTTCACATACATTTTCTCCTCGGCTTATACGACAATTCCTCCTGCTCGTGAGCCGATTCCAGCATACCCGAGCATTCCAGCATACCCATAGACATAGCATTCGCACCTGCTTCATCAGAAGCGTACTGCATCATGAATATACCGGTGGTATTTTTGAACGCCACCAAATTTTAAGAAACAGAGCAATCTAAATCGTCCTGGCATTGTTATTACCATCCGAGTGTTCAGATGGTAACTTCTGGATTGGGAGCATGTTCAGCAGTTGGTGAGCATAATTCACGAAGTACATTAGTTAACTTTTAAATAGTTGATTTTGGGTGGCTACAGCAAATGGATAGTTTGGAGCCCGTCTTCGAGATTTACACAATCTCTGAGGGAATATATGTTTATTAAACATGCTCCTGTAAGAGCGAAGAACAAATATTACGGAAATAAACACTTTCTGCAAGCGTAACTGACGTGGAAAAAGACCTTCGAAAACATTGACCTGCCCATTCGCTACTTTTTGTGATATTGTAATCAAGGGCACGGCTCAGTGAGCATACTCCTTGCGGCCAGACAACTATCGATTTTACTCGCATTGTTTCGCCAAAGGCCAGCCGTTTCAAGTTGAAATCTCAATGCATCCGTGAACGTCAGCTGCCGTAAGCTTGCTTGGTCACAGAAACGATACACGACTCAATGATGGTGCATATTTACTGCGTCATTGACCTCAGGATAATGCGCTGCCACCGACAGAAGCAAGATAGCGAAGGTGAACCGCTTAGGAGCATCTCACGGGGTTGTGCCGACGGAGGTTGAAAACACTGACGTCAAAGGCACTTTCTTTTTTTCTTTTGGTGGTCTCACTTTCAGAAAGAAATAACGCTATAAATGCCGTGTAATTCACTCTTGTCTCGAGAATTTAAATATGAGTTTAAGTGATCTCCACATTACGCTTGTTGTCAAGTAAACGTGTAAGCCGGAAAATATTTGCTCACAGCCACAAACACATCCATCTCCTCGCACACACACACACAATCTTCTCTCCTACACACACACACTCATTCTACCTCGCACGCACACACATTATATCTCGCTTACACAAACGCGCAAAAACACACTCGCTGTCTCCCTCACACACGAATACGCACTCTCTCCCTCGCGCACACACACAATGCGCACACACAGACATCTATGAACACACAAACACGCCCACATTTATTCGCAGGCGTGCATCCTGAAACACGAAAACACAGGTTGGCGCACGTAAACATTCACATGCGCCCACACATGCATCGCAAGCGCATGCACATTTGCACTAACACGTGCGTAGACGCGCATGCACACCCAAATGCAGGCATGCACACACGCCGCGAAAACTAGCACAGGCATACATGCCCTGGCGCGCATGCAAACGCAAATGCGGAGGCACTCGCACGCTCACACATAAACGCGCGCACATGCGCATACAACCATACACACGCTCGCTCAAGACGTGCACACGTATGATCTCTCTCCGTCCCAGCTGCCCTTCGAGAACCTGCGTGTGCAAGCAGACTACCTAACACTCGTCTAACGTTAGCGTTACAACGCCAGCTGTCATAAATCCCTTGACGAATTAAATTCGGTGCTTCTTCAAGTCAGTGTGCCTGCCCTCTGCCGGGTGGGTGCTGTTAGGAATGGCCGGCCGGGGTGGCAATGTGCCAGCTATTTCAGCCCGCTGCACGTGCTTCGACCGACCCGCGGTGGCGGCGCCCTTCCGAGAACGAGTGAGGACGACAACGCTAACCGACCATGCGCCGCGTTTGGAGGATCGCTGACGACAGCAGGGCTGGCCACGCTTGGCGCCCCATGCATTGTTGCTTAATTTGCCGGGTCGTCATGGTCTCTATGCGGCAGGGGGAGCTACCCTGGCAAAGGGTGCTTTGCGGTAAGGGGGCTCAAGGATTCGTCACAGTCTGCTGACACACGTGGCGACTACAGGAAAAAGGGCAGCTTTGGAATTTAGCGGCGCCGGCTGGGGTCGGGTGTGACCACCTGACTACAGGGACGCAGGACAATGGATACCACGACGACTGCGCTGCAAAGGTCGTCTGCCCTCGAGAGAGCACTGAAACCTCTGCGGCACGTGTGTGTGAGCCCTCTTCCTCCAAAAAGGCGTGTAGTCTGCGATGACGACGAACGATGACGTCGAACGGAGTGGAACGGAGTGGATTGTCGGCTCCTAGAGTGTGCTCGCCGTCGTGCTCTGTGCTCGTCAATGTACTCGTGAGCTGTGTGCTCGTTTGCTGTATGCTTCGTCTTGCGGGCTCCATTTGGGCAGTTACGCTAGACTGTGTAAATGCATCTCATGTGCAAATGTAAATACTGCAAATAAACCCTGCACGCCTAAGTCCAGACGAAGAGTCAAGGTCCTCCCAACGACTACGACTGCCAAAACCTAATAGTGCAAACCGATCTACTCCTGTCGTGTGACATCACTGCCCATTTCTGACCAACACCCTGATTTAACGTGCCACCAATGATCCCAGAAGGTGCCATAAATGCATGTGTTTTTGGAAGGGGCTACCTATTGGGGGAGTCAGTCGAAACTTTTTTATCTTTGGCTGATATTATAAATATAATTTTAAAAATAGTTTTTCCCATTGAGTTACATTTGTCAATTCAGGTTAAATTCCGAAGGAGAATGTTCATAATTCCTGGACACGAACACACACCAGCACTCAGTTATCTAAAGTATATCTCTGAGATCAATGAATCTGATGAAGATTACAAGTGCCAACAATTGCGCGAGGTGCAAACGGAGCGGCAGTTCAGGATTGAACTTGACCTATAGCTCCAGAGATGACGGCATTACTGCTCGGCTTTCTAGTGTATATAGCCTGCAAGCGCCGTTTAAGTGCGCTGTGTCATCGCCTAAGTTGCAAGGGGAGCTCAGTGGCGACCTTGATTTTATATGTAAAGCGTTTAGTATTTGCGACATTTAGTCACATGAGGTGTAGGTATTCACATTACCTCCAATTGCGGCGACATTTCATGGAAACTGATACATAGGATCTCGTAGAGGACGACAAATTCAGAGTCATTCCACTCTGTAAAAGTGGATGACCAGCGGAGCTGTATACAACTATAAAGTAAATAAAAAGATCAACAAAATATTGCGCAAGTATGCACTTTTTTGTGTTTATTTGTATTATCGTTTATCTCGTGACCACAGTCATTATTGCTTCATGGTCGATATGATAGCGGGCCATGGGCTCTGTGAGGACACTGGAGCTCTTCGCGAACGTTAGGTCTGTGCACGGCCGTGGCATATGGCGGAGACGTTGGTCTGGGTTGACATTGAAGGCCGAGCCTTTCCAAGAGAAACGCAGTGAACCACATTTCGTTGGGACGAGACACGTCGACGTTATGGTCACCCACAATGCCGACGGGATTGGGGTCCATTGGGAGGATCCACGCAAATGGGTCGTTCATAATTTCTTCAAGGTCCCTCTTTGTTATTCCGGGATGAACGTATACCGTGACGACAATTCCGTTCTCAATCTGTACGGTGACCACATTAGCTTGAACTCGCGGAAACTGACTTCTATGACAACTCGGTCCAGTCTTTCTATTCAAGGCAAGGGCGAAGGTACGCAATTCGACTGGCACCCACTCGGCCATGATCCTTATCCCCCGTATTCAAGCTGCATGCGCGAGGGGCTTGGATTTGATCTAAAGCCAGACGGTCAGTATTTGGCACGTCAAATTTCGCCCAAATGCGCACTGCATCACGCGCGTCCCCTTCCCTGTACTCGATCTCTCGAAGTACTCCAACGGCACCGTTCACGACTCCGTCTTTTACGTCGATCTTGAACGTGACCATGCAGGGCTTGCCCCAAGCGAGCAGCATCGTAACTGGCCCATTTCGCCATGCGTCGTACCGACCACCTTGGCCTGTCCGCGAACGCACTCGTCGTCGGACCCGTATCCGTGGTGCACATGAACCTCTCTAGCCTCGTGTACCTCTCCCACACCCTGTAGGGCAACATCGGTGTTGAAAGCATCGACTTCCTTATTGGAGAGGAGTCGCACAGCACTAAACGCAAGGACCAAGGTTCTATCGGCGCTGACGAAGTGACTATGTGACGCCACCTTTTCCGTTTGGAGCGCCCCCTAGTCCCCGATTTTCGTAAGGATTGCCGAGAACGCGGGATCCTTTTGACGCAGAACCTGCCGCAACGGGAAATGGAAGAGATGATACAATTTCCCCTCCGGGCTGAACACCTTGTTGTGACCGCGTGCAGGCCTAAAGATCTCTTCAGTACGAACCGGAGGCAGTTGTCGCAAGTCACCGCACATTATGATGTCCAGACTACCGAACGGCTCGTCGTACTTGTACGCGATCTACGCATCGTTCTCCTATAGAGTCATACCCTCTACAGGCTCATACCCCCTTAAGCAATGGCTCATACCCTTGTAAACGCAACCCACATTATGATAGTTTTTGCACACGCACATCACAAAATGATGGAAACTAGCTTCAGACAGCTCCGAATCACCAATGCATTAGATAATTATTGATAAGGCAATTAACCCTATCCTAAATAATAATTTTTGCTATATCAAACACCCTTTGATCTTACGACTTATAGAAATGAAGAAAGCAGTCTCTACACAGTGTTCATGCTTGTTACATCTGAGTTACATCTGCATAGGTAAGAGTACCTTTTCCTTGGTTCGCTTCTTCCATGTGTGACATGTAATTATAGGAATTGTAAGTATATTTGCACGGTTGATTTCCCTCAGGTTAACGATGTTTAATAAACATTTGACTTCAACCGCTGACCATTTGATTCCATGCTGTTAAATTTTATGTAAGGAGTTGACTTCTGCTTCTTTTCAATATCATTATTACCCCTCTGTTTGCAATACACCCCATGGGAGCTTGTGAGGACTTTGAATAAAAGCAATGAAACGGCCAATATTCACTAGCACAACAAGCGGTCTTTGCAAGTCGTGTCGGGGTAAACAAGTGGCTTCCATAGAACACATGCCGAAGTGGCGCCACCTGACAACGTCGACAAGAGGTGGGTTCGCCACAGACCATCTCAGGACAAAATTGTTGCTCTTGTGAAGAAGAAGACGCGCCTCGCGGCACAGACGCATCGCCAACGCGCGGCTCGGCTCCGCTCGCGCTGTTGATTACTGTCGCCTTTTTTGGACAGTGCTTCGGGCTGTCTCGCCGTTCCCGGTCGCTGCGCTTTTGCCTTAGGAGCCGCCAATAAACCTCTTCTCAATTGGTGGAGGTGCTGGGACTCAAACCCCGTCGCTTGTAACCCTGGAGCTGCGATCAAGAACGCTATCGCCCGCCATGACCGACAGCTCATCCCAAACGGCGCCGACGCCACAGTCCGTCACTTGCACCGGCGTTGCACGACAACGCGACCCCAAGATCTTCAGCGGTGCAGACGACGAAGATGTAGAAGACTGGCTGGCGTCATATGAACGGGTGAGCGCGCACAACAAGTGGGATGATCCAGCGAAGTTAACCCACGTCATCTTTTATCTGGCTGGTGTTGCCCAACTCTGGTTTCACAACCACGAAAGTGACTTACCCACATGGTCAATCTTCAAGACAACCTTTACAGAAGTGTTCGGCCGACCCGCTGTTCGCAAACTGCGCGCTGAACAACGCTTGCGCGCCCGAGCACAGCAGACGGCAGAAACATTCACGAGCTACATTGAAGACGTCGTGGACCTGTGTAAACGAGTCAACGCGGCAATGCCCGAAGCTGAGCGAATTCACCATATACTGAAGGGCATCGATGACGGCGCTTTCCAAATGCTTCTAGCCAGGAATCCGCGCACTGTGTCCGAAGTCGTCAGCCTATGCCAAAGTTATGATGAGTTACGCAAGCAACGCGCTTCGACTCGGCGTGCTCTGGGCAGCGACGACTTGGTGGCAAGCCTTGACAGCATGTACGACCCATGCTCATTACTTCAACGGGTCAAGGACTTCGTGCGTGAGGAAGTTGCCCGCCAACTTTCTTTAGTCCCCTTCACTCAGGAGCCCACCTCCAGTCTTCCAAACACGCTCCGCACTCTCATCTCCGAAGAGGTCGCTCAAGTTGTCCCTTCCGCACACCATCAGCCGCCTGCAGCCACGAATCTCAACTCTGCTCTGGCAGTGCAGCCTGTCGCGACTCCTCCCACCTATGCGCAGCCAGTCCTGCCTGTGGCTGCGCCTCTTACGTACGCGCAGGCAGTACGCAGGCCTCCGCCTGCGTCTTTCGCGACCCATTCCCAACCGGTGCCACCGGAAGCCCATGCTGCATCTTGGACCGCACCGAGAGCTAATCCTTGGAGGACGCCTGATAATCGTCCCATCTGCTATTCTTGCTGTACTCCTGGACACGTCGCCCGATATTGCCGACGTCGGCCTCAAGCGTTCGGCGACGCCTCTCGGCCCTTCCAGTACGGCAGCCAGCCCTTTCGCCAATACGCCACTCCTTCCCACCAACCGTATGCTCGTGCTGACCTTCCAGAATTTCCTTCGCGTCGCTCGCCATCCCCTCGCCGACGCTCGCTCTCCCCAATGCGTCGGCGACCCGCACCACCTGACCAGGAAAACTGAACGTCGCAGTTCACGAGGCAAGAACTGCGCCCCATTCGGACTGTCCAAGTCCTCGCGCCTGTCCTGCTAACGTGCTCGAAATTAGTGTAGAAGGTGTTCCTGCATTCGCTCTGGTGGATACCGGCGCAGCCGTTTCTGTGATAGCCGCCAAACTGTGCCGTTCGCTGCGCAAGGTGACCACGCCGCTTTCTGGACTGTCGCTTCGTACGGCAAGCGCTTAGCACGTCACTCCGCACGCAGCCTGTACTGTACGTGTGCTTATTCACGGCATTGTTTACATAGTCGAGTGCATTGTTCTTCCCACCTGCTCGCATGACGTCATCCTCGGATGGGACTTCTTATCCCGTCATAAAGCCGTGATCGACTGCGCACGCGCCGAAGTTGAATTTTTTCCTTGTGACGCACCCTCGCACGAAGATTGTGACCGCCCTTCTAAACTTACCGTGCGCGAGGACACAGATATTCCACCTGGCTCCTTCGCTCTCGTACCCGTCTCTTGCGATGCCATCACTGATGCAACGGTCCTCTTCACACCTTCCGACGTCTTCATGAGCCGTAAATCTCTCCGACTACCCTTCGCAACACTTGACATGGCTGGCGGCTGTAGCAACATATACTTCTGCAATCCCCTCTGTGCGCCGATTACATTGCTCGTTGGTGAATGCCTTGGCATCGTGGAACTCCTCGACTCTTCGTCTTTGGTTGACGTCCCCGGAGACTCTTTTGATGTCGACTCCGGCCAGTCGTCTTCGATTTCCGCGCTTGAAGAGACGTCCAAGGATGCATTCTCGAGTGCCATCGCCGATACCCTCACACCTGCCGAACACGCCGACCTTCTTGATCTCCTGCACCACTTTAGAAGTTCATTCGACGTTTCACAACCTCACCTGGGCCGCACGTCGGAAGTGCAGCACTACATTGACACCGGTTCACATCAGCCGTTACGTCAACGACCCTACCGCGTCTCGGCCGAAGAGCGTCGTGTCATTACCACCCAAGTCGAAGATATGCTGCGCCGTGACGTTATTCAACCTTCGCACAGTCCCTGGGCGTCGCCTGTCGTTCTCGTTCGCAAGAAGGACGGGTCTATTCGCTTTTGCGTCGACTACCGTCGGCTGAATAAGGTAACGCGCAAAGACGTCTATCCTTTGCCACGCATCGACGACGCCCTCGACAGTCTTCAGGGAGCAGAATTCTTCTCGTCCCTTGACTTGCGTTCGGGGTACTGGCAGGTACCGATGGCTGCAGCCGATCGCCAGAAAACCGCATTCATTACGCCTGACGGCTTATATGAATTTAACGTAATGCCGTTCGGGCTTTGTAACGCCCCTGCCACCTTTGAACGACTCATGGACAACACGCTGCGTGGCCTCAAGTGGTCCATATGTCTGTGTTACCTCGACGATGTCGTGGTTTTCTCGCCTGATTTTCCGACTCACCTGCTCCGCCTCAGACTTGTTTTGACCTGTCTAACGAACGCTGGCCTCCAACTCAACCTCAAGAAGTGCCGCTTCGCCGCGCGAGAGCTCACCATTTTAGGCCACGTTGTGTCCAAGCACGGCGTTCTACCCGATCCTGCAAAACTTCGAGCTGTCGCTGAGTTTCCGAAGCCTCAGACCATCAAAGAACTTCGGAGCTTTGTGGGCCTATGCTCATATTTCCGGCGCTTTGTTCGGAATTTCGCATCGATCATGGCGCCATTGACTCAGCTTCTGCGCGGTGACACCACCCTCTCCTCCTGGTCCCATGCATGTGACTCCGCCTTCGCTACGCTGCGTCGTCTTCTCACCTCCCCACCTATTCTTCGCCATTTCGACCCGTCGGCTGCAACTGAGGTACACACAGATGCCAGCGGGGTCGGTCTCGGCGCCGTCCTCGCCCAACGAAAGCCAGGCTACCCCGAATACGTAGTCGCCTATGCGAGTCGCACGCTGACGAAGCCTGAGGCCAATTACAGCGTGACCGAAAAAGAGTGCTTGGCCTTAGTATGGGCACTTGGCAAGTTCCGACCATACCTGTACGGGCGCCCATTCGACTTGGTCACAGATCACCACGCGCTTTGTTGGCTTGCCAACTTGAAAGATCCCACTGGCCGCCTAGCCCGTTGGGCATTACGCATCCAGGAGTACGATATTCGCGTCGTATACCGCAGTGGGCGAGCACACTCGGACGCCGACGCTCTGTCTCGTTCACCTTTACCTCCAGACTCGGCCTGCGGAACAACTTCCGCACACTCCATCTCATCTCTCGACATGGACTCCTTTGCCACCGCACAACGTCGTGACCCGTGGATCGCTTCTCTTTTCGACTATCTTTCTGGATCATCGACCATGCCTGTATCCCGAACCCTCCGACGCCAAGCAGTTCATTTTGCCATTCGTGACCAGCTGCTCCACCGACGCAATTACTCTCCTGAAGGCCGTCGGTGGCTTCTGGTGATTCCCCGCAGCTTAAGGTCACAAATATGTGCCGCTTTCCACAACGATCCACAGTGTGGCCACGCCGGAGTCTTCAAGACGTACGAACGAATTCGCCACCGCTACTACTGGCGCGGCATGTACAATTTTGTACAAAAGTTTGTTCGGTGCTGTCTTGACTGTCAACGCCGCAAATCGCCGCCTTTACGCCCGTCTGGTGCCTTGCAGCCGCTCCCGTGCCCTGCCACACCCTTCGATCGCGTCGGCATCGACCTCTACGGCCCGCTTCCTATGACGCCAGACGGCAATCGGTGGATCGTAGTTGCTGTCGACCACTTGACACGCTACGCCGAAACTGCTGCTTTACCAAGTGCTACGGCACGGGATGTAGCCTTTTTCGTTCTACATCGCTTCGTGCTTCGACACGGCGCACCTCGAGAACTCCTCAGTGATCGAGGTCGCGCCTTCCTCTCCGAAGTCGTCAAAAGTTTGCTCTCGGAATGCCGCATTATTCATCGGACAAGCACGGCATACCACCCCCAGACTAACGGACTCACAGAGCGATTTAACCGCACACTTGGTGACATGCTGTCGATGTACGTGGCATCTGATCATGGTAACTGGGACCGCATCCTTCCATTCATCTGTGAACTGTAATGCAAGAGCGACAATTTGTTTTCCAGATCTTGGTTGAAATTATGCGTAACAAACTGTTAGAGTGGCGACACCTTTGGAGCGTTTCGATGAGCGCAGCAGGCAATACGATGGCGCAAGATGATGACATACGCATCCCAGATGCAACATCCTGAACATTTGGGGGTACCTGCCACATATTAGACCAACTTCCACATGCCGATGGTGGTATTAGTTGGAACATCCTGCTGTTGTTACAGTAAAGAAGTTCATATAGGGATGAATCAAAACGTGCTGATCGTTAAAGCGCATATGTGCTTGGTATATGTTCCTTAACACACAGTATTTCTTTTTGCTAATTTATTGCTGATTGTACGGAAAAAATAACAAAGCGAGCAGAAGGACGAAACTTAAATATTGCAAGCTAGGCAAGCAATATATAATAATTATGTAACAATATGATAAAAATATCCTTATCATCCCCGTGTGTTGCCGGCTCAGGCAAGTGCTGCATGTCTTCACTTCTCAGAGCAGAAACCGCCACCGCCTCGACGGGGCTTCACGTGATATTCAGCGTCGTCTTCACCACACGGATACGCCAGAACGGGTCGGCCCTCGCCGGGTCGGTGTTGCCGCATTCGCTCGTGGAGTTGTAGTCGACGAGGTGAACGTTCAGCAGCAGTATCGCCATGTTTGGCCGCAGGTTCGTAGATGAGTTTTTTAGGTCCCTGCACTGCGCAGGCAGCCATAAAGACACTTTTTAAAACAGTTTCATGCGCCCTTCATGCCATTACGTCATGCATGCAATACGGTATCCCATTATCGTGGTTGTAGTTGTCGTTTTAAAAAAAAATGGGCATAGTTGCTGACGATATGAAGCGACTCATACCAGACCAAACAGTATAGAGACAGTTTTTTCCAACAATACTCCGTGTCTAACGTGTAGCGAGCAATGGTATCGAGGCTAGAAAGAATTATCTCGCTATCGGCATTCGAAACCAAAAAAATCGTTTGCCTCATATGATAGCAACATATATGCATGCGCTTGCATATTATGCAACGTTTAACTCTCATATTTTGATGCTGCACGACATGGCGTAACTATTCAATCAAACGCCTCGCAGACACGCGAACTTATTTTATCGCACAGCGAGTGGAGCGACACTATTTGTCAGCCAGCGGTCACAGCACACTGCTTGTCCTTGCGACCAAAA
This sequence comes from Dermacentor andersoni, assembly GCF_023375885.2. Lineage (NCBI taxonomy): Eukaryota > Metazoa > Arthropoda > Arachnida > Ixodida > Ixodidae > Dermacentor > Dermacentor andersoni. The sequence continues at coordinate 55,008,055 of NC_092824.1, forward strand.
CACGGTACGTCGCATTACAGAAGCACAAAGCTGCACTGCAGTTCTAATTAATACATGAAGCTTGCAGAACAACACTACTCCCGTATGTAGTTTTCGCAGCATTGCCTGTCAAGTATCAGTATGAAACAGATTATGGTTCTTAGTATGAATGGAACTGAAAACAACGCAGACGGTCCTCTGACACAAACACACCTATCAGGCTGTTTTGATTTTTATTTATTTATTTAGACTGTAAACCCATAGCGTCTGTAGCGCATCATATAGGTGGCAATACTAAAAACAATATGTAAAAGAAATGCCAAAGCACACGCACTAACAAGTAAAGCCCGCCTGGCCCCCCTCAGCCGCGCCGTAAGCAACCACGGCAGGAGCAGAAGCCCTGCATCTCTGCTGCCTTGCGCGCGACTGAAAACGGCGCGCTGCATCTCCGGTTTCCTCCATAGCGCGCGCCAGATTGGGAATTGCCATCGTCGGCTCACCCTCTCAAGCGCTGGCTCGCATATACTACCGCATACTATCACGCGGCGACGATGTTATCGCCTTTAGGCTTCATAGGGAATATCAAGGCGACGCCGACGTCATACATGCGTCTGGAGTGTCCACATAATTGTTATCGCAATAAAAAAAAACAGATCTATTTAACGTGAAATCGGAAGCCGAAGCGCTACGTAAGAGTAAAAATAGGGTACAGGGCACAACAGTCTTACAAGATACTGAAGGATAAGGTTAAAAAGTTACAGGGTACCGGGTTCGCGGCATACCATCAGTGTCTCCAAACCATCAGGCATGTATATTGTCTCATCAGGTAGGCGATTGTATTTCTGATTTGTGTTTGAAAAAGGCAAAAATTACTTGATAAATATAATGCGATACTTCTGGTATCTCCCATTATTAGTATGGTGAGATGTAATGCGGAGGGAGAAGAAACAAATTTATCGATCCCGGTGCAATCATTGTAAATATTCTAAAAATTTTGTTAACTCTATACTTCTTCAGGACAACGTTTTCCAGCGAAGCCTTCCTCGGACCTAAGAACTTGTGACGAGAAAGTTGTAAATAAAACAAACCAAAAATTGTCGCGCGTTTCCGTAGTGTTTTCAAGTGATACTTTATTGATGCTCCGATGCGATCCCACGAAACAGGAATTTTTCGTAATTCGTAAACTAAATAGATTCCTTCAGCCGGGAGGGTGTCTGGATGAGTAGTTGAATGGTAGGCGGCAGGCATTTTTCATGATGGCATCTATGTGAAGAGTTTAATCATGTTCAGGCGTGAAAACGGTTTTACCGTATGCAATTTTGTTGGCTATTTGCTGTTTTTTTGATAGCGTGATTCTTCAAGTATTTGCCTATTGTTTGTGAAGTTATTGTGGTAACGTTTCCGAATGTTTAAATGGATTGCGTACGTGTGATGCGAGCTACAAATGATCATTATGCGAAATTTTATGAAATCTTTTCATTCAGACAGTACGCTTGTCACTTGAGTACCATGCATTTTGCCCAAAAAGCTATTAGGCGTGTGTTGTATCAAAAGCGTTTATAGCTGTTGTCAGAGTTTGGAGGCGGCAGCGCAATGTCCTTTCCGGAAGATGCGGCCTGCAAAAGCTTCTGTCCACCACAGCCCTTCTCCAGCCCCAGTTCTTCCTTCACCTTCTAGTTACCGCCCAAGTAGTGCTATTGGGCACATCGCACCATAGCCTTCCTGCTGTGGCCTCTTTGGCCGACAAACTCTGGGAGGCGTCATCTCTAAACCTCGTTGCTTCCCAAGCGACTGTGGCCGAAACGGACAACAGGTTCATCCATCTACTTCGCGGTCGTTTGCCAAACAGCGTACCAGGGCATTTCCTTCGGCCCCACATCACGATGGTTATTGGATCCTTCACAAGGACATTCGACGAATCTTTGATCTCGTCGCTGCTGCACTTAACCGTCTGTCTACCAAACCACGTGCTCACCGTCTCCCCACGTGCTCACCACCTGCGGCGGCGTCACCGTCAGTGACTGTCGGCGCTCCTCTCAGGAGCAATCACCTGGCCAGCTTCCATCCCTATGCTGTTGCTATCGACGTGTTGGCATTTCGGCACGCCAGTGCCCACGACCTTGTTCCTGGACGGGAAAGGATATCTGGGAGCAGTAGCGGCGACAACCAACACACGAGAAAAATTCCATTTGCCATTTCTCCGTCCCTGGCTGTCACTAAACTGAAATTTCTCGTTGACACAGGCGCTGAGGTGGGCGTGTCATCGGCAAGAGCGCAGGACAAATGCTGCAGAGCCATTCGGCAATTGCAAGCCATGAATGGTTCGACCATTTCCGTTTATTTCGCAAATCTTTTAGCCTGAACGCCGGCCTCCGTAGAACATTCCAGTGGCTATTGCATGTTTCATCTGTTAGGCACCCTGTACAAGTTACCGGCTTCCTCTCCCATTACGCCCTCCTCGCTGTCTTGGCCAGCAAGAGGATCCTAGGTTCAGCTACGGGATCCAGCATTGCTGGCAAATTTTCACCTGTTGCTCCGTTCGCCTTCAGAATGAAACGTGCGATATAGCAGCAATTTGCCGCCCTCCTTCATGAATACCCGCCTTCCATGCATCCTCCGACTGGACCAAACCTGTGTTTGACAGTGTTCAGCATCATATAATCACCAAACGCCCGCCATGCCACGCACCTCCGTGTCGGCTTGCACCAGAGAAGCTACTAATCGTCAGACACGACTTCTAGGCTATGTTAGAAGTCGGCGCTTCCAGCAGCTTCACCTCCTCCCGCCTTCACGTGATGCTCAAGAGCATCGGTGATTGGCGCATCTGCGGAGATAATCGCGCAATGAATGCTCTTGCATTTCCTGATGGGTTCCCTCTAACTAACAACCAGGAGTTTGCTATCGGTCTACACGGTACCCATATTTTCCCAAGATCGACCTAGCCAAAGCGTGCCATGAAATTACCATGGCTCCAAAGGCCATAGTAAAAAGTAGGCAGATCCCACGCACTGGGGGAATCAATGTATGCGGAGCTTTCTGTGCTGCTTGCTTTGACTCACGATAATTAACCGTTATGTTCACGGTGAGTATTTAGTTTCTTCACAGGTTTGTCCAACACAAGAGTGGCGAGTTGATGTTAAACGTTACCTTGCGTGCGCCACTGCTGTTTGTCCGCGTGGTACACAGAAAACAAAGGGAGAGGTGCACATTCGATTTGGTGCGGTCCAAACGAGTTCCTCGGATCTCTTTTTTTCTCTGCCACGCTGTTTCCATGTATATACATACAGCCACCGACGCGGTGTGCCGGAAAGGAGCAGCCACCGCAGCAGCAAAAATAGGAAAGTCAAAGAAAAAAGCTTCGCTTTAACACAGCGATCACGACGACGCTGGGCCTCTGAGTTCCTGCGTATGCCTTTCGGGCTGAAGATTGCCATGCAGACAGTTCAGCGTTTCACTGGTGAGGTAGTTAAGGGACTTTCGTTCGTTTTTCCCTACATCGATGACATCCTCGTGGCGGTCGCTGGAGCCTCCATGTACAGGACCACATCTTTTTTAGACCGCAAGCCGAAGCAGTTCACAGTTAGCGTCAAGGAGAAGCCAGCAGTCATGTCCGTTGACAGGCTCAACCTCCTTTCATCGACGACACCGCCGCTCACAGTTTTGTCATTGCCCCGGTTTCTTCTTTTTCTACTACTTCGACGTCAAAAGTGCGTTCACAGACGAATAGAGTCCATCTCTCCAGGCGCGGCACCTGTGGAGAAGTCTGGTCATGCAACGTGCCACGCCGGCAAAACAAGAAGCAGGAGAGGCACGATCTCGGTGTTCGAAAGAAAATAATCAGTCAGCAGGGTTAGTCTTGTCTTGTAAGAAGGTTGTGTCTTCGGTCTTTCCTGTTCTCGCGACACAAGTAACTAGGTTCTCCTGCGTTGATCTGCACTCGCCGAGCTCGCGGCGCGTCCAAACCATATTTTGGAGTAACATAGATGGTCACTCCGGTTGGCCGTGGTTCATACATCACAGCACCCTGGAATGAGCCGAGCACTGGAATCTTCTGCCTTGAAATTTGAAGTAGCATGACACAGGCACTGCTGAGCTGCACTCTGGCAAGAAAAACGTTTCTGGGGTGCATTTTTAGTCCGAAGTCTGCCAGTTGCTTCATGCCACGTTCAGCTTCACACATCTTACGTTTTCTGGACTGGTTCAAAATATGCAAGAACGACGTTGGAGTTTCGTTTCTCCGCATGCTTTGGCACCGAAATGTACATAACACGTCACTGATGCATTGTGACCGTAAGTTTTTCTCGCCTAACAGCAACAGCGGAAACCGGAGAATGTCTGCGTCCTCAAGATATCGGTTTGCATATCAGGCTGGCCACCAATGTGCTCTTATAAAAAATAAAAGCAAAAAGCAAAAACACCCACAGCGAGCACTTTGGCCAGGAGGAACACAGTCCATTTCTTCAACTGTTACTGTTGACAGACTGATCTACCATTAACTGCTAGCAAAATGGAAATGCAAACTTTATACCGCACCGAATACCCCTATGTTGAGCGAGCTTGCCATGAGACGCGCATGGTTTAACAAGCACAGAATGACTTCAGCTCGAAATTTAGGGTGCCATGGTGCCCTCAAGCAAATAAACTGTAGACAGTTTATGACTCTTTCATCGTTGTTTACTGCAATGAACTAAGAGTCGGTGACACTCAGATATAAACATCTGCTTAATCCGTCGGCAGTCCTTAACACTGTAATGGCGTCTAGTGTTCCGAGCCATGAGGAAATAAACTAGGAGGGAGCATTGCGTTATCAAGCATGCACGGAACCCTCCATGAGGCCAAATCCTTTGATGTTCAAAATTGCGCCGTGTTATGTATTGAAACCCAAAAAATTATAATTGGTGTCGTACTATTTTCACCACATGGAGCTTTCCAAAATCCAAAGCTTTCCCTATGGAGTGTGGGCCCAATGCGTGAAATCTGATACCCGGCGTATTGGCCGAGGATGTCATTTTATCCACAGTTTTCAGTGCGGAGCCCTTTAGGGGCCTGGAATGTTGTCTGTCCAATGTCGTTGGGCGTCACGCACCAAGGCTGATACTAAATCTAGTCAAGAGAGGGCGCCACAGCCTCTTGGACGTGACGCACCCAGGTTGATATCAAAACTAGTTGAGAGAGGGCGCCACAGCCTCTTGGACGTTAGTGTTCCTGTATATGCTCCCGCAGGGAGCAGAGTTGCGCATAGGTCCGCCGCCGTGATCCAGCTCTGCAGCGAAGCCACTCCTCGCGCGCGCAGGAGCCAAATGCCACGCGGTGTTCCGCCTTTTTCTCTAGTGGTCGCGAGCTACAAGCGCCAATTGTTCGCAGGCGCTTAGCAAAGGGCACTTCTTAATACAGGCTACTCTCGAACGAGTCATTCGTGCAGCCGGAGGGGATGGGCTTCCAACCAACCGAAACTTTGTATGTACCTATGTAAACACGCATATACAAACACACACACGAACGTACAAATAGGGGGTAGGACCGCCTTCGATTCCCCAAAATAAAGTATTCCCGTTGCTCGAACAGCTCCGAAGTTCGCTCGCAAACGCGCAGTACGTTGCCACAAAAAAGCGGTGCAATGATTTTCAGCATGCATATGAAGTTGTCTTATCATGGTCAGAAAGCAAGAAATGTTTTAAAGAGTGTTTAGAACTTCACACACGTAAGGTGTGTGAAAAACTTAGCGCATTTTGGCTGCCAAAACTTGGCGCATTTTGGCTGCCGAAACCAGCCGATAAATGACCGTCGCCAAGAGAGCTATCATGCCTGCAGTTATGTCAGTGACCGTTAACAGAGCGCCATTTATCACTAACCATCGTCACAACAGCTGCACGTTTTCGATACATGCGGTGCAGGCACAGATTTAAGCGCATTTCAAATGTTGACATGCGCACATTTTAAGCAAAGCTTACTTTTATTTACTATTACTATTTAGTAGTGCTTACTATTTAGTAGCAGCAAATCTGCAAGTAGAAAAAGATTCAAGATGCAAGAGCTTCTAGCTGTTCCTCTGAACGCACGATCGACGGTCCACTGATTGCAATGGCGATCGTACTGACGGAAACGACGAGTTCGCATGAGTCGGCGATGCGATCGTAAAGTTGGCTTCGCAGTGGCGCGGATCATTTGACGTCATTTTTCGCGCTCGGCCAATAGCGGTGCGAGCGGCGCCGGAAAAGTTATGCGCAACTCTGCTCCCTGCGGGAGCATATACAGGAACACTATTGGACGTCACGGACCCACGTTGGCAAGTAATCAAGTAAGGAAGTAAGTGGTCCTGATCCCTTCTGACTCAGGGCAGGCGATTGTCAACGCCACAGGAGATGTTGAAAGTACGAAAAGGAAAGAAAGTAAGGCGTAGGAAGTAAGGAGAGAAAGAACATAAAACACAGTTTTGTCCCAATCACAGTCCGAGTCCGTCTGGTTGGTCCGGTTCGTTGTATTCTAGGCTCCAGTTGCCTCGGATTTCATCCACCAAAACTAGTTAAGAGAGGGCGCTACAGCCTCTTGGACGTCACGCACCCAGGTTGATACCAAAACTAGTCAAGAGAGGGCGCCACAGCCTCTGGACGTCACGCACCCAGGTTGATACTAAATCTAGTTAAGAGAGGGTGCCACAGCTTCTCTGAATAGATCCGACTCATTTGGTTGTGGGAGTTCATAGCGTTTCTTTTTTTCTCGTTTAACCTAGGTAGGACATAGGCAGTATAAAAGCAAGAGCTTGGTGGCGCAACCGACCGCCCCGTTCCAAGGGGGATGCTCATAACATCCATCCATCCATAGACCCTGCGAACAAAGAGCCGGTCTTTCTCGCCATGGACGCCTAACAATTGGCAGGAATCGAGCGACAGCGGGCACTTGCTCGCGAAAGCCAGCGACGCCGAAGGACCGATTCGTCTGTGGGACAACGTGAAGCAGAAGCCAAGCGCCAGCGAAGAGTGGAACATCCCCACCTTCGTCAGGCAGCAGTCAAGGTTTAGCAACAGCCAAGAAAAGCGAATCCCACGGTTAAAGCTCAAGAAGGTCAAGCGAAGCGGCAGCAAAAGCAAGCTAACCCTAATTCGGTTAAAGGTCAAATGCAAGCTGCATGCAAACATAGACAAGTTAATCCCGGACTTCAAGTTCAGCAAGCTCAAAGCGAACGGCAGAAAAGGCAAGCGAATCCCCAACGTCAAGTTCGAAACACACAGGCGAAACTTCAGAGGAGAGCAGCTAACCCCCACGTCTAGCAACGTGAAGTCGAGATGAGACGGCAGCAATGGCAGCTACTGGAGATATGCGGAGTGGACGCCCGATTCAAGCGGACTACTTAGATCGATCCTGTGGCCATAGTAGTAAGGTGTGTGATAGGGCGTGCTTCAATAAAGCGTTGATGAAGATCGGCAGCATCCGCAACCTTGAATTAAGAGCCAATGGCCTCAGAGTACTCGGACGAGAATTCGCCGCAACAGTGACCACGAATTTCAGTGAGTACAAAGTTAGCTCAACTTGTAAAGATTCAGTAATAGCAGGAAGAGGGCCAGCGATGAGTGTGACATATAGCTACACTTACGTAATCCATCCGCCCGGCATGCCTCGGCTAACCCAGTGGCGGAAAGATTGATTGCGCCTCGCTTAACCTTCATGAGCATTCGCCGATTAAACCATGGCAGTAGCCAATATAGAATCAAAGGTCAAGTGGTTAATGTCCCGATCAATGTGCAAAAGACGGTCCAGTGCCTACCGCGCAACATTGCCGACGATGTAGCGATAAACGTGCAAATTAAACGTAAAGTCCTTAGCAAACGGTCCCGCTCGTGAAGAAATATAACTTCCATGCATGGTTGAAACATTTGGAAATGTCTATCTTATATCGGTACCTAAATGTCGGGATTGATTGGACCCGCTTAACCCAACTGGACCCCAACGAAAGCTGTAACAGTGGCGAATCACTGCTCCGCACTTTGGACAGCTTCCACGTTGACTAGAACTGCAATTTTTTTAGTGGATGCGGCACTTCTCCGACTGCAATGCCGTAGTTCTGACTGCAGAGGAGGATTACTAAAACCTACCGTGTGTTTAGACGCGGCCATCACGTGTTGCGCTGACTCATGCCCCTTCAGTCGATTTGCGCAATGCTCCCTCCTACCTCTGTACTTCCCCAATGGCCCTAGTAATGTGAGGCGTGTTGGTAAGTATGCAATGCTAAACTGTGCTATGCAGAAACATTGATTTTAGTATGGATACAATGCAAATGCCGAAAGGCTCACCTTTTTCTCCAAGGTATCCTCGTCTTCAAAGAGGAAAATTAGAGATGGCACATATCTTCTAAATGCCATATTGATGTCGGGGTGTACTCGGATACGAGATGAGGTTGAATTCATTTTACATGGCTGCGAAAAAATAAAAGCAAGAAAAGGTGCAAATGTACTCGCACATGTCCTTTTCATTGTATCTGCGATCTAAACGGTACTCTTAATACTGCGGGCCTGTGAGCGGCACCTGAGTTCTCTTCGCGAAGTTGTCATTTAGTGGCCGTGCACACGGGCACGGTTTGGATCTCGATTGGAGTAGTCGTCTCTTATGAGGCACCAAACTCAAGTGAGGGAAAAGAGCAAAGCCCTTCCACAAAATGCAAAATACTTTTACGCCGTCCTAAAAGTGTTAATTTGAATGAAATCCGGCAAGGAACTAAATGAATAGCGATTCCAGATATTTAAAAACCACGCTTACACCCCATAAGGGAAGAGCCACTGAGTCTGCCCGTTAACCTTAAAGTATATTGATAGTAAGCATACGCATTGTGAACACGACGATATGGTAATCTAATCTGGCGAGTATCAGCATTCAATGAACCATGGTCGAGCGGAACTTAATAACTCATAGTAAGTATGACCGAGCCAAATAGGAAGGTTTAGGCATCTGCTCTATGACGAACTAATGAAGTGAAGAGTTGAAATCACTTAACTAACCGTTAACATTAAAGTATATTTAAAGTAAACGTACTATTTGTGAACACAATGATATGATAATCTAATCTGGCGAGTATCAGCATTCAGTGAACCATGGTCGTCCTGACCTTAATAACTCAATGCAAGTATGACCAAGCCAAATAGTACGATTGAGGCGTCTGCTCCATGAAGGACTAAGGAAGTGAAGAGTTGAAGTCACGCCTAGAAATATAGATAGTGCAATAGGTTCCCAGGTAGATAATGAATTTGAATTTATTAACAGTACGCGAAGGAAAGCATCAGCGTTGAGACGACGTTTCGACAAGGGCACTTGTGCTTAGTCAGAGAAACAACTGCTCTTCCTGGCTGCGTTTGCAGGTACAGATAATTTTTCTCCGAAAAGCGAGCAAAGAAAAGACCACCAAGGAGAAAAGTAGGGCTGACGAAACTGCAAATATTCTAAGCGGGCTAAAACAGAGTTAAAAGTATTCCCAAGAAGGCGGTTTTTATTGTGCCAGAGCGGGTGCCGGGGAGGTGGTGCGTTTTACATTCGCTCTCATAACAAACCGATAATTTACACGTCCCGTCCTTTACATTCCGCTCTTTCTTTCCTACATTTAGGACCACGACCAATACTTTTGGATGATGCTTCAATATTGTCCACGAAAAAGTGAGTTTCGCGTAGTTCGTATATCTCTTTCCTAACAGGATGAATCAAAGGTAAGGCTGGTTGCAGGAACAGATAAACTTACCACGACGTCAAAGTTCGTCGCAAAGAACTGGTTGCAGTGGCTGTGGACCAATGCAATATTTACAGCCCTTCGATATGTATAGGCTTCTGACCTATTGTACACAAGTGTGGCCAACTCGAAAGAGAGGCCCACCTGGACCTTCGAGTTGTTGTAGCGGTGGTCGTTCGACATCAGCGCTGCATGCCTCTTCTGTGGGCAAAACAGAAACAACAATATAAGCGATGTTTTCAAAAAAAAAAAAAACAAGTTCAATGCTAAAATTACGTATGCCGAAAGCATGCTGTAATAGAGGAGTCAGGATTCACTTTGACTCTCTCAGATTTTGTACCGCCAACATGAATCTAAGTGAAGAAGTGTTCTTGCACTTTGCCCCATCAAAAAGCACCTACCCTGGCATGGCTCGACCTTCGACCTTAAGTTCAGTAGCGCAATACCAAAGCCACTAAGCCAGAATGGTCTGTTAAACATGTTTTCAGGAGTGTCGTCGGCTGGCTAAGACCCAAACTTATTCTGCAATTATTGCTTTCGTGAACCTGTCTTGTCAAAGAAGTCGAGAGCTCAGTCTGCTTTTAAAATATAGTTCCCATGGCGGCTGCTTTGCGTATGCAACCAAGCGTTCGCGTCATTGCCTGAAACAAATTATTGAGGTTTCGTCATGCTCGTGAATTGGGTTACCATAAACATATTGGCTTATGTCTCAACACCCAACACAGTGTGCTACAGAGAACACTGCTAGACATTACAAGTATCAGTGACGTTCTAACACGTCGAAGCGCAGGGCGAATTTGCACGAAATCAGCGATTAGCAGACAAGAGGTCCGGAAAATTTACCACGATGCACACAAAAGAAAATTCAAATGACGTCGCACCCCTACCACGCCACAACGTTTATGTTTTCAAAAGGGATATAAAACGTCATGAGGAGATGAAGGCGTCTTCTCACCTGGCACATCATTAGAGTGTCAGATATAAGGCCCACATTTCGAATTTATGAACACTAAATTAGAGTGCGTTTAGAAGGGAGTAGACGCGCCATTGTAATGTATACTTTGTCACTGTCTTGCTTTCGTGTCATTTGGGGTGTTTAGTCTAGCGGGCTCGTAACGACTGCAGCGCGTAGCCCACAAGGTGCCGTATAATGTAGAGCTATTCCATCCTCATTTCATTCCAATCTCCAGACGTCAAATTTACCTAAGCACTGATGAATGCATCGGACGGTGACACACAACATTGTTTGAACAGCCCAATCGAACGCTCTCCTAGGTATTAGAAGGTTACCTTAATGTTTTTTAAACGCCAAAAGCATTGCTTTCTTGATTGGGTTTTTCGGATCTGAGTGGCTGACAAGAGTCGAAGACAGCACAGACATGGTCAGGATCTAGGTGGGGCCGAGCGCAGTGAAAGTAGATAACTGGATGGGGAGGGTGATGGCAACGTCAGCGATTGACCCGCTTCGCTTTCATTAGTTTAAGTTAGCTTGTTAAAAATTACAGTGGCGTGCAAATGAAGGTGAAAGATGCCGATAAACTTGGCCCTCAGCGAAGAATAGTTGGAAGACCTATGTCGTAGGCGTGCCGAATGGGCCCGACAAGGCTATACCTACCCGCAAAAGTTGTTATTATGCGCAGAGAAACCCATTCTCCCCGGCAGCTCCGAGTAGCCAGTGACGATGTTCTTGGGGGACATCGAACTTTTCTTCCTTTCGGAAAGGGCTAGCTTTCGTTATCGTAAACAAAAATCAGTCTTATTTTGCTGCATGTTTAGTGCGCACGTGCACTGTATCCGGGCGCGTGCTCTCGGGTTGGTGACATCGCTTGACAGACAGGCAAAATGGGCGCAGATATAAACAAATATTGAACAAAACTAGGTTGGGTTATGGTAAAAAAAAATATCTAAACCAGAAATTATTCTTTTGTTTCTTTCAGCGTAATAATGCATAATCTGTGCGGCCATGTCCTATCAGATGGAGAGTTCTTACAATTTCCCTGAGGTCGCGTGAGAAACAGGCGCAATGGGGGTCGTAGCAATTTTTTTTTTACTTATCGCTCGTGAGTAGTGGCGGATACGGAATAGGAACAGAATTAAAAAGCTTTGGGTTGTAGTCATGAAGGTTTCAGACAAAAATACGGATTCCTGCATTGCTACGGAAGTTTTGCAATACTCATATTAAGGTTGTACGGGCAGCGTTGCGGTGTTTTATATTTGTTATTGTGGGTATATGTTCTAAGCCTCGCGCGTTTTCTAAAAGACGCGTGTAGCATGAGACCCTTCTCATAAAAACTGGCACTCAACAATTAAACTAAGTTAAATTTGTGCCCCAGCGTGCGCTGTGAACTGTACATCCCACGACCGTACGCTTGTATTCGTGTTAAAAGTTCGTATTAAAGAACACCGGTGCACAAATTTTGATACACACCATATGTGCGTACCCAGTGTAAACCGATATATGTGTTCCATTCAGTGGAATGGCGAATTTTTTTGCCCGATGCGTGCGGCGGGCGGGCGGTGTGGCGTGCGGCTCGAGCGTATATCGGCCCATAACACGCACTGCTATTGCAAGGCCGCCGAGTAGCTTTTTAACGAGATAATCAAGTCCGTGCACTCCGCAATAGAGTACGCCCTAAGCTGGAACATGTCGGCACAGCAGCGTCACAGTATCTGTTAAAAAGAAGCGAAATAGCCAAAACTCACGCTGGAACGCTGGCCCTGAAACATCCACAAAAGGCTGCAAAATACAGCTGCTGCTTTTAGAGAGACATTGTTGACTTGAGAAAGTGCACAGGTCGAGGACCAAAAAATCTGATGTCGTTGCAAGGGTCAAATTTCTGAGGAATGATTTTTTGAAAAATAATAAGATCATCCATACCGTACAAAAAAAAAAAATTGCTTTGTTCGTTTTCCTATGCGCACGCTTCGGTCACTTCCTAGCGACGGCTCGCCCATATTAAATGAAACTAATAGGACGTGTGCATGAAAGTCAAGGCAATGTAACTGAATGAAGTAACTGGAGTAAATGAATGTCCCCTGATCTGCTTTGCGGCGATTGTTCCTGTGAGAGAGCAAGTAGAAAACTTATAATTATGCTATCATAACATTCAGAGCTTTCGCTTAATAACATGGCGACAATGTTCTGATCTCCGATAAAGTTTTGCGGTGGCCTTACGGCACTCGTAGTTGCGGCATTCCGCGGCACCAAGTGCCAGAATTTCAGAGGCGGTTGCCTTTGCCGTGCTTCGGGCACAAGAATACCGGTAACGTCTTAGCCGCCACGCTTTGAACATCCATTTAACTAATAATGTAATACTACTTGACAAGAATAGCTTTCAGTATTGTCTTGCGCTGGGCACCATGAAGACATTTTTTGTCGTTGAAAGCGGCAACTGCTGAAAACTAAAAGTGGTATTGTGGAAAAATTTGGAGAAGTCTTCAAAATAATAAGTGTCTCATAAATAATATTATACAGCCTCTAAAAGCATGATAAATTTAAGCCGGCCGTCTTGTAAGGTTCTCCTTCAATCTCTGTTGCAGGGTACCGTCCTCCCTCTAAGTGGACTACCCCAAGAAGGGTATACGCGCACAAAGGCCCGCCACACCTAGTCACTGAGAGGGAATGTCGTGGTGTCATTCAAGCCTCGCAAAGTAGAGCGGTGTGCATGATTCGGCGGTGGTCAAGGTGAAGCTGGTCAGCGGAAAGAATGTCGCGTGCCTCTCTCGCGCATGCGCACAAATTTTGAAGCGGTTCGATTCCAGCCATAGAAGGACACCATCGTCGTCGACATCACTTTCTTTGCCCCGCCGACGTGGTACTGTCGGTGCGATGTAGGGGTGTTCGCGTTTTGTAGCAGAAATTTAGCTACCTTTGCTGCTGTTATGCTGTGTTGTGGCTGATTCATCGTACAAGAAGACTTTTTAGGCACGCGTCGAAGCGCAATCTTTGACTGAAATAGCCAACCGCCACCGTACTTGCGAAGGCAACGGCGATTTCTTCGTTCCGTGATATGACTGGTTCTCTAACTTCGCTGCCAGCTGTGATGTAGTGTCGCGGGAAATGATATTGATTTAATGTTGGCACTGTCCCAGCTTTAAACTGCCCACTGCTCCCGTAGCGAACAGTTGTTCCTCAACACAGCACGGCGCAGGAGTTCTGTCTGTCTCCAAATTATAACAAAAATGCATGTGCTTTTCCATCTTTTCTTCACAAAGATATTGTTTGATGGCAGGTTACTATACCGAATTTCGGTAGGTTGGCACAAGCGCGAACTGTAATGAGGTGAAATGCTTCAAAAATGATTTTCATACACAGTTGAACTACGCCGCGTCATGCAGTTCGCTTGAAGTGGCTATAAACACGAAGCGTGCAAACACTTGGTTTTGACAGAGGTCAGGATGACTTAATTTGTGGTAAATAATAAATGACCGTGAACTCATTATTTGCTTTCTTGCTCAGACTGTACAGGATGCGAGGTCATGAATATTTACCTTATACTTTAACGCCTGCGAGCGTAACCATTATGGCTTTTTTTTTACTTGTTTAAAGCACACATCCGAGTAGTGGACTGTAATGCACAGCTGACTGCTACTCATTTTCTTGCTCTTTCAGGATACAACGCCCAGAATCATCCGCCAACAAGAAAAAAAAACATGTCCAGTATAGCTAAGGTGCAAATGAATCTAACGCCTGGAATGCTGAAGCAGCTTCGCATGACTACAGCCACGTTTCTGTTCTTCCGAAGCTCTACTGATTGAATAATGTAATAAATGTCTGATGCGATTTTCACAACGTTACCAATTTGTCACACCTTTATCAACAGTAGCGCATTTAGCACCCTGTCGTATCAGCTGCAGGACGCGTGAATAGCTTTTATAATTTATCAACGCACCAGTAAGATCGTTAAACATATACATAAACCGACCCGACATTAATGGCGCCCGAAAAATGAACTGAGTAGTTGCGGCTCATAGCATTACAGGGTGGTACGCTCACATACTGGGTGATCTAAAGCTCAAACTTTCTAGGATCGTATACATTTCAAAGCAGCGTTGAACTTGTGTGTTTTTGTTGAAATATTGTGAATTGTGGACGATGTTTCTAGAATGTCTAAAGGGAATGAAAATGTTGGTAGGAGGTATGAAATAATTGACAAAGTCATAATGAGGCGTAAAATGTTGTAAAAAGATTGATAGAATGTTGACAAAGTCTAAAATCATGCTTCTATTCAATGTAGGTGGCCACGTATTGGCAAAATGTTACTAGATCCTTCAAAGAAAGCGCTATTAATTTCTTAATACGACCTTTACAGATAATGTGTTAACATGCTTCAATTTAATGAACGTTGATAGAAGGTCTGATCAGAAGTGTTTCTAGACTGTTAGTAGGAAGTTTGCAGACAGCATATGTAGACGTTTCAAATTAACGTTCGTGGAAAATTGTTTCTAGGGTGTTACTAGGAAGTTGTTAGGAAGTCTAAAGCCCATTGGATGGATTTCATTTATCAGCTAGTAGAATAGTATAAAGACGGTCTACAATATGTTGCTAGAAATTTTTATAACGATTAGCACACGCCCTCTATAGGGACCACACGATGGATACGGCGCGGTTGTCACGACAGGGAATAGCTTTGTTTGGCAATTGCCCCGGTTTTCCTGCTGGTCGGCGGTCAGACTTCTCCACCGATGCAACAGCCAGCGATGCCGCGCAACAAAATTTCGGGGGGCGCCTTCGTCCCAAAGCGCGGATTAGCTCTGAGACACAGGTGTTTCCGCTGTACAGCTCTGGGACGGTTGAAGGCTTGGATGTTTGTCCGTAGTGGCGCTGTGGAGCGTTTGCCCTCCGCTTGGGCTAGCGGTTGCCGAGTGCGTCCGTCATGGAAGGATGCTGCGCTTCTCACGCCAAGACGCGACGTTTCGCGAGTGCCAGCTCGCTGCAGCTTTGCTTAGACCGACTACGACAGCGTGTGCCAGCTGACCCATGGCAAATGGTCGGATTAGTAATATGTTGACACAGTGAAGTAAGCCAGCAAAAAAGGGCGCAGGCGTGCGGCCGTTGTCATGACAACGTTTTCACGCTGTCATCAGTCAGTTATTGTAACGCTGCCGACCTCATCCCACGCTGTCGTGATCCTGATGTAATGTCATGGCATGCTACGATCACAGCGGCGCTGTCACGAGCTCAATCGTAACTACACCATCACTGTTCTGACGCTACTGTGTCACCTACCAAGACATGTGGACAATAATATTTGTGTCATTTTCATCAAACACCGTGATCGACGTCAGCAGTACACTTAGGAAGTGTTGCTCCATTTGTTTTCTGAGGTTCCCGAAAGCTATTGTCATACTTTTACAAAAGCTTGCGCTGGTTTCGGCAACAATTTTTCAGCAGTGATAAGTATGCGGATCTCTTGCCGCTGTTCACCTGAATTTGTTCGCATTCTAAATCACAAATAATTAAACTGTCCTGCCAATGAAGAATAATGTTTTCAAAAACATGAGTGTCAGTAGCGAACCAGGTGTTCCATGACAGCAGAGCAGTTTTGTGGGAGAAGTGAATAGGATATCATATGTATTGGGGCCCACTAGTGTTGAGGGAATCAAACGCACGTTCATGCTGCTGCATCAAAAAACAAAACGAATAAAGTCATGCCGGAGAGTGTATGGACCAATCTTCATAGGATAAACAATAAATGTAAAAATTCTGCGTCACAGAATTAATACTCTCTGGACATCGTAATAGGGTGTCAACAGATTGTAGACAACGTACAGGCTATGTTAAGTGGTTGTGTAGAGGTAATGATCGGAGGAACTGGACACACTCGTTCCATGTCGCAAGTATTCCTCGTTCGCTCTCACAGACTAAGGCAAAGATTTATTCCAAGAAAATATCATCCATATTGAGTCTCCGTAATTAGACACCGGATTAATACAAGAAAGGACACGCTTCGCAGTAATGGCGATCATTTAATTGAATTAGTGCGCACGTAGCAGAAGCACCCAATCACTCATTTTCAACTGGCGCAAAATTGTACGTACGAGAGTACTTGTTCGAAAGGATTGTCCAGTGAAAGATGACATAGTTTACGTTGCAGTTGATGCCGGAGAACGTGTTCTGGATGCTCGCTCTTATATGTCCGAAGTATAGAACTACTCACCAGATCAGGATACTTCTTTGCGAAAGCGGCGCGTCTGCCAGGTAACGTCGCCGTGTCCCAGATAGATGGTGGCGTACATTCACATAGCCCCGTGTTGTACACCCAACCGACAGAGCTGATCGCGATGACGGTGTCTGCGTTCGACGACCTGCAGTGAGTGGTGCATATTCTCGCAATGAAATTTCTTTCAGAGATATACTAAAAGAAGATCAAACCGTTTTGCAGGTTCTTTATTGGTTAGCAAAATTTGTTGCATAGCTAGTTGGTTCATGCAGAACTTTTTGTTGGGCTAGTTCGTTCATGTTACTGAAGTACTAAAGCGCCAAACAGACGGCACAAGAAGAGACAGGGACGAGCGCTTTGTGTCTCTTCTTGTGTCGTCTGTTTGGCGCTTTAGTACTTCAGTAGTTGGTTCATGACTGGTGAACAAATGTTACGCCGCTAAGCGCACGAGGACATTTGCGGTCGTCGACTTCCAATAGTTTATTCAGAAGAAATCAAGCAATTTTATACGTGACACCTAAGTGCAATTGGTCATAGAAAAGATAAACTAACAAGTGCACTAGTAGCTAAGAACCACTCGTAAGCTACTGACCATTAGAGGGAATATCAGAGTATCTGCAGTGACCTGAACTAAACTGTCAAGGCAGGCACATTGGAACAAACATGAATATAGGGCGCGAAACCGAGCAGCGAACCAAATGGGCCAGCTGCACGTCCGAATTTTGGTGGCGCTTACGGGCTATCCATTATCAATCTCATTTCTTTTACACTTAGTGGCAGTAATGGCATGCTAATGCGCATTGCCTGTTCTTTTTTATTAGGAACGTCTCGATTACCTCTCTTTCAGCGTGCTTTCTTGCTTTCCTTAGAAATGTCGTTTGGCCCAGGAGCGGTGCCCAACCACCGCACTTTGAGCGTTTTTCAGTGCCATGTTCTCCGCCAATTTTACCAATTGACCGCCAAGAAGTGGTCTTCCGCACGATATTTGAAAAATTCTCTAGCTTGTCGGACATAAACCCTGCCACATCTTAGAGAAATATTGTGAAGCACATCCTCAACGCATTCGGTGTAGCGTGTGGCATGCTTCCCGGAGAACATAGCCGGCAGTTTATTTGCCATCAAAGGGCAAATCTTGGGCCAGATTGCACGGAGCAAATACACAATTGGTGCACTGTATCTGGCTACGACCTTCATTATATTGTGTGACAGCTTACGTATACGTACGCCATTACGCGCGCATTCATTTTTTTTCCTTTGGATTGTGCAGTTTTTCTTCCCGTGATTTATTTTCTAAGTGAGGCTTTGGCACACCCGTAATAAAGATGGGAGGAAAGCAAGCGTCTTTCAAGCACCTAATCTGATTGTGAAAACCTGTAACAAGATTGCGCTCGTGTGATTTCATATGCCGAATTGAGTCATGTCTTTGCTATTCCCCTCTTGATAAGTTTACAATGTGCGCCCTTAAATGGTAGAGCGCTATTCTTTGTGCTGTGGGTATACATCCAACACCCATGGACCTTCATGGAGCTAAGTTTAAAGTCCAGAAATGAAATTGAGGTATCGTGTGGGCAATTCGCAGGCGAAATCTAGTCCGCCAGGTTCTGTCAAGAAGGTGTTGGTTAATTCTGCCACAGCAACGTCAAGGCAAGTCTCAGTTGAATGTAAAAGCGCAAATAAGTCCTCATCAGCCTGGCTACGCCCCCTGCTGGGCAAAGGCGTTTCCTATACTTCTCCAACTACCCCGGTCTCCAACTACACCGGTCAGCCCACATATCAGTAAATCCTAACTAAATTACGCTTGCTGATTTCGACAGTTGCTGCGCTTGTCAGTGGATAAAAGCGAACAATACGTCTGCCAGCATGGAGACATGTCTCATGCGTCTCGCCGGCTTCGCAATCATACGAGCTTTATGTCGTATATCAGGTAACCTTTTGAGTTTCAATTCAACGTCGGTGCATCGAACTACTCTAATTTGGAATGGACATCTGGGCGATGTTAGTGCAGTGCCCAATCGGAGAGGCGTTTTGCATTTAAATTACCCAGGTATATATATCCTAAATCCATTTAAATCCTAAAGGTGTATACGGCTTTTTTTTTCTCTTATCTTTAGGATTTGTTTTTGTTCACTCACGACTTGTAGTATAATTGTAGTTCTTGAGCTCGATTACTTAGAGAAGTGGACATTATTTGGACTATAAATCAAATGTCTATTTGACTAATTAAATAAGTTTGCTAATTGCACCTAAAACAAGTTATGTTGCGGAACATATTGCATTTCGGAAATTCTAGCCATTCACTTGAAAGTTTACGTCTGCTTGAAGATAAGTCTAGCGATCAAATATGTTTTAACGTGTGCCTCCCCCAATATGGAGCAATATGCATTGGTGTTCAGTAACTTTTTAGCTTCAATGTGTAAAAAGGCGTTTTTGCTAAAAAAAATTAAGTACAACAAAAGTGCAATTTTACCGTATATTTGACAGTGCTTGTCTCAAGATCGGTTTTGGTTGCACGTTTCCAACCGCGTCTTACGCGGGAAATCACTGGCTTCTCGACGATTGAATTGAAAATGTGGCGACTGAATAAATCCCAACTATGTAATGATGTTCATCCATCGGTTTCATAAACTGGCCAGGAGCTTAGGCATATTGTAGCCCATGCCGCAATAAGGCTTATAATTTTTTTCAAATGTCTCTGTATATTGTATTGGTGGTACGCGATTGCTACACCTACCACTTAGTGCCTATTGACCTGCGTTTAGAAGCTACAGGGGTTAGTGTATTCTCGTTGTAATATCGCCGTAATTCTTCAACTCTGAGGCTTTTCTTTCGGGGAACCAGTAAGGTTTTCTTTTGTAGTAATTGCTGCGAGCCGGTGGATGTCCGATTTTCCCTTTATTAATTACTCTCCTCCACCTTGCGGGCTTCTGCAGAACTACTACGTCAAACGCTTGCCTTTGCTTCGCGTTGTCAACAAATTCGACTTTGCCCTGCCATCTGCTAGCCGCCTGGTTAGCTCAGATGGTAGAGTAGCTGCCCCGGAAAGGTGGTGGTCCCGGGTTTGAGTCCCGGACCGGGACAAATGTTTCTTCAAACTCTGAGGCTTTTCTTTCGAAGAACCCGTATGGGTTTGCTTTGTAGGAATTGCACCGAACGGGTGGATGTCCGATTTTCCCTTTATTAATATCGGTTAGTATTGTAAACAACCCTTCAGTGGGTGCAATAGAATAAACTAGAGTAATACTGACATACATTTAACGAGTCCCATTATTCTCCATCGTGACTGAACAGCTTGACGTCACAAAGGTAGACGACAGAGTCAAATGCCTTATACGCGGAAGGGAAAAATGGGCAAACCATTCGCTCACATACAGAGGCATTTTAAATAGAGAATACTATCTAATGTTTATTAAACAGCCTCTTGAATCCTGTCAGCGGTTAAGGTTTGTTCTTTACAGTAACTGTGGCCTGCGTCATGTGTGTACGTCGGCACGCTCCACCGTCACCTACACTAAGGGCATTGCTACAGACAGAAAACAAGAGACGCAGTTGAAGTCTTGCGCAACCATTCAATAGCGTGTGAACACAGTGAATATATCTCCATGCAGTAACACAAACTTCCACTCGAAATCGCTGGAGTAAAGAAAACTACAGCACAATGTACGCACGCTTAGGGTAATCATTGTTGGCTATGCGTAAGACATCGTCACTGGGACGAAAATGACCGTGCAGGACAGCAACGTGCACATTAGCATATCGCCGAGCGAACCAACTGACGTTAAAGTAGTAGCAGTTCTGGGGAGGACCGTGACGTGACCCGCTGAGGAAAAAGCAATGGCACGTGCTTGGCACGCTGAGCTTTCTGCAACAAAGCGAATGGTCACATGGCAAAGCAACGAAACCTGCTTAGCCCTTAATTCATTCCGGAAGAAACTTTTTTTTTTTGCCAACTACAAAGTGTCTAGCTAGAATATTGGGCCAACACTGAATGACGTGCAGCAAGCGCCGTTTGTTTGCTTAGAGCAGGAACGCAGGATGAGGAAAAAGATGTCTGGTGGCACGTGACTGACTTTCTTTTGAAAGCGGGGTCTGAGGAGACAGACCGATGCGAGATCTGCGGCTGCAGTCTTATCACACACGTGATTTAGAGGAAATTAAATGTACACGTGTTCTTCATACGTGATAATGAGCGGTCGGGACGAATTCCAAACGAATACATAACTGGCCTGGGGCGAAGCCCACTTCCACGTTTTCTGCCTGGCGTTTCCTCCCGCTACTGCAGAAAAAGTTGCCGCAAAATATTTTTTCCCTTTCGTTAATACTTATTATCGAGGTGTTTGTACTTTATATGGCAAATAAACACCTTTTTTTTTCTCGTTTCGATGCGCCCGTCATTACAGGGTGAATTATGATACTAAAACAAACATGCCGAATATTTATCGCCGGAGCAAGTGGTTAAACGCAAATTGTTTACGCTGTAATCATTAACGCGTCAGCGATAGTTGTTTACAGGTTTAAAGTGGGTGATACCGCCTTATTCGATTTATTAGTTGTAACTATATCATTGCGGGCGTCCATGTCCCAGTGCAGACATGCGCGGCGTTATTCTGTAAATTATAGGAGACCGTACATGAGCACATGCCATGACGTGATGTCAGTGCTCAGAGTAGGCTCTCGCTGTACACATAACGAGAGCACTGTGAATATTGTTCTTGTTCTCATGAAAAAGCTTAAGGCAGGAGCAGTTACACTTGTAACTTATCGTTTAAGTAGACTGGAGCCACTATTGAACAGTCAGTAACGGAGCATGCTGAAAACAGTACTCAAAAGGCAATAGGGCATCAATTTAGGAAATTATCGACGGTATATGTTTTATATAGCCTTTATGTAGTATACAGTGGAGAGATCCTTTATTATTTACGTTCGAGATCTTCGCCATTTCATAACATAGCTTGATAGGGGAGACCAATACTATAAGATGAGTATTCTTTTGAAATGGCATGCCGAAATACGTAAAGATTAGCGAAATTGGGGCGTTGTTGATGGTTGTTCTGGTCAACATTGGAAAGGGATATTCTGGTGCTGGATGCAATATCTCCTGTCCACCAACTCGCTCGCCAAAACTGTCTAGGTAGCTCTGTGAAAACGAAAAGCTGCTGCACGTTCGTAGGTAGCACTGCTTTGTGTCGTTTACTCACTCGACGGCTTCTTTGAACAGATTGGCGAAGTTGGTATAGTATTCTCCTCGCCTGCCGTAATCGTACAGGCCCATCGCCAGTATCGTTCTTTTGGTAGTGTCGTTACCTTGCATATTCTTGAGTTCCTGCGACGGCGCATATGGGGAGGGAAAAATCACACATTTAGTTCTTTGTGCCAGAGAAAGTTCTGAAAAAAAAAAAAGGAAAGTGGCGAAAATCCCTGCTTTTGTATTTGGTACGTGTTTACTGGTCGGTCTGAAACCACTATCGACATATATTTTTGTTCGGTATCTGCATTTAGTGTGAACAACAGCGACAAAAAAACTTACTCGCCATTCCGACCCTGCGAAAATGAATGTGCAGCGAAAACTGTTGAAAACCACCACTACAGCTGCTGAGGGCACTATGCAATGCTTTATTGCTTTAGAGTAGTGATAGTAGTGTTAATTTTGACAGCACGCCACCGCCCTTAGCGGTACTGAAAGAACACTGAAATAAGTTGCTAGGCTCATTGTTTAAGATACGAAAGGATAGTGACGTCACTGCCCACATACCAAACTGTGGCTGCCGCGGCAGCTTGTGGAAAAGTAATCTTTACCGGGAAACGTAATACTTAATTATCAGGGGAGCCTTAGTATCAATTATGTGCTTCGGATGCTTGTTTTGTGCTTGTTCTTTAATGAAACGCATGCTGTTCAGCATGTTCTACGCGTGATTCAAAAGAATGCAGTCACTGTTCGCTTCACTTTGCTGAGTGCTTGAAGCCTCTGCCTTACGGGGGTACGGGCCACCGCCCCTGGCTCTGCACTGCCGCCGGGATCGGCCCACATTTTCGCTAGCGGGCGAGGGCACAAGAAATGCCAACTAACGGGAGGCTAACGGCATGTAAATTCCAATATAACAGGGTATATTGAGGGATCGTTATTTATATTTTGCTCATATACGTTTAGTGTTGATCCTCTCCCTCTATATATATATATATATATATATATATATATATATATATATATATATAGAGAGAGAGAGAGAGAGAGAGAGAGAGAGCGAGAGGTCAGTGGAGGTCAGAGTACAGGTTTCCTATATCCAGGGGGGGGGGTGCATGGACCGTCTTCGAGGTCGCACAAACGTTGCAGTAACTTAAACAAACTACCAAAAAGTCCCTTGGGAGCTACGACTCCTCGAATGCTCTTTGTTAATATATGACCCTTTCCCCAAATTAACATTGGCTGCGTCTTTTGCCTTTGCTGTGTTGTGCACACGACTGAACATGCACCTGATCACGTGTGGATTACTCACAAACCACCTCCCTGCTTATGTTTTTTCATAATGCCACTGTATGCACGCGCATCTTAGTATCGCGGTTATTTTCGCTGACTTTGACATGAGTCAGTGCACCTGTTGGTATTCATGACGTCGCTAAATGTACGCCAGCTTGAGGTCATAGACTGCATACTTTTTTTCATATAGCCAGTGGGCGCATGCGCAAGATTGTATTCACGTTTTTGTTTTCTCTCTGTCACTTGTACCTCTATTTTCGAAGAAAAATTCATAAATTGAGCTCTGTATGCTTTCATTCGCCCTGTTGATGATGGCCCGACTTCGGCCGGAATGTCAGTGAAGTCCGGTTTTTGTTTTCCTACGTGATTCTCTTCATCGGATTATATATATATACATACATACATCCATACATATCATGACGACATAAAGCCAACAGACACTGAAGCCAAGGAATGCATCAGGGAAATGAGCTGTGGATAAAATTGAAATGTAGAAAATAATAAAGACAGGAAAAGGAAAGTGGACGAAAAGATTACGTGTCCCCGGTGTGACCCCAACCCACAACCTCCGGCGTGCTTTGCACAACCAATTGTGCTACGGCAATGGCCATCTATCCATCTTGGCTATTTATGCTTACTATATCTAGTCGTAGGAGTGCTAACCGAGGGGTAGTAAGTAGGCTCAATACACTTATACTCTAAGAAACTCAGTATGATTACGAACATTTTGCAGTTTGTCTGCGTCGCCTAAGACCCACAACTTTTCGAAAGTATGGCTCAAGCACCTAACACCCGGTATACAGATCTGCAAAGTCATTGTACAAAGCTGTTTGAAGCAGATGAAACACAGTTTTTAAGTCCGCCAGTTCTCTCACCCAATGTTGTGAAGCTTGTGATTCGAGTCGACTTGGCTTTGGGAAGTGTTTCCTGCTATGAAGCGATGAAAGTAATTCATGGCTCTAAGACTCGTCTCGTAAGGTTAGAGATGGGCGACGAGCCTATCAGTTTCGACCACAGTAATACATTACGAGCTCAATGTTTGAAATAAGCGTAGTCTATAGATACAGTAATTTGATAATGAGCGGGCCTTGCATGACGTACCTGTTACCTTTAGCATCCATGTACAAATTGAGCAATAAATGAGGTTTATACAAGTATCCTACTTGGCTTCCGCTGACCCACCAAACATAAACATAATTAAAGGCGAAATAACTATTGCTTGGCTATTATTAGCATTTCTGCTAAATTGGTGCCAACATAGTAATCAGGTTGTGCTTGTAGAAAGTGAAACATTTTCTATTCTGCTTTCAGTAATTAGCATTTTATAGGCATGCCAGCATTTATTTAGCTGGCTTTAATGGGTTTCTAAGCCATTTGCACTGTAGGGGCTAGTAACATGAAATGTATAAGAAAACTTTTCCGCTTGCTTTTCTTTGAAACGCCAACGAAGGAAAGAAACTAATGACTATTGAATATGAGCACATCTACCACTCAACATTTGTAAAATAGTAGAAAAAACATGTTAGAGGCGCGAGACGCGTGGTTGAAGTGCCACAACGAAAGCTTACCCACTGATAGCGTTAAATCGCCACATTCAACGCGACCCGCGTTTCTGCCACTCCCCGAGCTCGATTCATGGAAGAGAAGCTTTTTTTCTTTTCGCCAAATGTGAAGTTTGTCTTTCCCGAGAACAGAGCAGGGTCCTTCGTTCGTGAGGAGCGCCACGCCTTTGCATTGCCTTAATGGACCTCGCCCTTCCCACAGCTCCGTAAGGTATTTTAAGAGGCACTGAAACGCTTGTCATCGCAATCGCTTACCTTTAGAGCCGGTTTCGTTTGCTGCAACATGTCGTGCGCTTTCTCTGGGGCGGCCAACATGTTTAGAACACCGTAGTGCACGATGTTTATCTTGGCTATATCTTCCAGCTCCTTCTTTACTGAGCGGACACTAGCCGCAGTCACGTACCTGAGTGGAAATGAACGCCGCTTTTTTGGTAAACAGTGATCATACTTCCGTTGGCTATCGGTACAAATGCGCAAATTGCTGTGCCTCCGAAAGCCAATGAGGCCCTCGAATCTGCAGGAATCTTTTCACGTCTTCTTTCCCTTTGCGTAAGTATCCAGTGTAACATAAGTGAGCAACGTTATATTGCGGCTGTTTATGTATGCGGCTCTTAAGTAGTATAGTGGCAACAGGGGAAGGCGCGAACGATACACTACTCTCAGATTTGACCCACGGTTCAAATTAACTTTTTTTTTGATATGGTGCGTGCAGGCCTGAGAGGAGAAGGGCGATAGAGTTTGAGTAATTTTGAAAGACCAAGTCGAAAGTCAATTATTCAATAAAAGTAACGAGAAAGTGACAAGTCACTGCTTGAAGCGGCATAAGGATGGCCACATGAAGAGAAGGACATAGAACGTGTGTTTCCTTTCCGTTCTAACTACCGCCATTTTCGGCGCTGATTTCATGTATGCAGTTTACAAAAAAAATATCACCGCCCAAACAATCCGTACAGATGGTTAACAAGCGAAGCTGAAAGTTTTGGTCCCGGTGTTTATCACTGGGTTAATCTCGAAGGTTCATTAAACGATGGCTTGACAGGCTGCCGGATCCCCGGTACGCCATTGCTGCTTGCGATCGGCTGCACGAGCCAGTTCTTGTGCCCGGTATGCAGCATGGGCACGGCGTAGAGGAGCTCGTTCGCGGTTCTGCTTGCGGCGTTGTTGATCGAAAGCTGCCTGCTTCTAAGGAGTACCTGTGACGCGTGGCCTATCCATTTCGGAGCCGGAGAAAAACTGCTGCGCGCGCGCTAGGCTGCGACGGAGAGCAACGATGTCACTACTGGCGCAGCTAATCCAACACCACCTAGATAGCACAGGGCCTTTTCACTCTGATCCATGACGTCATGTTATCTGGCGCGACTACCATAGAATCTAATGGGCTGCTCCCGAGTAGGCAAAAGCGGTTCTGACGTCACCGCTTTCATCACGCCAGCTTTGTCAATGGAAATATCGGCCAAGTAGCGCGACGTCATGGGTCGGATTAAACAGGCGTTGTGCTATGTAGGTGGTGTTTGCTAACTGCGCGCCTCTTTCTCACTCTACTTTTTTTGCGCATGCGCATGGGGTTGCGCTGGACTAGTTTTCGGCTTACAGGTGTTGTGCAACATTCAGTGACATTTACAGCTTCGCTGTAAAAATTATTGAATGTTGCACAACACACTAAAGTGTAAGCGCCATACAATGAGCGCGTTACTAAAATTCCTGAATGAATAGAGAATATAGCGTCGACTGAGCTGTTAAATGGAAATAATTAGATTCTTCAGGCACTAAATGAAACCAGCCCTCCTCCCAATGCTGTGAAAGCAGTATATATATTATAGATATTAGAAATTATAGCTGCAATGACCCATAGGAATTCGGTAGACATTGTTTTTGCAATGTGGAAAAAAAATAATCACGCTGTATTAACATTTTGCCTTATTGTGCGAGGTGGTTCTGGTCAAATGGCCGGTGTGTGGAACAAAGGCACCTGAGAAAGTGACTGTCTTACGTTATGGAAACATATTCATGTAGCAGTCAATGCGTCACGAAATAAATAGCAGGATCATCGGTAAGAGGGAGTAAAGGTGAGGATAAGTGTAATATACTTCAAGAAGTAAAATGGGAAGAGACATTTCGTACCACGTAGCTAGAATGACGGAGTGAATGTTTAGCTACAGATGCGATTGTGTAACGTTGGGAGCTCACCGATAATTGCAAGAAATGAAACCCGCATAGCAGTGCTGCTGGTCATTGAGTTGATCGGTTTACAAAAGATTGTTCGGTCCTCCAAGGCGGCCGCTATTCTGGTAGTAAACAAACGTGGGCAGCGCAAACCAGTTACCAATAAATGTACAGTTGAAGTATTTCCTTATGTACGATGGTGTGGGCTAGCCTTGGTTGTTAACAAGGTTAATATGGGGTGTTCAAGAAAGGTTAGTATTACATAAAATAAAATATACCGAAGTGATAAGCCTGATTCAAGCGGGAAATTAGAAATTTTTGAGAACTATAGGCGATGGCCTTGCAGTCACACATATCCTGTGCTTTTAGACGTTAGGTTCACATGGCGTGCCTAACACCATTTAACTACGCTGGATACTTCGGTCTGGAAAGCAGCAGCATCGTTAAGTTGGTACAAAAAAACGCAGACATCTGAAGAAAGACACATTTCGAACGATATCTTAGTTGGAAAGGAATCTTTTTAATTGAGAAAAAACTTATCAAGCGTGGAGCACTTCCGCATGCCAGAATGGGCCAAGAAAGCGCTAAACAGTTAGTTGATCCAATTTGACTAGCGGATACAGATTGTGTATAGTTAGTGAGAAATCAGTGTCGCTGAGGGAGCCCCGTTTTCGATGCCGCTGACGGTGCATGGTTGATCTCGATGCAGTGGACGCTGCAGACTTGGAAGGACAATCAAGGTTTCTGCGCATTCTCGCTACTAGAAGGAGCTGCTGTGGACATGCTGAGAGACTGTGGTCTGCCAAGTTGCAACTACACGAGATAACTGTTATTAAAACTGTTTGCAACTTGCGGTGCGATTTGCTTCGAGAGTGACATGTATTGTCGCGATGCAGAACACGTGCATGCAAGAGACGATGACGAAGAAGTGTTGTTGCTTGGGCGATTCGGCGGCCATGCTATATTGTGTGAGCTGGTGCCTGCAGCAGTCGCCTTGCATAAGCAACATTCGTGCTTGTCTCCTCCTCGCAAGAATATTGTCCGATATTTCAGGACAATAAGTGCATCAGATGTTTTTCACTAGAGAATTAGCATCGACGGCCTCAATAATTTGAATTTGAATTGCAGGGTCACTAGCTACTAGACCGCAGTTGTGGTGTTCGGTGAGCAGACGTCCGAGTACATTTATTGACAAGACGTAGCTTCGCGGAAGCAGATTTAGAAGAGCAGATGAGAAGGCCTGCATACAACAAAACCTCTGTGACCCATGGTACCCGCCAGCTACCTCGAGAAGTGCAGGCACCCGCCGTGGTTGCTCAGTGGCTATGGTGTTGGGCTGCTGAGCAAGGGGTCGCGGGATCGAATTCCGGCCAGGGCGGCCGCATTTCGGTGGGGGCGAAAACACCCGTGTACTTAGATTCAGGTGCACGTTAAAGAACCCCAGGTGATCGAAATTTCCGGAGGCCTCCACTACGGCGTGCCTCATAATCAGAAAGTGGTTTTGGCACGTAAAACACCATAATTTTATTTTTAATTTTAAGAAGTGCAGGCGAAAACGGGAACATCCAGAACCGCGAGTACTCACGTCCTCCGACCTACTGCGTTGGTGTACTCCGCGATAATTTTCCTAACACAGACTTCACAACACAAAAGCAATGCATCGAATTATTTTTTATATTTTATCCTAGCAATGCGGCTGCCCGTTTGATTCGAACCTGATATATGCAGCAGAACGGCTTACCAAAATGTCACGGTGGGTGGTGGAACCGTCCAGTTCACTGCGCGTGTGAAATGCTACAGTTTATCTGATAATTGCCCTTCCTGCATTGTAAAATCCATGTAGAAGCAGTTCCTTTGAAAGGAGTGCCGCTCACTCGGCTAGTGTTTCCTAGCCAATAGTCGATGAGCATCATTTTGATTGTCGCTGTCAAGCAACTCGCCCATGAACGGTCTTAGTGAACGAACATGTCCGAACAACTTTCTTGCTTCCGTGAGAACGCGGGCTTGTTCATAACACGTTCACCACGGAACACGATGGAGATAAGGTTTTCAGCATACCAATGGCTGAACCATACCAATGGCTATGGTATGGTGCTGCTTAGCACCATGACGTTCGTGCATTTCCCGCCATGGCGGTCGCATTCGGAAGAGAGTAAAATTCAAAAACCGAAATTACTCGTGTGCATTACTTCGCGCGTCCGTCATAGTATCACAAGTGGTTGACGTTCACCCAAAGGCCAACAGTACGATCACTCTTATTGGTGCGAATGTGCGGAGGAATAAAGGCGTCAGTAACTTTAATACTTGTTATACGCTCGAGGTAAAAACGGCGGCCTAAATGAATAAAGATGAAAGAAAATTCCTATCTGCCATGAAGATTGACGGTGCAGTCGAGGTATTTGGTGCAAAGTAGATGTAGCTACACGCCGTAGCGCGACATGAACAGAGCATTAAAGCTATCTCAGCAGGGTTTAAAAGGGGTGAAGTATGTATGGCTAATTCGATTGGTAGGGTAACTATAACTCACCGGGAGTCGAAACTGATGCCTCCGGACGTTTTCTTGCGCCTTGCCATTTCGTCCTTGAAAATTTCCCACGAACGCGAGACCTCTGTGGCCCGTATGGCGGTGCCAATAACGACCACGTTCCAGTAGAACAGGTAGTGACACAAGCCATCTGGTGGGTACATGTATCCGAAAACCGCAAAGCTGGAAACCGTGCAGATGAGTTCTGTGACTGAGGACAGAAAACAGGGTGCACAAGGAAGGTGCTTTGACAGCGCAACAAATGCGCAAAAGCTACTGCTACGATTTATGTGGTCATCCTTGACCTGTATAAGACACTGCATGAAGATTTTCGCATAAGGCTGAGTACTAAGATGTGACCAAAATAGCGTCGCAAATGTTTTACATCTAAAATGAGATTTCATAATTTACATAGGCAACCGGCTTATAATAATGGTAACAGACTAAGTCATGCCAGTTCGCATATATAAAACACGATTATGGCGCTCAAAATGATTTGAAGGCTAATGTGTACGTCATATGAAGTCAAGTTTAGAGGCACGCTGAATATTTACACGTGCCGGGAGACGTACAGTAAGATGTTCAGCGCGACGACTGGCACATAAGCGTGTACATTTTCTCTAAAATTGTGTACCTTAATATCTGCGACATGCCTATAAGACTGAAATAGACGCAGGTTCAATTGTGCGTTAGCGTGTGCAGCTAACCATTGTTTTGAAATAGCTGTTTACCGATATTTCGAAACCGATATAACCGCTCTATTGCAGCTATTTACAAAGTTACGCTGTTTGTGAAGAAGAGTGCGCATAGTTCACCAGCAGAATGCTAAAAGGGTCGTGAGAAATCGATTGCATACAGGTTGTTTTCTTATAAAAATACATGACGCTCAGAGTCCGTGACAAAGAGTCCGTGACTAGCAGTGCTTTTAATCATGCTGTATGGCTGAAGCTTGGGATGTGTAGAGATGCCAGCAAAGGAAAAGTCTTGCTGCGTGTTGAAAGCTCGCCGAGCAGTTTACGCCTAGTAAGTCATAGTACAGCTGTATATATATCGTAAGCTTGGTGGGGCTCACAGCTCAATAATTTTCGGTCCTCTTAGTAATCGGTAACGCACCCTTTGTGTCCGATTATTCCATCCGCCTAGCAGGACGTACAGCCTAATCCCTATGAGTGGCTGGTCCCCTGAAGCATAATGAGGCTTCACTTTTCAAAAGGATAGTTTTTATAATTAGAGGCATTTTGAATTTTTTTATGGTCCTAACCTTAAGGTGCAAACGGCTCGCTGGACAATAGACGTACATAGAGCACAGAACACAAACCTGCCAAACGTACGAAACTTAAAATTTGCGACATGTTACGACCGCGAACACGGAAGCGGGTAAGAGTTTGACACCCATACGTTAGGATGTTGCCCCGAGCTCACACCCTGTTTAGCATACGAACGCGAATAACAACTTTGGACGGTGTGCGCAAGAAGCAGATAACACAGACTGACAAGCAATTTATTTGTGCACGTTACATAAAAAAATGAGCTCAATACATGTACAGTGGTTTCTTTCGAAAATGCGCTAAATTCCCGGACTAATTCCTGCCTGAGAAAAGTAACTGAGCAATTACTAAATAGCAATCGCTTCCCGAACCTTTGTTACCTTTTTATGCAAATGCTGGAAGTAGAAGCTGGCATGACTATTTCAGTGCGTACTTTGTAGACCTTCGCAGGTTGTTGATCTTCGCTAAGAATTGTTTTTCGAATTTCTCCTTAGTCATCGTCTGCAGTTTTCTTGCAGAGGCATCTGTAGAGACACTGAAAACTATAGCTCGATGTTCGCACTGCAGAGAAGGGCGCTCTTAGAATAGGGTGAGCACTTTGCGCACAAGATTGCGTTTGCTCAGTGTCGGGATGCTTGGGTCGCGATGAAGCGCAGAGCTCCTTCGGGGCAGTAGCTCGCGGAAAACGCTTCCGGTAGAGCCTTATAAAATCAGGAAGAATCGCCCGTAGGTGAGTTCTTAGCATCAACGTCCAAGGCGGACATCGCCAACGAACCATGGCATATGCGGTTTAATTCATCGGCAAACGTTCCGTGAAGCGTTAGGATAAGGATAACAAATACAAAGCTCTCTCGGCCTCCCTATATGAGTACACGCGTCCGCAAGGCTGCCGTGTAGCGTGATCGCGGGTAGTTCCCACCCGCGAGCGTAGTTTTCACTGAATTCAAGCGCAAGAAGCTGTGTTGCATGGTAAAGCTTGCATCGTCCACGCACTAAGTGATTACCTGCAACTAGCTACCGACAAAGAAGTTACTGAACTACCGCTAGCGTCACTGAGAAACCAAAACAACTTAGCCAATCAGTTAAAAAATTATCGGAAAAGTTGTTTCAGTAAAAGTAATTACAAGTAATTTCTTACACACAAGTCCACAAGTAACACATTGTCTTTAGATTGCAGTGAATTTTTCAAGTCACATTTCTGTTGCCAAGTTAGCCTATTTCAGGAGCTATACTGAGTAGGAATGCTCTAAGAAAATGCGCCCCTAATGTACGGTGTCTTGAACTGCCAGAAAAAGCCAGATCAGGTATCACCTAATCACATTCTTGCATTCATTTTTGTTTCCCATCTGTCGTCATCCCATCCATGAACAACTTTAAAACCCTTTTTGCAGACCGGATTTGTCTTTTTTAAAACCCGACGAAACAATCGTAGAAGCGTAGAACGAGCCTAATTTCCTAGCGTTACGAAAATTTCGGAAGTATGCAGAATGTGATGAAGGTGTCACTTTCGGCTGCGCTACTATGCTGTTTTGATGTATAAGAAGAAAGTGCCGATGTACTGCACAGGAATTTCAGAATGGTATTATTAAATTTGATAACCGTCAATTCGTTCTTCCACAAAGCTTTTATATCTGCGGAAATTCCGTTACTTGCTTTCTTTTTGAAAATCAAAGCGGTGCTGGAGTCTGATCTACTCAGCTTCCTTAAGGAATCCTAGCATGCTGAGAAGTCTGCGATGTATTTATTGGCCGGCAGTTAATATCACAGTCAGTCTAGCGAGCCTAGAGTCATGGGCACGGACAATTCATTGGCTGCAAGAGAAGCGTGCCGCTACATTTCTCTATGGTTCAGATCATTCATCAATACCGAATAAACGACGACTTCTATTTACAAAACTTGTGCGTCATCATGAAGGCAGAAGAAACTGCATGTCTTCCAATAATCAAGTGAAGTTTAATGCATTTCTTGAATAAAACTAAGCCATTTCTTGGCTATATTGAAAGAAATGGTGGCGGTGTTTAGAGCAATGCCTGCATCAACGTTGCCAGAAGGTCAACATTCACTCTAGCACACTTAGCACGTACAATCATATTGTACCACTTTCGTAGAGCCTGCGATATTTCAAGCTTCTACCTCACGCTACAAGACATGTATAATAGATTATTGTGACAAAAAAGAGTGGTAACTCGTCAACATCCTACGGAATGCAATGATTTACAGTCAACAGCAAACGCTTACGGGATGCGGTTTCCCCTTCAAATGTGAATTCCTGCCCTGTTGAGGCGTGCCACTTCGTATCTAATGAATCACTGTGTAGGTGGCGAAGGCTACTAGGTGCTGGAACACTTAATTCGAGGCTGCGTGACCACGCTTCGCGAGAATTCAGCTTCTTGGCAGAGCCTGCGTCCCGTAAGCTTTTGCGGTTGACTGTACCTAGTGTGCAACTACAGGGTTGCGGCAAGGTGTCTGTGCAGATTGTTTCAGAAAATCCTAAAATAAAATTCCACCTTGACAGGCCGAGCAGAAATCGTAGCGGTCCGCTTCGGAACTGCTCTCTTCGAGCTCGACTCTCTAACTATATTAAACGCCTCACAGAGCGGTGTTACTGCAATAACTGACCACTGCAAGTGCTTCTCAATTGAGTGCATGCCATAATAAATTCACGTCTGCGCTCCTAAATCTGGCTGTGCTGTAGCGGCATGCTAGACTGAACAGAGGAGTGTGCCTCAGTTGTGCTATTTCAGGATCGCTGTGGCTGGCCTGCTGTCCCTACTGCGCAGATGCTACCGAGCACAGCTATTGTGTGGCGCCACGAGATCTCGCGCATTAGAGAGAAACAATACGATCGAGCCAGTCAGCGACTCAGAGAGCACCAGGTGCGTAGTCATGACGGAAGGAAGTAAATTCGGACAGAAAATATTGTCACGCAACCCGCCTGTGCACCGAGAAGCCAATTTCTTTGTCCTTTCCGACTTTTACTCATCACGTCACGAGCCATGTTGCTGCCCTTGTTTGTCCACACCAGCACATTCAAAATAGACAAGTTAAAACAAAGAAATAAAGGCGTAAAGGACAATTGCTTGGCCTGCGCATGCAACTTTGGTCCAGGTCCTGAAGACTGTGCTCGTGAAAACCCGCAACTCTATCACGGCTACTTCTCTGCTCGCTCTGTCCAGTACATTTAGTTTACGGCAAGTTTTAATCGATGTACACTTGTTGGGTGCAGTGAGAACCGCTGTGATAACATTTTTTCCTGTCGTGCTTGTGCATCAAGAGGAAGTTTGCAACGAACACACTTATGTTCTTGCATAAAAAGTTTGAATGCGTAAACCAAATCGCCACGCAGTCTTTTCGTGAAGAAAGCGCGTGGTGTGCGTGCCACTGGAAGTGCCAAAAGCTGCTTAGACACCATCACCTCATCGTGGTAGTTTTCAAATTTATTTAGTCGCACTCCTTCTCGTTTGAGGTATTTCTTCGCTTATGATACACATGTAATTGAACGTGTCACGCAACCTATTAAATAAGCGAATTCACAGTCACGATAGCACAGTCACGATAGCACAGTCACGATAGCACAGTAACGATAGCACAGATGACTACGAACTACCCACGAACGACAAATCAGAGGAACAGAAGAAATACTGCGCGTAGTAAATAACACTTAGCGAGAGCGGGACTTGAATGCCAGCTCAGGCAAAAGCTACAAAGGCTACGCAGGTAAGTGACCGACGGACGTCGCAATAACACGGCACGGCGTTACCAACTTTGGCGGTAACAAGTAAACATGCAGGTGTTTCGGCGTCAGCCATCACAGGCCATGATATTATGACTCCATTATTGTCGTAGATACTCAATTTGAGCTTGGTATCTAATCTGTGGATAACTTTTTCACTTTCGCACACCGCTATAATTGATAAGCAGCTTGGCGCTGACTTACATGGTGGCAGTGTAGTCGTCGTCGTGGTCGTGGTCGTGGTCGTGGTCGTGGTCGTCGTCGTGGTCGTCGTCGTAGTCGTGGTCGTTGTCGTGGTCGTCGTTGTCGTGGTCGTAGTTGTCGTGGTCGTCGTTGTAGTCGTTGTCGTGGTCGTCGTTGGGGTCGTTGTCGGGGTCGTTGTCGGGGTCGTTATCGGGGTCGTTTTCGGGGTCGTTTTCGGGGTCTTTGTCGGGGTCGTTGTCGGGGTCGGTGTCGGGGTCGTTGGCGGGGTCGTTGTCGGGGTCGTTTTCGGTTCCGGTGTAACAGGACCTTGCGGTGTTGGAACTCGTGGTAAAGGCACTGGAAATGCAGACGGTGGCACATTCTACTGTGGCACTGGGTTCAAGTTCACTGGGTTAACGCAATGAATGTAGTTTCTCTCCATTGCTTCACGCATTGCGCATCAGGCATATCTGGCGTATCAGACATTGGAATGAAATGTAAATATCATTTGCTCCTCATGATACCTGAGGACAGCATCTACGAGTAGAAGAGAAATACTGCTGTGCACACTAAGCATCTACGAAAGCTTTATGCAGGAGGCTTTAGGCCCAACCGTTCTGGAAAAGCAACGACCTTCCTACATGTGTGCGTTTGTGTACTCTTCTGTAGAAACCCCTTTTTCCTGTGCACATTGTGTGATAGCGAGCGTAAGACGAGAAAGACCAATTAGAGCTTGTACAATGGTCGTGAATCGAGCCTCACTTGTTGCGGTAACTTGGATGTCCTAGCTATAAATAGTCTATAGCTGATAAGAACAGGAATGGTATTGCGTAATATAATGCAAGCACCCAAAAACGCACAGGTATAAGAAAATACAGGGTGTTTCAGCGAACACTTAAACAAATCTTTGAAAGTTGCCTGTGGCAGATATCAAAATTCTAGTTCATGAGCTGGTCTACTCGAAGTGGCGGAGAATAGCACAAAAAACTGAGATCCAAAATCCACTATTTAACAGAAACTCACTAATTAGGTTTTTATCGCTAATTAGATTATGGCCCATATTGTAATTTACAAATTCTAGCCATGGAGTTTGCAAGGCGGATCCACTTGGAACAAATTTTCAAGATGACATTAGTTTCGCGATATAAATTCCCGATCTTTGCCGAGAAATGCAATGGCGTTCCATTTAATTTGTTAACAAATCGTCGTTTAATGCACTGAAGCACACAGGTAACTGGAACGCCAATGCATCTTTCCGCAAAGTTCGATAATTTATATCTCGAAACTGGTGTCGTCCTCAGAAATAGTTCCAAGTGGATCCGCCTAGTGAAGTCTAGTAGTATAATTTGTAAATTGCAATATGGGTAATAAGCTAAAAAGTTAATTAGTGAATTGTTAATTACTCAATTTTGCATTTCCCTTTTCTGCGCAAGTAGTGTCGGCCGCTTCGAGTAGGCCGGCTCATAAACTACAATTGAGCTATCTGCCACAGGCAACCTTTAAATATTTTGAAAGTTGGCTGAAACACCCTGTATATATAACAAATCTTCTGTTTCGTCCTACGCAAGAGCTGTGTAATACTACACACTAAGGACTGTCAATCAAATAATTATGATACAGTTAGAAGGAATGCGGTGGTTCATATCGTCTAGCACAGAAGTTGACTCTCTGCTATGAACGTTAACCATAATATTTTTTTTTCTCTGGGGATTTTACGTGCGAAAAACACCATACGGTTATGAGGCACGTCGTAAAGTCGAGGACTTCTGGGTAATTTCGACCACGTGCGGTTCCCTAATGTGCATCCACTGCACGGTGCAAGGGTGTTTCTGCATTTCGCCCTCATCCATAAGCGGCCGCCGTGGCCGGGATTCGATC
Source organism: Dermacentor andersoni (assembly GCF_023375885.2). Taxonomy (NCBI): domain Eukaryota; kingdom Metazoa; phylum Arthropoda; class Arachnida; order Ixodida; family Ixodidae; genus Dermacentor; species Dermacentor andersoni. The sequence continues at coordinate 55,044,689 of NC_092824.1, forward strand.
CCGCTACCTCGGGCTTAGCAGCGGAACACTAGCGCCTCTTTGCCACTACTGCGGGTATAAATGCTAACTATAGTTCAAAGAGCGATGGTAAAGCTAGTATGATTGCAAAGTTTCATATCTTTTAGTGCAGATGTTGACCCGTTGTCATAAATGTTTCTTGAATTTTGTCCATAATAACATTTTTTGGGGGTATTTCACCCGGTTTAGCTCAACCCACACCTACCGGTTGTCTCTGGTGGCGTTCCTGCTGGAGACGATGGCGGAGAGGAAGCATCGTCACCCGTACCTCGACTTCCGTTGCCACCGCCGCCATCAACACCGCCACCACCGCCACCACCGCCACCGCCACCGCCAGGAGCCTTGTCGTCGTCCATGTCCTCGTCGGCTGCGCGTGCGAAGTAAATAAAATGCCGAAAAATGCGCAGAGGCGCAGTTCGGTTTTGTTCCGCTACTGTTGGGCCAGCCAGTAATCGCTCTAAGTCACGAAAAATTATGGCGTGCTTGTGTTCCATCTGGAACGCAAGACAGCACGGAGGATTCCCCTGCCACTGTTTGAGCAGGGTGGGTAAGGTGTGGCGTGTGATCGCTTCTTTGCAAACTTGCACTGATAAATTGGCATTTCTGTAATAAGTACATAGGCATGAGACATTCAGGCTGCTTCGGTTCTGGCTCCTTTGCATTCTCGCCCTTAGTTGTCAAGTTCGATTGGAAACCCGCAATCTGAGTCCGCAAACGGGTATAACATTTTGTGCGTAGTGCTCATTCCCATTTCCAATATTCCTGCATGAAAAATATGTGGAACAATGTATAAAAAGTCGTTTTTTTCCGTATGTCATATGATATTATTGGATGTGGGACTTATGGGAGATGTCTTTTTTTGTTACAGCACAGCTGTTTATATGCGGCCCCTGTGCGTCGTTGTCGAACTTTACTAAAAAGGGGCCTCGTGACGTAGCAGGGGAGGAAAAGAAGAGATCAACGGTGGAAAGGAGATGGAGTAAACCCTTTTGCCCGGTGAGAATGCTACCTTATACGCGAATCTTATACGGTTGTCACACGGTCCATTTTCGGCGATCGAGCCAGGCCGGCATCGAATTGATCCACGATTGATTCCACTCTGCCGCGAAAAGAGACAAATGTTATGCTGGCGGTCTGCGGCCAACGAACAGCGCCCAGCGATTGAAACGCGATACTACGAGCGCGTGGCTGCCGGCACTTCTTGCGCCAGGAAAGGAAGTGCCGGCATCCATGTCAATCGTCAAACCAATCCGACCAATCGTCCAAACGATCGATGCGCCCGCCTCTCCAGTGGTGGGCCTTGCGCCCAATATACGGAGCTTTGGATTAGTGGTTCCGCGCGTTCCATCCCAGCTATGGGAAGACCACGAGTAGTGCGAACGCATGAGGAAGAAGTTGTTCTTGTTGTTGTTGCCCTAACTGGCCGTGGCACATACTCACAGTGAGAAGTTGCCTACCGCGAGCGTCAGCGAAAGTTGGCCCGTGAACGGGCTCATCGTCGCACAGCCTGCTTCACGCGGAAAAAAAAAAACACTTGCAGAAGTGCGAGAAAAAGCACTCGTAACGCGCACTGACCACGCGAAGTATGCAAAAGTGAAAATGAGGTGAAAGTATGAAACAAAGGATTTACAATAAATATGGAGTTCTTGCCAATTTCGACTTGCACGCTGTAACACTCGTTCAACCAGCATCACCGACTGGAAGGGGCGGTGATTTGTCAATAAGGTTAGCTCTCTCCCGGGCACGCACACTAATACACGCATTTAACAGGAGTTGGTATGAGTAGGTGAGAGCGACTGCTGTCAGCGGGCATGACTTGGGCCGTGAGCTAGTTCCGGTGAGTGCAAGTACGCTTGAGAGTGAACGTGAGTGAGCGACAGCGAATTTCAGTAGGTTTGAGCGTGACCGGGAGTAGTCGTGAGTGCGATTTCACGAGGGCGTGAACGAGGGTGAATGTCAGTGAGCGCGCGAGGTGACACGATATTAGTGTGAGTTGGTGTCGGTGGGTGTCACTATGAAGCTTGGGTGAGAACGAACGATTGTTAGTGGACGTGACTATGATGACAAGTGCCTACCGGAGAGTGTATGTGTGACTATCAGCACGAGTAATAACCGGTGAGTCGCAGCTGGTGGTAGTGTGAACTCGAATGGCTGATTGATGGGTTCCTGTGGCTTAAAAACCATGCGTGCTCAGACAATGCAACGACAGTGCTTGTAATTGATTCGGTACTAATATGACAACCTCGAAGGATTGCCCGCGAGCTTGAGTGTACGTGTAAATTCCAGTAGAAGTGAGTGTGAAGTGAATGGTGATCAGCGAGAGGGGGGGGGGGGTGCCGGTGAATGCGATTCAGCTGCATTAGTGCACACGAGTGTAACATGTGTGGTAACACTTGGCCACACGTCGCAAACCGATAGTTAACTAAGGCGTAGTTTTAGTTTGGGAGCTCCTGTTTGAACAAGTAGAAAGCAACGTACATTTTTTTTCTCATCAGGTTCTACACCACTTTTAAGGATTGATGCCCTTAAAAGAAAGATATCTAAATCTACAGAATGTAGGAAGCACATATTTTATTGATACCGTGAGATTTTAAAAGAACCTATTACCTTGCAGCAAATGAATTACCGCCACTATCAAGTTTAAAACTATGTTACTAAGAAGAAAAAAAAAGGTATTTCAGTTCGATAAGACAACGCTTATCATTAATCTAAATCAGAGAAAACTCATAAGTGCACCGCTCTGAAATATGCCACTTATTTTAGAGCGCAGCTCTTTGGCGTCCGTTCCTGGGTTTCGCGTCGTCGTCGGCGTTGTCGTCGGCCTCGTAACCAGCTCCGCCCCCCTTTCATCCCCCCAGCGCTAGCAGCGACCGACTGATACCGCTGGATGCCGCTGACGCCGCTAGAGAGTCAAGATAACGTGACTGCATAGAACACCGTCGCCGCCATGCAGAAAGAGGAGGAAAGGGTCCCCCCCCCCCCTGTTCTTGTGTGGCGGATAGGGTGCTCTTCAGTTGCCGACGCGCCGGTTATTTCACGTAGGCCCCGGCACGTCGACGAATACGTGACCACCTTCCCACGGCTAGACCTGCTTCTTAGCGCTGCGGAAGCGAGGGTATCATATTGTTTGTGTCGGCATCGGTGGCGTTGTCCCTGAAACCAACTCCGCAGCTGGGGTTGACTCACTATCGGCGTCAGCGGCATCAGTCAGTCGCTGCTATCTCTTCCCTCCTCCCTTTATCGTGTTGTCCGCTTGCTGCGCGCGCTTCTGCCCCCATCGTTTGCCGCTGGGTGTACACGCCGCCCCCCTCCCCCCTCTTCCTGCGAGTCTCCGGTTGTCAAAGCGCCGGCTCGAACTTAATTCCTTTCTTCGCTCCTCCTCCAATGCAACCCCTGTGCGGTGGCAATCAGAGAGCCAGATCGGTGGCGGCGGATCTGTATATGTGCACCGCCCGAGCCGAAATTGCCGCTGCCGTTCGCCCTGTGCGGTGGCAATCAGAGAGCCAGATCGGTGGCGGCTTGACATAAAGACAAACAGCAATTTCCTAACACTTATGCGGGAGAACATCCCGTTCCTCTCGCTCGTAACGCGTCCCACGGCTGTGACAACCTCGCGAGGCACTTGTATAGATCTCGTCTTTGAGAATCAAGCATTGGTGTACCAAGTCGAACATATATCAGTCTATTTCTCCGACCACAAAGCTTCCTTCATGACTGTCAAGAACTGTTAGTGGAGTCTTTGTTAAAGGAATACGTGTGAAAAATAAAAAAAAAATTCTGTGATAGCGCATACATGTGTTGCTCGATTTCTTTGCCTCAATCTATCGAAAAGGTGAAACAGCTTATTTGCTGCGCTCAAATTTCGCATTAGGAAGTAACGTAATCGTCGGTAATTTTTTTAGTTATGCTTTTGCAAAATCAGCGAAATTGCAAAATTTTCACATAAGCTCTCAGTTGATAAATCAGATTTACTCCTTAACAGGTGCAGTTTAGAGAACTGCGGTTTCTGGTTTTCGTACAGAGTTGGGGATGCGTAAACGTCGCACTTCAATTTGTTTGAAACTTAGGATGAATAATAAAAATCTGCGTTATCTATTCGCTCTCATTTATCCGTTGGTCCTCAAATAAAGGCACTACCTCGTTTTACTCTGTACGAATAGAGAAATCAGTGTTGTCTCTTGGTTCAAGCTACCGTTTAAGTTTAGCGCGTAATAGCATACACAGTAGTAAACGAACAATTATCATTACACATTTACCGCGAAGTTTGGGAACTGTGCTCACTTCGTAAAAAATTTGTAAGCAAGGCTTGGTAAAAGAAAAAACATCCAAGAAGCGTACCAAGTCACCATGCCTTATTTAGGTTTCATTCGCAATAGCAAAAAAAAAAAAAAAGATGTCGCTCTTAGTGCAAGCGGAGAAATGCTTAAAGGAGAGGGGCAGAAGGACTGACTGTTGAGCTAGTTTGTCTTGAATTTTAATTATGGGAGATTAACGAAAATTGAGAAACTGACCCAAAAGGACAAAGTGGACAAGGATGGGTGCTACTAGCTAATGTCTAGTCTCAAGCGACTCACAGATATTTGTGCAGTCTGTAGCGCATGTGCCATCGCACCATCGCACAACGAGAGAAGACACCATGGCTTATGAAGTCCAAGACGCTATTGATAAGTCACATAGAACATCATAGAGCTTTCGGCCTTTCGACACTATTTTCCTAGACGTATCAAAGGCTTATGATAGCGTCCTTCAGAGCTCAACACTAAATAGTTTGCAGGCCATAGGCGTACATGGTTATCTTCTGCGATTCATTCACTCATTTATCAGTGATCGTAAAATTCAAGTGCGATTAGGAAGTACCATGATCACCGAAAGGGCGGTGTCGCGAGGTGTACCTCACGGAATTGTTCTTTCCCCAACGCCCTTTAATGTTGTAACGGCTGGTCTTCCCGCTGAAGTGGAAAACCATTGCAGGCATGTCCATATGTCGACATGTGCGGACGACGTTTGTTTTTGGTTAACGGGATATCAACACAAGCGTTTAGCTCTGATAGCTCGACAGGCATTACTTTCAGTTCAAGATTACCTTCAAGGTGTTGGGTTGACTCTCTCGGTGGAAAAATCTGGCTTCATCATGTTTCCAGGTAGAGGAAGACGGTATGTGCGGCTGAAGATAGACCTTGATCAATCTTGCCTTCGTCAATTGAAGCACAAACGCTTTTTGGGCGTCGTTATTGACTACCGTCTACAGTGGGGACGCGCTGTGGACTCGATTGTGATATCACTATCTTCGCGTCTCGATGTGATCCATAGAGTTGCAAGTGAGCGATGGGGAAATCACACTTCTTCAATGATCAGGCTGCACGATGCACTGGTGACGAGCCCAATAATATACGAGTTCCCTTTAATTTCCCATCGCTATCACAGCTGGAAAGACATGAGGTTTTGCACAGAAATAGCCCAAGGAGGGCTCTTGGCGTTCCGCAGACTGCTCCTAACAATGCAGTACTTTTATGAGTCTCTATCGAGACCTCTTAGCCTAGTCGCTTCACAAAGGTTATTGACGCAAATTGGCCGCCTGAAACAGACGATAGCCGGGCGAGCCCTTCTACAGAGCCTTCGAAAGAGATCGGAGTCCCGAGTGTACTTGGCCCTAAATACTTTTGGTTACCTGGGTCTTGACGCTAGAGGTCGAACTAAGAGGTTGAAACCACTTTGGTCTTTCGCGAGCCTCGATTGTTCGTTGACAAGTACTCGCGGTCGCGCTAAGCGGAGTTCTTCTTTGGTGACAACGCGTTCGCTCGTACTGGAACATATTGAGACTGAATATGCACGTCATCTTCAAATTTTTACTGATGGCTCTGTGGACAAGGTCAGAGGATCTGGTGCAGCTGCGTTTCCCATTCCCTTTTTGAAGTATGAGTGGTCGGTTCGCTTCACTGCAGTCGTGTCCTCCACAACGGCCGAAAGCGTTGCCATTGAGGCCGCTCTAAAGAAGCTACGGTTTTGTGCGCCTCAACCTGTTGCCATTCTTACAGATTCAACATCTGCCCTTCAAAGGTTAGAGCACGGGTTCCTACTGATGCCTTGTGTCTTAGCTCCCTACGCTTGGTGCACAATCTCTATATCAAAGGCTTCTCCATACGTTTCCAATGGGTGCCCTCGCACATAGGTATCATAGGCAACGAGATGGCGGACAGCCTCGCCCATAGAGCACTGTCTGAGAATCCATTGAGAAAAGTGCCTCAAGAGGACAAGAAACTCTTCAGAGAAGTGGTGTTGTGCCTCTTCAGTTCTTTGTAGAGCTCCCCTCACAAGCCATGTGCGACCAAGGGTCTTAAAAAAAACCAAGCCCCTTTACTGCTCCGCATTCGGACGGGCTCTGCTCGTACCCCTGCGTGGATGTATAAGACTGCCCTGGCGTTGTCTCCATTATGTTCAACATGTGGTGTGTGCGGTGACAGAGAACATTACCTTATGTGCTGTACTCTGTATAACGCAGAAAGGGGTGAGTTATTCGGGTCCCTCAAAAAGACAGGAATTCCCCACAGTTCTCTTCAGTACATTGTTTTCCCGCGCGGGAACCAGTTGTGTAGGAAGGAGGTTTCTCGCCTTCTTTTAAATTACCTGCAGGATACGGATTTGGCCTCCACATTGTGACTTTAGGAGTGACTATTTGTAATTGTGAGGTCTGTGTCTGATTTATGGTATTTATTTATTTTGGGTGTCGCTACGGTGGAGCAATTGCCGGCAGCAACTACAAGGCTAATCCCACCAGTAGCCTATGACCACTCAACTCAACTCAACTCAAGACTCCATGGCACAAGGCTCGCATGTATTAAAGAAAGGCTAGCATGAATTAGCAGATAACTTAATGTGTTGAAGTTACGTACTGCGAAAATGCTACACTACGATTTGTCACCACACGTATAGATAATAGAGGCTAAGTGGCTGTCTCAACGCCAATTCAAAGCGGTGGGGAACATGTGTTGAAAATAGCGTAAGTCACTGTGATATTATTTAATTACTGTTGCCGTATAGTAAGGGGGCAAAATGTAAAAACGTGCACGTACTTAGATTTAGCTACGTGTTAAAGAACCCAAGATGGCCAAACCTAGTCCGTAGTCCCCCACTATCACGTGAATCCTAATCATATTGTTGTAGTTATGGCACATAAAAAACAGCATATATATAATTTTAAGTGTTTAGTCTGCAGTTTTTCCCGCATACGTCGGTTATCTTCGCTACTACTAGCTTTTCAATGTTTTCTGCAGAAATTTGCAACGTTTTTCTAGCTCTTTATACTGTTTCTATGTCGAAAAGAATTGCGATGCTAAGAAAATCTCTTGATGTGCACGTCGGATGGAAAGGTGGTGTTGTAACTACGAACACTTTGCACACAAAACTGCGATTACTCTATGCCGCGATGCTCCTGCCTTGCTCCTCTCTGAAGGGCAGAGCCTCAATGTTGATGGGACAAGAAGAAGACGCTCCCAGTAGAGTCAATGAAAAAGCTGAAAAATTTGCCCGTAGTTGATTGTGCGGCCTCAACATCCGAAGTGGCGTCCACTATCGAGCCATAGCAGCGCAGGATCAAACCTAGCGACCTTTTGCGGAGCGAGAAGTTGAGAAAACAACTAATGATCGCCATTCGCTTCGGTACTGTTGTTGCCTGGCCCGATTGCGGGCATTCTACTCTAATTCTGGCAAACTTTGAGGGCTTAAGACTTCGAAGCGACGGATAAAATACAATTGCTTGCGCAAAGAGTAATTGAATTGCAATGAGCGTTACAGAGGAAATAAGTGATTGCTCAATGACTAAGTACTCATAAAGGTAATCGATTACAATTAGGTCATTACACGCAAGTAGTTACGTACAAGTCTGGTAGGGAGTACCTGTGAAGCTAGAATGCATGTGGCAAAGCTTCACTTACACGAGCGGTGGTACACAAGAAAGATATCCGTAACCTGTTTGCTCGTGAACTTAGAAAACGAGATACTATGGTTTTGCTTACCTTCTGTTGATGTTGTAAGCAGCGCCAAGGTTATCAAACAGCCGACGCCGACAAATATAAAACAGGCGATGATTGCGTAGACACATTGTTGATCGCTGGAGTCATAGCTACAAGGAATAATAGAGAAGTGTGCTGTTAGGCTACCAAACATTATTAGTGCGAATAACACAGCTTAACATGCAAGTCAGTAAAACTGTAACGAAGTATTAGCCTTGGCCTAGCGTATTTAGAGCTGAAATGCTTTTCTATAAAAGACATTCAGATAATTATCCACAAAACTTTTGACTATGAGAAAGATTTGGGAAACATACCTTTAGCTTCTGAGCTACACGATCAAACGTTTTATGAAGGAGTACATAGGAAGGGTAAATTCACATTTTTATTTTGTACTTATCCAGAGGTGCGAGGATATGATAGCATAAAAATGCCCGTACCTTTAGGAAACGTGGAAGTTGCCAACTTTCACCCTAAGCACTCCGTTGAGGATAACAGTAAAGCGCGGTTATAGCTACGTCAAGCAGCGTCAAGACCCCGGCGTGCGCCATAAAACATTCTTTTCAATACCATGCGGCAAGTCTGAGCTCGATAATTTCGACATACATGTGCCACAAGTTATGTATTTGTTAAAAGGCTGAAAGGGTGGGCCTGAGATACCGCACTCTGAGATAGTGTTTACTCTCGCGTCTACATCGCCACTTGCATCCTTCCCTTCCGTGTACAATGTGTTACCAGATCAGCAGTGTCACTGCAAAGTGAAACAGATTCACGGCGTCTTTTCTGAAAACAGTTGATGGACATTGAAATAGGTCAACGTCCTCTGGAAATGTTCAAGCAACAATTGCGATCATAAATGCGGACGCGAACGCGTATCTGCTATCAAGGAGTTGAAGTGGCACGAATGTCTGTTGTTTTTTTCTTTAAAAAAGGAGGCAGTTGGACCCTGTATGTGAAATATGAAGATGATAAAGCTGAAGGCTTTGCAGCACGATAGCGTACGTTGTGGCAAAATGCCTTTCGGTAGGTCCTCAAAATAATGCAGTTCTCACTGTTCTACCACAATGCTATTAAACCCGTCTCAACCCGGAATATACCAACACCTCAGAGAACGTACGTCAACGAAAAAGTAGGGATGCGTGGGAAAAAAAACGCGGTTAATCACCCAACAGCTTGATGGGACGGTCCAGTTGTCATTACATTACCTAAGGTCTAACGCAAGCAACGCACGCAGGACAGCAGGAAAGAGAAAGATTCGGCCCCCGTATTCAACGCCGTATCTTCGTACCCTGCTTCATCTCTCGTTCCCCGCTTGCGCTACACCACACGAAACGGTTAATGACGCAACAACTGTAAGTACACTTGTTGGGTGCATGTAGCATTTATTGCCTATGGTGTGTTGCACATGTAAATTTTCTTGTTCGTCCAGACTTTCAGTTTTGTGGACAAGATATCGACATACTCTCAATATAAGACAGAATTCAAAAAAATATATGAATGCAAGAAGAAGGAACACTTTTTAGTTCCGGTGGTTTGACTTACTCGGCAACTGTGTGTGCAAAAGCAATAACGTTCGAAATATAAGCACACTCATGCGGCGCTGCATGTCTTATTCCAGACAAAAAGCAGTCAATTTCGAGCGCAAAAGAGCTACTACTCCAGCATGACGAACCACATAGTCTGAAGGCGTAAAGTAGTAGTTTAGGTAAAAGTAATACGTTCTTATTAACATTCAAGAATAACTACAAGCGACAAAAAGCATTTGGTAGAAGGGAAAAACGACCAAGTACGTCGCAGCTACTAGTTACAGGTGCGAATAATAGTCTTTAAACCCTGCACCAATAAAGAACAGGCCAGCTAGTCAGAGCTGGCAACAGCCGCAAGACCTCACCTTTTGCAATAGGTTATCTTTTTGCAAAATATTTAGAAATGGAAGTCTTTTCGTTTATCGCGCTGACACCTTGCGCATACCTTGCGTGTTCCCCAGCTTGTTATTTCGCACGACACATGCCCGAGAGACCGCGGTTAATTTACAATTTCTTCGATTTGAGCGTGTAGAAGGTGTTTCAGGTTCATTATCATGCGTCCTAAGCGCAAGAAATTATGACCTTATAGCAAACAATGCGATCCTTAACTATCAGTATTATAAATAGATGGGCTAGGTACATTGCGATGCGAGAAATCTTCCCTATGTAACCACGACTACAAATCAAGGGTATTGCTGGCAAAGCGCACCGCTGACCAATCTGATACCAAAAATCCACATATACAGCGCTACTCCTCCAGTGCGCCCGGACACAAAAACTATGTCCGGCACATTTGCATGCCGTAATTCTGTGACTTCCGTAGAATTGTGAAAATGAAAATCGGAGCATCTATCGCGATTACAATATTGTTTGCTAGAGATTAGCCCTTTCTAACGATATTTCTATATGCGACATGAACACAGTGAAGCAGATAATTTGCATTAGAAATTCAGCGAGACCTAGTGGGCTGCTTTCGGACGAAGTTTACTGCAAAAAAAGTGTATAACGATGGCATCACAATCACGCGGTTTGTATTCATGCACGTGAGTGCCGCATTTCATTGTTTGAAACTAAATTCGCGTAATTTATCGAAAGTACATGGCTGGTAAAGTTGGGCATGCTTAAATTATTTATTAAAATTAACACGTCCCCTTTTTTGTTGTTGATAGAAGGTTGCGATTTTATCTCCTCCCTTCCGCTCATTGTTGAACAGCGTGGTCATGTAACGGAAGAAAATGTCCGTAATCTTGCTTAAACATTGTTCATTACAACGTACACATTCCAGTTGGTAAGGCGCACGAAAACTGAGGGAATGCAAAATTGCTTTGAAGCTCACCACAGTTGAAACAAATAATTCCACTGCTAGCTGAGCACGCCACTAAGAAGCTCAAGAAAACGAATTCCTCGAGATTGTGCCTTGGTGGCAGGTAACTGTTGCAGCACGTTTCACGGATGCAATGTACATTCTGGCATGGCAAGTGCAGTGTAACAATCATAGAAAAGTATCTTTCCTGACATTGAACTCCAACGGGGTACGAAACTTCTGTGAATCAAATAACGCTGTAACTTTTGTTCGCTTTAACCATCCCTGACGATGTGGCCTCGATGCGCGACATTGATTGATGAGGCCACGGCCCCTGGTATAAGTGTGTGGGGAAAACGTCACATAATGAGACTACTGTGAGTGAATCCAGACGTATGAGATGTTTTGCAAGCACGCGGATTTTCGATCGTTTTTCTTTTAGTCATACGTACAACACATACCTCGGACTTTACAATCACCATACATAACGTGATCTGCAGCTGCCGCAAATTCGACAGGCTGTGTCTTTCCTGCAGGAAGGTAGCTTAACTTGGATAAGCAAGGCTGGGTACGGATATGAGAGTGGTTCAGGTGAACGACGACAGAATTGTTCGGAGAACATAACTGAAAAATATTTTACCACCTCCCCGTTACCTGAATGTAGTGCTACTTCTTTTAAGAGCAAAGCCGTCTATGAGCAGGATCTCTGGGTATCTTCGTGGTGTAAAGTCAAGGGGAAAACTGTCACCGTCAATGGCTCATACTCCGTTAGGCATAGACCACAAGCACTAATCAAACTGAGGCGAACAATGGACACATTATCTGCAAGCATGCGTACAACATACAGAGCAGCACACCTTCAATAAAGAACAATCTCGAAACAACCATCTCAACCACGTGATTGATGATAAGGCGCTCCTGCGCCTACATACAATGCGAAGCACTCACATACGTTCCACGGTACAGATTAATGTTGTGCAAGCTGCCATGGCAACGGCCGCTTGTGACGTGGGGAGTGACGTACCTAGCCTTTCATATGTAAAATAACCAGCCTATGGACTGACTGCCACGCTGCTGCAGCACCACAATGAACGCCGCCGTGCTGTCAAAATTATAATTGTTCCCATTAATACCATTACTCTAAGACAGCATTACTACCTTTACTCTAAAGGCATAAGGCATTGCATACCCGTCTCAGCAGTTGTAGTGGTGGTTTTCAAATGCTTCTCTAGACATTCACTTTCGCAGGGTCGCAATGGCGAGTCAATTTTTTTCTTTATAACGAGTATCAATATTTAAAAAATCCACAAATAATTCATATGCTGGGTTTAAGGAAGCACTAAGGAGAGACTTGCTGCTCGTCTAGAGCTTGTCTAATGAGATAGCTGTCACGTAGCTTCAATAGCCTAAGAATTAGCTAAGGCCAAAACTATATATATATATATATATATATACATATTGTCACGTGGTCGTGACTTCAAAGAACACAGTAGCAATATACTGTGAACGACAAAACTAACTGTTATTGGGCGAACCTGTGCCCACAAAACAGGCTACACTTAAGCACAACGATAGCGGCGAACACGGTCGGCGATCGTCGAAAATCTGATCAGCGGGTCATGCGCGTCGGCTTTTATACAGCAGTCATCGAATGTTCCAGACTAATCGTTGGGACCCGCATGCCTTCTACAAAGTTCTACACAATTCGCGTCAAGCGATGAAATCAGATAACGCGAGGTTCGGCGACAACAGACAGCCGGGTAGAAGCATCGATAACTTTCCAGAAACGACCGATACATGCAGGCGCGTCCCGCGCTGTGCGATTGCAGATTGTTAAGCGGCGAAACGTGGTCGCCCGATAAAGATAAGTACACGTGTCAATATATATAGATTTATATAAAGCCCACAACGTGTTCTTACCAGACGGTTGAGCCGTCGAAGGTGCGCCTGGAAACGTGAAACATTCCAATTATCAAGTGAGCAAACTTACGCCAAGCGAAGCCCAAATTTTTCAACAAACATCATGATTAGTCAGCTCATCCCATGAATCAGCATGGCGACCTTGTTGAGCTGATAGTTCATATGAGTTGACGGCAGACAATCAACCAACAAAGCGTCATCAATAACAGCGAGTTGAAAAGAAGTGCAAAAGAAAGAGTTCCTATATGACATTTACTTCAACAAAGAGGTTCCATATGTCATCCTCCGCATTTAGTGTTTTTAGCAAACCGACATTTGTGGCGGATTAGCTCTGAGGAAGCCTGCGAAGTGAAGGACGATTATAAACGCAAAATTCTCATAACCTTGCGGGCTTCCGCATAATTCGTTTGTCGTATTGGGAGTCGGTATCCGAACTGTTTAATCTATTCGGACTAGTTGTGAGACCTGCGAACCGTATGGTTAGCTGAGATGTTTTAGCGACCACCTGGGAAAGGCCTTGATCACGTGTAAGATCGCCTTCCCAAGGGGAATTTACATTAGATGTCACTTTTTTTTAGAAACCCTTGGGTTTCTTATGCGATTAGTTTTTAAGGTACTGACAGCTTCCGGGATCTATCTATCTATCTATCTATCTATCTATCTATCTATCTATCTATCTATCTATCTATCTATCTATCTATCTATCTATCTATCTATCTATCTATCTATCTATCTATCTATCTATCTATCTATCTATCTATCTATCAACATTTTCCCGTCAAGCTGGGTCACTGGGTATGTTTTCCATGGTCTAATGGCTAGCTCATCCGGCTGATGTGCTCACTAAACTGGCTTCAAAACTAGCCATCATACCAACTTGGTTCACTGGATATGAACACTGGATATGTGGAACTGGATATATGGGACGGGATCCGTGCAGCTCTTCAATGAACCTCTATGATGCCAACTTGAGTACCTGGGTAAACGCAACTCTTTGTGTCGCTGTTCAGAGAAATGCAATGCTTAATAAGTTCTGCCGTAGCGCCACACAATTGAACCGTGACACGCGGGGACGTAGTGGCGGTGCCACTAGACGGCGCAGCGTGTGCGCTAGAGAAGAAGCAGGGTGGCCAGCACATCTCAACTTTGCCATTGCGGTGTATCACTGCATTCCTTCAATGATAATCTCATTAACGTCGGCATCCGTCGTAAATTTGCAATTGAGCAAGCTCACTACATGTTCTTACCAAGTGGCTCCGGTATCTGGAGTTCACCTGAAAATGTGAAAGTTTCCAAATACGAAGTATTGAAATGTACCAGCAAACGAAGACCGGGTATGTAACTCATCGTCGTGACTCGTTCGCTGATTTTTTGAATTAGCGCCGCCATCTTATACAGCAGAACACATATATAAATTGACGGTAAAGAAATGACTATTAAAGTGGTAGCAAACTCAGCTAGCCGAAAACATCTATATTGCAATCTTCTAGCTGGTTCATGTATATCTCAACGAACTTCCATAAATTTGCTCCGCGTTTAGCATTTCCTCCAAACCATATTTCTGGCAAACTAGTTCTGTGGAATCCTGCAAGGCGAAAGACCATCCAAGAAACGCACAATTTTCTTAAGCTTACAGCATTCCGCAGAACTGAATTGCCGTTTTTGGAGTCTGATCTTCGAAGTGATCATTCGTTGAGTCTAGTTGTGAGATTTGCTAATCTTTTGGTTAACTCCTATGGTTGAGAGACCACACTGGGAAGGCCTTGATCTCATGGCCGATGGCCATCCCAGGGCAAATTTTTCGCTTCATGTGAAGCTTTTCTTAAAAATTGTACTGTTTTTATGTCTTTAGCTTTTTTGGGTACTTAAGCTTTATGGGGTCCGTCCGTCCGTCCGTCCGTCCGTCCGTCCGTCTGTCTGTCTGTCTGTCTGTCTGTCTGTCTGTCTGTCTGTCTGTCTGTCTGTCTGTCTGTCTGTCTGTCTGTCTGTCTGTCTGTCTGTATGTCTTGTCTTGTCTTGCTGTCTGTCCTATCCTGTCCTGTGTTTGTCTGTCACTTACCATTTCCTCGCCAAGTTGGATAGCTGGATAGATAGCCAGTGGTTAATAAGTAGCTCATCAGGCTGATGTGCGCATGAAACAGGATTCATAACTAACCTTTCGACCAACATGGGGGACTGGATAGTGGCATAAGACATGTGGCACTGGAAACATGGCGCAGGCCCCGCGACGCTATTTAAACAACGTCTTTGATGCAGACTTGAGTAACTGGGTGTTTGCCAGTGTCTATGCCTCGCTTTTCAGTGACAAATGCAATGCTTTATATCTTCTGCCGTAGCACCACATGTGTACTTTGCGACGGTGCCACTAGATGGGGCCGCGTGTGCATTGGGAAGAGCTAGAGAGGGAGCCACGTGGTATACACATTTCCACTTTGCTATTGTTGTGTGTCGCTGTATACTTCAATGCTAATCACATTAACGTCGACATCCATCGCAAATTTTCAATTTAGCAAGCTTACTGCATGTCCTTACCCGGCAATTCCGGATTCAGTGGTTCACCTGAAAACATGAAAGTTTCCAAGTAAGCATGAACCAGTAAAATTTACCACCAAACTGACGCTGAATATTTAACTCATCTTCGTGACTCGATAGCTGATCTCTTAAAATACCACGGTCATCTTATACACAAGAAAATTTACATATTTGGATAGTTAAAGCATCAAGCCATCAAAACAGCAACAACATTAGTGAGTTGAACACAGTTTATTTGGAAACTGCTAGCTAATTCGCCCTTCATTCCGCGAACAAATTGTGCAAACGTTTCTCAAGGTTTAGCAATTTGTGTAGCCTATATTTGCGGCAGATTGTTTCTGTGGAAGCCTGGAACGTGACGGACGATTCAAGAAACGAAAAATTGTCATCCCATTGTAGGCTTTCATAGAAGTGATTTGCCATATTGGGAGTCTCTGTGCTTCAAACCGTCGATTTATTCAGCTAGTTACAAGACCTGCTGACCCTTTGGTTAACTGAGACAGTTATTCGACCACCCTGAAAAGGAGTTGGTCCCGTGTTCGATCACCTTTTGAGGATGGACTTTTTATTAGATGCGAAGAATCTTGGAGATGCTCCTTGTTTTTTTTATTCACTCAGTATTGTTAGGGCTGTCCACAAAATTTCTGGGGGCTATCAATCAATCAATCAATCAATCAATCAATCAATCAATCAATCAATCAATCAATCAATCAATCAATCAATCAATCAATATAGGTCAATCTGTCTATCTGTATCCATCCATCCATCCAGCAATGTCTGTCTGTCTCTCTGTCTGTCTGTCTGTCTGTCTGTCTGTCTGTCTGTCTGTATGTCTGTCTGTCTGTCTGTCTGTCTGTCTATCTATCTATCTATCTATCTATCTATCTATCTATCTATCTATCTATCTATCTATCTATCTATCTATCTATCTATCTATCTATCTATCTATCTATCTATCTATCTATCTATCTATCTATCTATCTATCACTGTCCCATCAATCTAGGTCACTGGGTCCATTGTTTAATGGGTAGATCATACAGATGATGTGCTCATGAAACCTAAGAATCGAACCAACTTGGGCAACAGGGTATGTGCCGATGTTTATGTGTCGCTTTCCGGTAACAAATACAGCGCTTTACGAGTTCTGCCGTAGCGTCACGCGTGAACTTTGCGGCGGTGCGACTAGATGGCGCAGCCTGTGCAGTGAGAAGCGCTAGAAAAGGAGCCCGGTGGCATAGACATAATACCATAGCAGTACGTAATGGCATTCCTTCAATGCTAATCGCATAACCGTCGACATCTCCCGTATGTTTTAAATTTTACAAGCTTGAATCTTACCAAGTGAGTCCGGACTCGGAGGTCCACCTGAAAACGTGAAAGTTTCACAATGTCAAGCAGTGAAATTTAACAGGAAATGAAGGTGGCATTTTTAGTTCATCTTTGTGACTCGTCACCTGATCTCCTGAATCAACACGGCCATCTTGTGCAAAAGAAAATTTATATGAATGGACGGTAAAAAAATTAACTATAAGATCTGTAGGAACCTTAGCGAGTTGAGAACAGTTTAAATGGAAAATACTGGCAATTCATCCTTCATTCAATGAACAAATTGCTTTAATCTTACGCCTCGTTTAGCATTCTTGTGGAACCTATATTTGCAGCAAATGGTTCTGCGGAAGCCTGCAAGGTCAAGGACTACCCAAGAAACGCCATACTGTTATACGATTGTGGGCTTTCGTAGATATGATTTGCCATAGTGGGAGTCTCTGGTCTCCGAACTGTCGATTTATTCGATCACCATTCCAGTGCGAATTTCTCAGTAGTTGCGAAGCGTTTATTGAATTTCTGTTTTTAGCTTTGGGCTACACGCCTCTGGACTGAATTCCCTCATTCGCGAATGTAGACCTGATGACTGCAGAACTGCGTTTCTACGAAAATAAATAATAAGTGTAAAGATGTCCTTTCTGATGAATGGATCCAGCCACCGATGGCAATATATATTCATACGAACAGCTTCTGCTGATGCCTGATTGCTTACAGAGGTGCCTTGACTCTACTCATGTAACTCTTTCCGAGACAAACTCTGTAAATGTGAACATATTCACATTAACTTTTTATTGGATGGCTAGGTTGGGATGACCACAAGAGCAGCTTTGGTTTTGGGTTTGGCATTAACTGAAACGAAATTAAGAAAAGCAGCTAAGGAAGGGTTATTCCTTAAATATATTATCTGTCTATATACTGTGATAAACACTGCATTTCGTCTTAAAAAAAGAATAGAAGACAGCTGGACGGGCTCCATTCATCATGAGCAAAGCTTAGCGTAATGTTCAGTGATGAGGGTGTTACGAGGAACTGCTTAAAGGCGTATTGTCACAGTGCTTACAGTGAAGAGGTATCTGTAAGTCCAGTGATTACTCAGTGGACATCATAAGCTCACACTTACTTGGAGTAATTGGCAATGGCAATTCACCTGCGGAAGGAAAATTAATTTGTAGACAACTTGAAATCTGGCCCTTAGGCCAAATAACAGTGTACCACATGGCCAGCAATACTCACTCATGGCCTTGCTGTGTCAGTGGCGCGTAGCCGTGGAGGGGTCCTGAAAGATCCCCCGCGGAGATCTGAAAAAGATCGCAGTGCGCGTAAAAAAAAAAAAAAAGAAACGTCGAATTAATACGTGCATACAACATACATTTATATTTCTGGTAAAGAACTGCAGACTGAGTATAGAGGAAGAACATGTTCAGCAATCGCACCACGGCAAAACATAAGTGCTGAACAAAAGCGGTAACCTGCCTCGAAGGGGGCTGCTTAAGCATCTCTCAAACCCTGCAATAACGTGCTACAATGAAATCTCAAACGAGGCACCGTATAATGGCACTTCTGACATAAGGTTACATGGCGATGACGCCAGTTGGTGGAAACAGCACTTCCGTGAATAGCCCTTTTTTCATGTGCAATCTTTTTAAAATCTCTCAGAGTTCTCGAAAAACGCATGTAATGAGAACACCTTATAGTGTTATGGCTAATACCTTTACAAGTGTAATATCCACACTCCATACCGTGGTATCGTTGCGTAGGGAAAAAACCAATTACTCGATAAGGCACCTGTCACGTGCACAGCAGGCGCCATTGTTGGCGCCACGCGTGACGCAACCAGACCTAAATTTAGCCTCTCGCTCGGCGGTCTGGAATGCGTAGCTCGGCAGTACGTTTGTCGATCCGTGCAGCAGTGGTCGTGTTCGAAATTAGTCACTATTAAATTGGGACGGCTTAGGAATAAGGTTCAACGGCGAATATCTCAGCAACCTTTCGTTTGCAGATGACACTGTGCTGTTCAGACACACTGGGGACGAGGATCTTAACAGAGTGTAAGCGTGGGATTGAAGAATAATATGCAAAAAAAGAAAGATAATGATCAATAGCCTGGCAAGGGAACAAGAGTTCAGGATCACCACTTACCCTCTAGAGTAAGTCTGTCTGTCTGTCTGTGTCTGTCTGTCTGTCTGTCTGTCTGTCCGCGCGACTACGTCTTGGCGCTCTTACGGTTGTTTCGTTATTTTGGTGTGTACCAAAGTTGGCTTAGTATGACAACAGTGTATGATGAACATAAATGATAGGTACTGACATGAATGTTACGGCATGCTTGTCGTGTAGGTCATGAAACAGCCGCTTACATTTTGCTACGTAGGAAAATTGGCATAGTATGAGAAGAGTGTATAATGAACATAAATGATCGTAGATGACATGAATATCATGACATGTGTCTCATGTAGGTCATGAAACAGCCGCCTATTTCTTTCATACATACCAAGGTAACGAAACGACCGTGACACCAATTGGCATATTATGACATTAGTGTATGACGAACAAATGATGGGTCATGGCATGAATGTAATGACACGAGTCCTATGTAGGTCATGAAAGAGCCGCCTACGTCATCGTGCTCTAACGGTTGCTTCTTAACTTTGTAGGCACCCCGCACACTCCTTCGCATAGCATCAATTCTCACAGGGCGTGGGATGTGCCGGCTTACTTAAAAAAAAAAGGCAACAAACGATGTATGACAAAGTACCTGCGAAAAGTAGCCAGATGCGAATAAAAGTATGCTTCGCATTAAAAACAACTCACTTTCGTCTTATTCCGAACCCGGGTCTTCCCGAAAGAAAAAGCACATTCATAACAACCATAGTATCCCTGCGGCTCATCAAAATGTGCATAACAGAGCCACTACGAGTCAGTGGAGTAGGTAATGTAAGGAAGGAGGAAATGACTGGGATGCTAGTAAAACGGAAAATATCATCGGCTGCGGCGACATCGCCTCTGGACTTTGAGTGCTAATCAGACGCGTCGCTATAGTGTGCTGATATTGCCACGAAACAACGGATGTGCGTCGCAGCCCTCTCCAGTGATGTGGGACCTGCGCGTTTCGAGGCTGGATAACTACTGATGTGCTAGCCATTACGGAGTTTAGATACAGTGCATCCGAGTGGCTTTGCTTCGCGTAGGGCAGTCTTTGAGTCTTGTGTTAAGCCCTGCAGTTCGCGTCGTCTAACTTTGGGTGGACGAAATTGGAAACTCCCTATTGATACTAATGGGTGCTCGAAAAAAGCCTACCTTGCTCGTTGGTTTCGCCAGAGGCTCGCAGAGGCCTGGACTGCCGGATGCCGAACCGCAAAGGTGCTTTGTCACAGCAGCTCCACGCGGACACGGTAGTGCGGGGGCCGGCGGATGAAACAAACGGTGACGTTTTCTGGAATACGCGGTGCGAAGAAAGACTGAAAAGCGACGGCTGGCTGGGCAAAGCTCTTCTTCTTCTGGCTCGTACCACGCTACGGCAGCCGCTCCGCGAGACTCACCAATTTTTATTTTTTTCGAAGCAATGGCTCTGGCCCACCACTGGCGCATCTCCGCAAAACTGGCGCGTCTCAAATTATTTTTTACTGAAGAGCACCACCAAATGAGATGATGACGTAACTGGCTTCTTTGTGGGATTCCTCTTCCTGTCTTCAAAGGAAGTGGTAGCAGTGGCAGACGTTTGCGTAGACTAAAGGCACAAAAAAAAAAGTTTAGTGATGATGATATCTGGGGTTTTATGATGCAAGGGTCAATGATGATCAAAGAGCACCACTCAATGGTCTACTGTAGTCGAGGACGTGGTCAATGACAAATAGCAAATGTATATATGTAGAGTGACTGAACAGAGTCCTAACATCTGTGGCTTTAATGCGAGTAAAATATATACGTGTCGAAATAATGGCAATGCCTAGTGAGGTGTGCTATTGGCACGAGAGATTAGTTTTGAATTGATTGTCATATTGAAAAGTATAAATGTCAATAGCCCCACTACCTCGTGAAGGCACTTAAACGCAACGACCTGGAGGCGTGTGCTGTACAAAACACTACTATCGCAGCAGAAGTCTCTGGTGGAAATATGTGCAACAAATCTCGTAGGCTAATTACATGAACACAACTTCATTTACGAAATTTAATACAAATTTGGTTCCGACTAGTGGTTCCGCACCAAGAAACTTTGCTCAATGGAGAGGAGTTTGCTTTTGGTAAGCTGCAGGAAAATGTCTTTCTCGCTCAGTTTTCTGTTGCCGGCCATCTAGCACGATATGGAGTACGGACAGCCGCTTCCTACATGTAGAAAAAGTGGGAGGTTCACCGCCAACAAAAAAAGTAAGAATGGTTCCCGTATGTGTGCCGTATTCTCAGTCGACAAAAGAGGATATAATTTAGTCGCTCTTTTGCTATCGACGGCCAGTTACCTAAATACTGCTTCGTTGAACGGAACATATTCAAGGTTTCTTTGTACCAAATGGATTGACAGAAATGCCTGAGTTATTTCCGCAACATGACTTCAGGTCTACAGCCGGGCTAGCTGGCTGGATAGGATGGCTGCTTTTGTGTTGAGCACGGTAGCTCAGTTCTAGCTGCTCCACAGCAGCACTCTTGACCGTGAAGGGCCGTCGGCCCGAAGGAAAGCCCCCCGAACAGTCAAGCCGTGTAAAGGGGGGTTGCCGGGATCAATGTACCAAATGCTACTGGGTCTTCCATCTGACAACGGCAATGTTATCGCGTTAATACCTTGCGAATACCTCGCCGTGGCAATTCGACGGGGAACTGTCATGGTGGCGAGTGAGACGAGACGCGGAAATAAAGAAAAAAAATAGAGAAATGGGCGGAAAAGATACCACGTGAGCGCGCTTAACCAATTAGGAGACGCAGAGCTTCTCTCCTGCCGCCTCTCGTGTTCCTCGCCGCAGCTGTGGCGGCAAGGTGCAGGTATGTCGCTACGTTATCCAGGAGGTATAGGCGCGAATCGGCGCAACAAGGTCAACATTATTTTTCACGTGGACCGAACAAACACCAAGTTTATTTTAACCGAAGGGAAAGGGAACACGGTGGGTTACACTTACAATGTTGGGCGCGGCGTGGCACTAGCAGTCAAAACAATCCGAAACTGAAACCGAAACCGAGGATTTAACAGCCAGCCCACGCGGGAGTGACGCTGCCGCCAACATTTGTTCTTCATTCCTGCTGTTGTCAGTTGTGCTAGCTGGCTGTGTTCGGCTCGCGTGTTCGTGGACATTGGTACTGTTTGTGACTTTTTCGTGTGGTCTTTGCGACTTTTTGTTTGCGTTTGTTTAGAACAAAGGCTCATTTTCCTTGAATTTTTCCAGCTTGAAATATACAGAACAGTTGTTGCCGAAATACTATCACCTGCGTCCAATTATTTAATAAAATTTACTTTCATAAGTACATAAGTAATTTCACATTTAATTGAACAGTGTGGTTACTCGGACCACGCTAATTAGGTAATTAATACATAATGATGTAATTAACCCATTCGCAAATAAATTTGCTGTATGCAATGCATTGGGGGTCCTGAGACTTCTAGAAATAAAAAAAAAATGTCTCTACATAATGTTCATCTATTGTGTATTCTTATGTGTAGTGTTTGAGTTGTATCTGCTTAGGTAGGAGCACCTTTTCCTTGATATGTTTCTTCCATGTGTGTCACGAATTATATGAACTGTAAGTTCGTTTCTACAGTTGATTTCCTTCAAGTTAACGATGTATAATAAACATTTGTGCTTCAACCGTTAGCCATTGTAGGACATTCGATTCCATGCTGCTAAATTTTATGTAAGGAGTTGACTTCCACTTCTTTTCAATATCACTATCTTTTCCTAACCCTCTGCACGCAATTCCCCACATGGGAGTTTGAGAAGGCCTTGAAGAGAAGAAATGAAACTGCAAATATTTACAAGCACAACAAGCGGTCCTTGCAGGCCGTGCCGCGGTAAACAAGCGGCTTCCATACCGTACCTACCAACGACCTGGATATTATGAAGGTAATGTTTAGTAATTGCGGCATTTATCCAGATGCGGTGTAGGTATTCGCGACACCGCCAATTACGGTGACATTGCATGCGAAACTGACACATAGGATCCCATACAGGACTACAACTGACTGGGACAATACGCATCATGGGTGGATGTTTTGTTACGACAGTAGTTAACAGACTGAAGCTTGCTGGATGTCTGCGACTGGGCAGTGGTTCGTCGTTTCTCCCTCAAGCCGGTATCTTTATGCACGATGTAACCTTGACCACGCATATATATAAAGGAATGCTCGCCCACTGTATTGGATGTCGCTCTTACCGCTGCGGCAATGTGCTGTCAGCTATAGGATGCTATAACCACCAACATGTGTATTTACAGTGTAGTAAAAGGGGCTACTGTGTTCAGAGGCGGCGCGCCGTGCATTGTCGCCAGGCGGCAAGCGGGGAAAGGTGCGCCACTTGGGCGCGAGCCGATGCGATGGCGACGTCGCCGCCAGCATCTGTCCCTCATTCCTGCTGTTGTTAGTTTAGCTGAGTGCGGCTCGCGTGTTCGTCGACTTTTTTGCTGTTAGTGTTTTCTTTGTGTGGAGCTTGAGATAGTTGTGTGCATTTGTTTTAAACAGCGACTTCGTTTTTCCTGAATTATTGCAGGTTGAAATATACACAGCCGTTGTCACCACAATATCGCCACCTGTACCTAAGCATTTACCTTTTATTAAAACATATTTACTTAAATGCATAAATTAATTCAGCTTTTAATAAACAGTATGTTTATTCGGAACACTCAGTTATTAGGTACATAATTATTAACAAGGAAGTTAGGTGTTTTATATATAAATGCTTTTGCTATGTCCAATGCGGCCTTGATATCGTGACGTTTATAAATGAAGGAAGCAGTCGCTTCAGCTAATGTTCATGTATTGTGTGTTCTTATATCTACTGTTGGAGTTGTATATGCATAGGAGGAGTACCTTTTTGTCGATACGTTTCTTCCATCTGCGACACGTAACTATAAGAGTTGCAAGTGCATTTCTACAGTTGATTTTCTTCAGGTTAAGCATGTATAAGCAACATTTGTGTCTTGAACCGGTAGCTATAGCATAATACTTAATTCCATACCGCTAAATTTTATGTGAGGAATTCACTACCGCTTCTTTTCAATATCGCTGCCGTTACTTAACCCTCTGCATGCAATACTCCACATGGGACCTCGTGAGGACCTTGAATAAAAGGAATACAACAAAACATTGTTACGTGTAGCTGATGTGCAAGTCTATTTACAATATATTTACACGTAGACCAATGGCGGCAAAGATGGCAACGCTATATCAAGCGGGCACACGTCGTCTTCTTCCTCCTCAGGGCAGCCACATTGTGGCGGCTGTTCCGTATCATAACCACCGACGATAGAAGCACCATCCCGGTGCTTAATCTACACATCCACGGTGAAAGGTGTGCGGTATGGTTTCAGTCTCGCCATGTCAACGATGTCACTTGCAGCTGATGATGACGCTGAGAGGTCGGCGGGGATGATTTCATACGTGACATCGGTCACTTGCACACCACACGGTATGGGCCAGTGTAGCGCGACAGCAGCTTTTCGGAAAGGCTCACACGTCGAATGGGTGACCAGAGAAGCGCCAGAGAACCCCAAGAAAAGTGCAAGTCGCGATGGTGGCAATCATAGAGGTGTCTCTGATGCTCCTGTGAGTCCTAGAGATGGGTGCTGGCGAGCTGGCGTGCGTGGTCGGCGTGTGCGATCACGTCGCGGGCGTATTCAGTGGCTAAACGTGGGGCCGAGGGCAGCAAAGTGTCCAACGGTAACGCGGGTTCTCGGCCATATAGGAGATAGAATGGTGAATAGCCGGCGGTGTCGTGACGCGATGAATTATACGTGAATGTTACATATGGTAAGTGAAGATCCCAGTCGTGGTGCTCTGTCGCAACGTACTTCGACAGCATGTCGGTGATGGTCCGGTTGAGGCGCTCCGTGACGCCGTCGGTCTGTGGGTGGTAGAACGTGCTGAACTTGTGCTTTGTCGAGCAGGAGCGGAGGATGTCCTCGACGACTGCCGACAGAAAGCTGCGGCCACGATCAGTGAGTAATTAGCGTGGAGGACCGTGCACTAAAAGTATGTCGTAGAGAAATCAGCAACGTAAGCAGCACAACTTGTCGGGAGGGCTCTGGTGATTGCGTACCGCGTAGCATAATCGGCAGCGACGGCGACCCATTTATTTCCAGAGCCCGTGAGAGGAAACGGTACAAAAAGGTCTAGACCAACACGGAAAAAGGGTTCGGGTGGGATGTCGATCGGCTGGAGACATCCAGCTGGAAGTGTGGAGGGCTTCTTCCGGCGCTGACAGGACTCACAAGCGGCAATGTAGCGCCGCACGGAGCAGGCGAGGCCCGGCCAAAAGAATCGACGGCGTACACGGTCATATGTGCACGAGACGACCAAATGTCCACCCAAGGGAGCGTCGTGAAGTTGGCAGAGGGCAGTCGAACGCAGGTGTGATGGAATGACGAGCAGAAGGTCCCCCTCCTTGAGACCGAAAGGCATCACCTTGAACTGATAAAGGCCGACAGGGGCAACAAATGCAGTCTTCTTTGGGTTCATGTCGTCGACGGATGTCTGCCATTACCCGGACTGTAACTCGATAGAAGAAAAATAGGTGGCACCGTACAGGCAGTCTAGAGCGTCATCAATACGTGACAACAGGTACACGCCCTTTTTTGTGATTTTGTTCAGGCGGCGATAAACTACACAAAAGCGCCACGTTCCAACCTTCTTTTTGACCAGTACGACGGGAGAAGCCCAGGTACTACAGGAAGGCTCGATAATGTCCTTTGCGAGCATCTTTTTTTACTTCCTGTTGAATAACAGCTCGTTCAGACGCAGAAACACGATATGAACGTCGGTGAATAGGGTTTGCATCGCCAGTATTCATGCGATGGGTCACAATAGACGTTTGACCTAAGGGTCGATCGTCAAAGTCAAAAATGTTGCGATAGCCTTCAAGAACGCGGCAAAACGCTATAGCTTAAGCAGGTGTAAGGTCCGAGGAAACGATCTTCTCAATGTCGACGTCAGTACCGTGCGATGACGTCATGGTATGGGCTGAGCTGTAACAATCTTCCAGCGTGCATGGCTCAACCTCACCAGCCTGGAAAGCGCTAATTATAGCCAATAAGGTCCCCTGAGGCAGAACTTGCGCAGTTAGAGCAAAATTGACAAGGGTAAGGCTGGCGCGGTTGCCAGTAATTGCCAGCACAGTGTGCGGCACGGTAACATCATGTGTAAGTATAATGGCCAGAATTGGTGCGACCACGCAATTGCCGTCAGGTACAAGCTGGTGAGGAGAATAAGTGGACGTGTGTCACAGTGAGGTGGTAGGCGGATAAAATCCGTGCAGGTCAAATGGCTCGGAGGCGGGTCCACAGGGTCGGCAAGAAGAGGCAAGTCAAGGCAAAGTGAGCCGGCCGAACAGTCAATGAGGGCAGAATGATTGGCAAGGAAATCCAGACCGAGAATGAGTTCGTGAGGGCAATTCTCGATGACGGTGAAGAGGACGACGGTGTGTCTGTCATCAATGGTGAGTCGGGCAGAGCACATGCCAACAATAGCGACAGCCCCTCCGTCGGCGACTTGTACAACTCGGTTCGGAGCAGGCGGCAGAACTTTCTTGAGCCGACGGCGAAGAGCAGCACTCATAATGGACACATGCGCCCCGGTGCCAATCAACGTGCACACAGGAACATTGTCGACGAGAACGTCCAAAATATTCTTGTTCGTGGGTAAGGTGAAGCGAGGATTTCGTGCCAATGTCGTCATTGCAGCATCACCTCCAGCAGCTGCACTGTGTAGTTTTCCTGTCGGGGGTGCGGCGAGTAGGTCGGAGAAGGAGCATGGCGTGACCGGGGCGAACGAGATTGACGGCGGGAGGGAGAAGGCGAGCGGGAGTAGCCGGGTCGTGCCAAAGGTGTCGCAGAGTCCGATGATGGGGCGGGCATAGAAGGTGCGAAAGAAAAGGCCGCGCTAGAGGGACGAAGGTGGTAATCAGGAGAATAGCGCGTCGGAGAAGTCCAGCGGCTGCGGCAGTGGAGAGTTACATGTGCAAGGCATCGGCAGCTGAAACATATCGGCTTGTCGTCCTCGGTTCGCCATTCGGAGGGGTTGCTCTGTCCATAAAAGGAGTAAGACGTGCGGGGTGGGGACGTGCGTGGAGGAAGAGGTTCCGAGCATGCGGAACAAATGGATTGCAGGCCGACGTTGGACAACTCTTGACGGACGGTGGCCTGGATCAAAGAGATTGTCACCGGAGAATGACCAGGTGACGGGAATGAAGGGGCCGCCGGTTGGGCTGCTTCGACCTCACGACGAATGGTGCAGGTCAAGTTGTCACATCGCGACGGCTGGTGGAAGAGGTCGTCGCAAGATGACGTAGCAGCTGTGTTGGGAAGTCACGTGATGTGCTTGGATACGCGGCGGCTTTTAGCATGCTCGAGATGATGGCAACCCTTGAGGATCGTATCGATGCTAGTGACGTTCGTAAACACCAGTAAATTGAAGGCGTCGTCAGCAATGTGTTTGAGGACGTCCTTAACCTTATCGTCCTCAGACATGGTCGGGTCAGCCTTGGCACAAAGGGCCACGACGTAGAGAATGTACGACACGTAGGACTCGGTCGACATCTGTACACGTGTGGCAAGGGCTTTCTTTGTATTGACTTGGCGACGGAACGGATTGCCAAAAAGGTCGCGGAGCTTCTCTTTGAAGAGATCCCAGCTCGATATCTCCTCTTCATGAGTGTAGAACCATGCCAGTAGAGCTTCGTCGAGGTAGAAAAGAACGTTGGCAAGGATAATAGTCGGATCCCACCTGTGACTGGTACTGACACGTTCGTATAGGCGGAGCCAGTCGTCAACATCAGGACTGCCGATTCCGGTGAAAACACCAGGATACCGAGGGGGGGAAACAGCGACGTAGGTCGGGGCTGCATGCGGAGACGTTTGCGTAGATGAAGTGCCGCCAGCAGGAGCCGAAATTACACTGTCGCCGTTGCGACCGCTGCGGAGCTCCATGGGTACGGGGAACGTCTGCCTCCACCAAATTAATGCTACGTGTAGCTGATGTACAACTCTATTTACAATATATTTAAACGTAGACCAACGGTGGCAGAGATGGCGATGCTATATAAAGCGGGAACACATCGTCTTCTTCCTCTTCAGTGCAGCCACATTGTGGCGGCTGTTCCGTATCAATATTCACAAGCGCAACAAGCAGTCGTCGCATATCGTAGCGGAGTAAACAGGCGGCTTCCATGCATCAAAAGCCAAAGTGACGCCACCTGACAACGTCCACAAGAGGATAGTTCGCCATAGGTTATGCCAGAGCGCACTACTCGCTTCTAGTACACTGTATTACAAGAGTAAGAATTATGTTTTGCAGATCTTGATTGAAATTATGTAGAGCGCACTGTGGCAATGGCAAAACTATTGGAGCATTTTGACGAACACAGCAGGCAATGCGATAGTGCAAGATGATATGCGCATCTCTGAGTGTACATCCTGAACAAATCGGGGTACCTGCCACATATTAAGCCCAAGTTCCGCGGGCAGCTGACGGCGTTAGTTGCAGCAGCCGGCTGTTATTATAGTAAAGAAGTACACAACGGGCTGAATCAAAATGTGCTGGTTTTTAAAGCGCATATGTGCTTGGAGAGTACACGGTATATCTTCCCACACGCACAACATTTCTTTTTGCTAATTTATTGCTCATTGTACGTCAAAAATATAGCAAAGTAAAGAGAAGGAGGGTACATTATATGGCAAGCTATGGTGATGCAACAACGAATCATTTATTAATATATGATAAATATATAACAATATAATAAAAAATTCCAAACATGCCCGGTGTGTTGCTGCCTAAGGCCAGTGTTGCATGTCTGTACTTCTCAGGGCAGAAACCGCAACCACCTCGACGGGACGTCACGTAATATTCAACGTCCTCTTCACCACGCGGATGCGCCAAAACGGGTCGGCCCTCAGCGGGTCGGCATTGCCGCATGCGTTCAGGGAGTAGTCGCCGAGGTGAACGTTCAGCAGGAGTATCGCCATGTTTGGCCGCAGGTAGGTCGACGGTCTTGCCAGGTCCTTGCACTGCGCGGTCAGACGCAAAGTCACTTTTTAAAAGAATTTCCTGCACACTACAAGCCATTACGTTGTGCATGGCATACGGGATCCCTCGATTGTGGTTATTATTGTTGATTTTCAAGAAAAGATGCGCATATTTGAGTGAATCTACTTCGCATGTCGTCGACCATCACAGAGCGGAACGGCTCGTGAATTGTTTCGCTTCCCTTTTATGTTTGTAGCATCGGAATGATGCTTTATAAGAGGGGGGCGTTAACACGAGTACTTCTTTATGTTTATCGGGTGACCGCTTTTCAGCGGCCAGCAAATGTGAAGCTTTATCGCTCAACGCGAGAAGCGCCTGTATCATTTGGAACTTACGCGAGTGTTACCAATCATTCAATCTGTCGCGTATGTATGCACTTACACGGAATGCAAAATGGTTTCTCTAAACCACGCGGGCACAAGCGATTACACTTGAAGCTTCAACGGGTGATGTATAACAACCGACGCGCTTGACACGCTCACACATTTCCACGATTCTCGATTCTGATACTGTGTTCTTCCGCGTCACCACTACGTGAGAGTATTTGAAAGATGCATGGCAAGCGCCAGGCATTTTTTTTTAATTATCGCATCTATGTGAACCAACCAATCTAGTTCAGACGTGAAACGCAGTAACAAAGTACTTTAAACTATAAGATTTTGTTGCTGATTTGCCCCTTATGTAGTATTCTTCAAGTATTTGGCTCTTGTTTGTGAACAGAATGTAGTAACATTTACCAGTGCCTAAATGCAATGTGTACGTGTGACATCAGCTGCAAATATGAATTATTCTCAATTTTACCAAATACCCTCATTCAGAAAGTACAGTTGTCATTTTATCAGCAGGTAGTTGGCGTAAAAACCTATTTGGCACGTGTTTTATCAACAGCGTTTATAGCTATTGTCACAGCTTAACACTCTTTATAGGTAACGCAAACACTAAAGGCGGGGAGCGACCGTTACTGCACAGTAAAAGAAAAGAGATATGGGGAGGCAAATTGATTGTACAGGTACGTAACGATACATCCTACTTTCTGTTAGATATCCGTCTTTATGCCGAAACATCCACTGTGTTGACAATTAAGCTTGTATGCGGGGCAGTTTGCACATGAAATAGTTAAATAACGCTGTATAAACGCGTGTTACATGCTTATGCCAAGCAAATCATGAACCGTAATCGGCCATACACATGCACTCGTTGCGCCATCTCTAGATGGCAACGAAATCTGTAACTCTGAACCCTGCCATCAGCGTTCAACATCACTTCTGATACCCCTCCTGATCAGAAAGAAAACAAACCCTAATAAACCATCTCAGAACTTATCAGACAAACATAGTGAATGTAAATGAGGTGCACTTCAATAAACAATATTTCTACACTTCAAGCAAAAAAAAAAAAAAGAAAACAAAAGAGAAAAGTCACTTCGTGGCCAGAACATACTCTTCCCATCGGACTGGTGGCTTTCCCTCGCGCCTAGACCTGCGAAGATGTACTGCCTTGTCCATCTCATTATTTCCAGGTTATGGCTCCCTACGCTCTTGCATCGAAGCATGGTCAAGTTCATCAAGCTGTTAGGTGTTGCTGACAAAAACTAGTTTTTATTCGCCAGAAGGAAACTCTGTAGTCGCACTTCAGGCTGCTGCGAGGCCCTCTTACCATGCCTCACTTCGAACAGCAGAGTTTCGAGGCATTATATATTCGCCAATATTCCAAGCAATGGGACGATGATCTTCAGAGGCTGGCCGAAGGTTTGTGTACCTTCGGACCTGGATTAGGTTTCTTCACTCTTGCGGAGTGTCCGACTTCAAATGTTGTCCCTTGGATGCTCTGCGGCGGTCGCATTTCAACTGGTTTTTTTCTTCGCTCTTTTGTACACGAATCCTAGTCGCTGCGTTTGCGTTAACAGATCACTCCGGCCCCTTGCTAGTTCCTTTACTACTCCGAACCTGGAGAGAACAATGCCAAACAATGGTCATGAGCGGTGCTGGCAAACCAATTAGACACGAATACTAAGGAGGGTTTACGTTGGTAGGAGGCTGTGTCGACGAACAAAACGTCATCATAGTACGCGCGAGTCAATTTACTTAATTTACTTCAGCGGACGCTTGCAAGTAACGCAGTTTTCCTCCCTTGATTTACACTCGCAGAGCTCTCAACACATCCAAACCACATCTTGGGGTAGCATAGATGGTCACCCCCCGCTGGGCATGGGTCGTAAATCACTACAGCACGGAATGAGCAAATCGCTCAAATGTTTTTCCTTGGAAGATTAGGTAGCGTGATACAGGCATTGCTGAGCTGTGCTGTGCCCGGCCAAATGCTTCGGGGGAGTATTTTGAGCCTACCCGTTCTGTCGTCCTTCGTTCAGTTTCGACGTCTTACGTTTCAGAGGAAGGTTCAAAGTATGCAAGAACGATGTTGGAGTCTCGAAGCTCCGCATGCTCTGGCAGCCAAAAGTACAGCAAACACGTCACCGGTGCATTGTGCCCGTGAGTTTTTCTCCCCTGACTGCAGCAACGGAAACCGGAGAACGCCTGCGTTCTCGAGCATATAGGGTTGGATATCGGGCTGACCACCGAGGTGCGCTTGCGGAAAAAAAAAAAAAAAAAAAACATGCATAGCCTGCGCCTTAGCCACGACGAACACCCTCCATTTTTTCACGGGTTAGCGTTGACAGGCGCAACTACCGTTAACTGCAATGCGAAGTAGAAATGCAAATTTTCAGTCCCGCCGAACGTACCTAGGTTCAGCGAGCTTGCCGTAAGACGCGGATGTTTTACCACGCAGAAAATAAATTTAGCTCGAAATTTACGGTGTCGCGGTCGCGTTAAGCAAATAAATTTAACTATACGCTGTTTATTACTCTTTCACCGTAATTTAATGCTATGAGCTAAGATTTCGAGGCACTCAGATATACACATATGCTTAAGGTGTCGGCTGTCCTTAACAATGTAATCACTTCTAATGTACCGAGTCATGGGGAATAAACTAAGAGGGCCAATTGCGTTTTGCAACCAGAAAGGAACTCTCCAAGAAGCCATTCCTTTCGGTTTTTGAAATTCTGGCGTGTTACGAGCCGAAACCCAAATAACTGAGGCATTATTATTGCTGTCGTATTATTTTAACCATCTGGAGTTCTTTAAAATTAATCCAAAGCTGTCCCCTCCGGGGTGTCGGCCCAGTGTGTGAACTCTGAGATTCAGCATATTGGCCTAGGTTATGTGTGGATATCAGTGGTTTTTCATGGACGCAGCGCTTCTTCGGCGGCCCTAACGTAGCTCAGGCTGCTGAGCGGGATTGCAAAAACATACCGTGTGCTCTGACGCGACCATCGAGTGATGTGCCGAATTGTGTGGCTTCAATCCAGGGGCGCTATAACGTAAAACTTTTCCAAACATTTCTATTCCAATTTTGCAATCAGCCCACCGCGATTGGTCAAAAACATTTTTGGACCACCCCCACTTCACCTGTCTGTCACGCGACGTCCCGCAAACAGTGATAGCTCCCCATCTGATATGACGTGTACACACTGAAAATGCATGATTTGACCGAACAAAAGAAAAATAGTTTTCTGATTCGACCACTTTTTGCCATTAGCCCTCGGCTATTGGTCACAAGTTTTCGAGGTGCACCCACTTCACCTTCTTGTCACGTGACTTCACAAAAGCGCAAAAACTCACCGCGTCAAAGTGACGTGAACGCCTGAAAGATGCATTAATATGCCGAACGAAACTGAATTTTCTTCTCAATAGCCGCAGGCTGCCCCGTGCCCAAAGGAATAGAAGATGGCTGCCGCCGATCGCTCAGGCACTGGCGACTCGCACCTGCCGGAGAGCATGGGTTTATTTGCGTGTAATAAAGCTTTTTTGCGTGGCCGTATAACGTTTTCGAGCACTTTCGGCACGCTTACAACCTCGTTCTGCCAACTCTTCTTAGCTGAGGGTCCGTTTCAGCGTCATACTTAAGCTTCCGTTGCATGCTGCCGCAATTTTCGACCAGCCAGCACAAGCTAAGTAAGGGAAAGCAGACCAATCACAGACGCTGGCACGACCCTCTTGATCCGGTTATCGATTTTGAGTGCAGTTGCTCGGTCCCATCGAATCCCTCTCCACTTGAGCGTGCTCCTCGCCTCTTGTCAGCCTATTAGATAAGGCAAGCCGCTCAGTGTAGGCAATCTTATTCGTTTTTCAAGCAAACAAAAGTGACCTCCTATGAACGAGGAGAGCGTTTCATTGGTCTGTTCAGACAACCCTGGGGGTTACTACTCGGTGGTTGCGTCGGCGGTTACGCAAATTTGACGTCAAGAGAATGGAATAAAATCATATTTAAATAGTTTTACGTTATAGGGCCCCCATTGCGCATGCTCCCTTCCACCTCTGTACTTCCTGCATGGACTAAAATATTTAGCAATGTGAAGCGTTGTGGTAAGTGTAACAAGCTAAAGTGTTCTATCGACAATCATCGATTTCAGTAAGCAGGCGATACAAATGCCGAAACACTCACCTTTTTCTCTAGAGTATCCTCGTCCTCAAAGATGAAAATCAGAGATGGCTGAAGTTCCGCAGATGCGATGCCGACGTCCGGGTGCACTAGGCTACGAGTTAAGCGTGAAACATTTTTACATGGCTGCAAGAAAAAAAAAGAAAGAAGGCGTAAATGTATTCGTATAGCTCCCTACAATCGTATCTACATTCTCAACAGTACTCTAATTGTTGCGGGCTTTCGAGCGGCACAGGAGTTGCCTTCGAGATGTTGTCATTCAGTCGTCAAGCGCACGGGCATGGATTGGACGTCAGTTGGAGCAGTCACTAAGCGAGACACCAGAGACGCCAAGGTTGACAGCGAGACTTAGGAGATACCAGAATTGTGAGAGAGAAGAGAGCAAAGCACGGCCGCCAAATGCGAAGTATCGTTTAAACCGTAATAAATGTACTAATGCAATGAAAGCCGGCAAATAACTGTAGCAGCAAGGGTTCAAGATATTTAAAACCACACTTGCACCAAGTAAGGGAAAAGTCATTGAACTGCCCAATAACTTTACCGTATATTTCAAATCAACATACGCATTGTGAACACAGCAGTATTGTTACGTGTAGAAAGACACAGACGAAAGAGGCTATTTACAGGCTATTTACACTGGACTGGAGCCAGAGCAACAGGCCGACATTCACTGGCGCCAAGGGCAGAGACCCACTTCGTCGTCGTTCTCGCGGCGGCTCGGCCGTTGAGCATCGCTCGATGATATTGTAATAATATGATTACATTCTCTCGCGGGTATCCGAACTCAAAGCACCATTGCTGAATTCAACTTGTATAACTCATAGCAAGTATTACCTAGCAAAACAGAAACATTTAGGCTCCTGCTCTATGATAAACTACTGAAGGGAACAGATCATATCACGGTTGTCAAATATATATAGGGTTCAAAGATAGCGAATCAAGTTTACGTGATTAGCGGTGCAGGAAGGAAAGCTTCAGCATGGGGACAACGTCTTGTCAAGCAAAGTTTTCTTTAGTAATGGAAACAGCTGCTTTTCTTGGCTGCGTTTATGCAAACAGACAATTTCACTACCAAAAGCGAGTAATAGGAAAGGGTGCGAAGGAGTAAAGTAGGGCTGACGAAATGCATATATTCAAAAAGTGCTACTATAGAGTGAGATCTCAAAGAGTTCGCAAGGAGGGCAGTTTGCATTGTGCCATAATGGGGCGGCGTGCGATGAGCCGGGTCTCACCTTCGCTCTCATACCATGCCAATCATTTACAAGACGTTCAGTCCTTTGCCCTCAGCTTTCTCTTTTCTAAATTTAGAGCCACATTCAAGAGTTCTGGATCATACTTCTAGTTTGTTTACAAAGAAGTGAGTTTTGCGTAATTCTTAGCTCAATCACCTAGAACAATGGATCAAAGGAAATACAGGTTTGAGAAACATAAACTTACCACGACGTCATAGTTCGTCGCAAAGAAGAGGTTGCACTCGCTGTATAGCAATGCGACATCCAGAGCGTCTTGGTGCTGATAGCTTTGTGTCATGTTGTACACCAGTGTGGCTAACTCGAAAGACAGGCCTGTTTTAAGCTTCAAGCTGTAGGACTGGCCTTTCGTCATCAACGCTGCATGCCTCCGCTGTGGACAAAACGCACACAGCAAAGTAAGAGATGTTTAAGAAAAACAAGTTCAATTCTTAAATTATGCTTCCCGAAACCATGATCCCATTATGGCACACGTTGTAATGCAGGAGTCATCATAAATGTTTACCCACTCAGGTTCATTACCGGGCACTTAAATCTAAGTAAACAAGTGTTTTTGCTCTTTGCCTTCATCGAAAAGCAGCTACTGTGACATGGTTTAAACTTGAAAGAGCGCCAGTTTAGGCATGTCGGTATTCCATAACCGCGTCTCTCGCCCCTTTTCGTGTGCTAAAAACGTAAAAGTTATGGTTTCAACTCACGACCTTGAGCTCAGCAGCTTAACTCCAAAGCCACTGAGCTGGAATGGCCGGTTAAACATGTTTCCAGGAATCGTCGGCTGGCTAAGGGCCGACTCGATTCTGTGACTTGAGTTTTCGAGAGCCTATCTCTAGACCGGAGGAACGGCTCGGTATGTATTACAAATAAGCTGCACATGGCGAGCACTTCAGGAATAAAATCAGGGGCACTATAAGGTAAAACTATGCCAAACGTGTCTATTCCAATTCTGCAATCAGCCCGCCGCGATTGGTCAAACGCTTGTTTTGACTCCCCCCTCCCCCTAGTTCACCTGTGTGTCACGCGACGTCACGAAAGCCGCGATAGCTCCCCATCTGATATGACGTGTACACACTGAAAATGCATGATTTGACCGAAGAAAAGAAAAATAGTTAATTCTGAGTCGACTCCGTTTTGTCATTAGCCCTCGGCTATTGGTCACAAATTTTCGAGATGCACCCAATTCACCTTCTCGTCACGCGACGTCACAAAACCGCAAAAGCTCACCGCATCAAAGTGACGTGTAGGCCTTACAGATGCGTTAATATGCCGAACAAAACTGGATTTTCTTCTGAATAGCCGCAGGCTGCCCCGTTCCGAAAGGAATAAAAGATGGCTGCCGCCGATCGCTCAGGCAGGGCGTCTCGCACCTGCCGGAGGGCATGCATTTATTTGCGTATAATAAAGCTTTTTGTGTGGCCGTGTAACGTTTTCGAGCACTTTCGGCACGTTTACGACCTCGTACTGCCGACTCTTCTTTGCCGAGGATCCGTTTTAGCGTCATCCTTAAGCTTCCGTTGCATGCCGCCACAATTTTCGACCAGCCACCCCAAGCTCAGTAACGGAAAGCGGACCAATCGCAGACGCCGGCACCACCCTGTTCATCCGGTTATCAATATTCAGTACAGTGCCTAGGCCCCATCGAATCCCTCTCCACGTCAGGATGCTCCTCGCGTCTTGTGAGCCAATTAGATAAGACAAGCCACTAAGTGCAGGCAATGTTATTTGCTTCTCAAGCAAACAAAAGTGACCTCCTATGTGACCCTTCAGGTGGCAGCCCGATGCTTGCGTCGGCGGTTACGCAAATTTGACGTCAGGAGATTGGAATAAAAAACATATTGGGATAGTTTTACGTTATACCGCCCCAAGTCTCTGTCTCCACTCTAAATCATTAAGCACCTCGTAGAGCGTTAACAGAGCGTACAGCGTTGATAACTGAAACGTAGCAATTACGTTTCCTGGTGCTCGTTAATTGCACTACAATAAATGTTGTTCAGTGCTGTCTTAACACCTAACACAATGTGCGACTCAGAACACATCAGAACACAGGATAAATTTTCACATAACCAACGATTACTACTCCGCGCACTTAGGCCACTTTATCACGATGCACGCTGGAGAGAGTTCGAATGTTGAAACCCCTCTACCAGGCTACCAATATTTATGTTTCCGATGGGAACATAAAACGCGACGAGGACATGAAAGCACCTTCTCACCTGGGCAAATCATTAAAGCATCAGACATAATCCATACATTGCGCATTCATGCGCAAAGAATAAGTGTGCCTTAAAGAGGGTGTAGACGCGCCGCCATAGTGCTTACTTTGTCATTGTCTTGCGTTCACACAATTTCCTGGGTTTAGTCTATCTACCTCGTAACGACTATAGTGCGCAGCGCACAACAGCCCGTACAATGTAAAACTCTTCCAGTCTTATTTTATTCCAATATGCAGACATAAAATTTACGTAGGCAGCGACGAAAGCGTCGGGCGGTGATTCGAAGCATTGTTTGAACAGCCCAATCAGACAGTCTGCAAGGTAATAGGAGGTCACCTCGATTTGTTTAAAAGTAAATAACAGTGCTTCTATCACTGTTTTTCCGATCTGATTGGCTGACGAGAGTGAAAGGGAGCACATACATGGAGAGGATTTCACTGGGACTGAGCTAGCACAGTGAAAGTAGGTAACCAGATGAGGGAGGCGGTGCCAACACCTCCGATTGGTCCGCTTCCCATTGAATAAGGTGGCTGGTCAAAAATTGAGGTGGCGTGAAAATGAAGATTAGAAATGCCACTAACGTGTGTTCTCAGCGAAGAAAAATTGTCAGAGTCATGCCGCACACGTACCGAATGGGCTCGACAAAATTATGCTCTAACTCAAAAATTTTTATTATACG
Organism: Dermacentor andersoni; assembly: GCF_023375885.2. NCBI lineage: Eukaryota > Metazoa > Arthropoda > Arachnida > Ixodida > Ixodidae > Dermacentor > Dermacentor andersoni. The sequence continues at coordinate 55,082,171 of NC_092824.1, forward strand.
CGGAGAAAACCAATCGCCCCGGAAGCTCGGAGTAGCCAGTGGCAGAGTCCTTGGTGGGGGGCAGCGAACTTTTATTCCTTTCGGAAAGGGGTTAGTCTCTGGCTATCTAGAACGAAATTGGGCTTTAATATACATGCTAATGCTTCTTTAGGGCGCAAACTGCCCTTTCCAGCAGCTGCTCTGCTCTGCGAGCAATTGGGTTCTTGCGTGACCATATTGCCACCGAAACTTGTGAGCCAATACAAGCTTTGCTTGAAAAAGGACAGCCACACCACCGTTGTCACGCGAGCATATTCGCGCTGCGATGATTTCGTTATGATAACGTTACCGACCTCATCCCGCGCTGTCGTGGCACTGATGTCGTGTCGTCTTGGCACGTTGCCATCACAGCAGCACTGTCATGAGCTCAATCGTAACGGCACCATCATCATGGTCGCGCCACCATGCAATCTACCAAGCCTTGTCGACAATAATTTGTGCCACTTTCATAAAACATCATGATCGGCGTCAGAAGTACACTTTGGAAGTATTGTTCCATTTGTTTTCTAAGGTTCCTATAAGCTATTTGCATAATTTTACAATAACTTCTACTGTTTCCTGCAACACTTTTTGAGGAGCGTTAAGAAGTATACGGATCCCTCGCTCCTGTTTGCCTGAAATTTCCCAACGTCGAAAGAAAAATAAAAACAAGAAGCCATTCCACTATGTAAAGGTGGTGGAGCAGCGAAGCTGTGTAGTACATGACACGGAAGTGACACATAATTTTGAACAAAGGCAGGAGCTCATTTATTGTCTTGATGGGTGGTCATAAGGACGAGAGGCTCGCACACCCATTTAGTGTCTTGATCGGTGGTGATTATTTCAATTGCAACTGTAATCATATTCTTTGGTGTCAAATCGATGCACGTTCACCTCTGGGTGGTCAATTGGGCCGGATCGGTGAGGCAACGCAAGCAATGTCTTCAACACCGAACGCGTAAAACGCTCATTTTTTGAATAACGACAGATTCACATTGAAATCACCGACAACGATAACAGGGAGTGTCAACGCAGCCAATTCACGCAAAGTTAGTAGCCAAGAACCTTACGGGACTATGAGTGCTTGCTTACGGGGGTATGAGCCATTGCTCACGGGGGTATGAGCTATTGATGATGAAAGTTCTCGACATGCTGTTTTATATGTTGCACGCGTGATTCGAAAGACATTAAGCACTGTTAGCTTCACTTTGCTGAGTGCCTCTAGCGTCTGCTTTACGGGGCTATGAGCCAACGCTTTTTTTGCTTGCTTACGGCAGCATATGTGCTTACAGGGATATGAGCCATTGATCATGATTGTTCTTCATCCCGCAGAACAGAAATGCAAGGAATCCTAGCCATATAGAGGTTCGCTGTGAAATGCATGGAACCCTAGTCATATACAGCTTCATTGTAGTAAGCTTCCAAAATCTCCTGCGAATGAAGAATAAGTTTTCAGAAAGATGAGTGTCAGGTGCTCTACGACACCAGAGCAGTTTCGTGCGAGCGGCGGTCAGCATAATATGTACATCGGGGCATGGTGTTCCGGCATTCAAAAGCGCATTCACGCGGCTGCATATAAAACGAGACGAGTAACGCCATGGCTGAGAGTGTATGCGCCAATGTACATGCGATAAAAAATAAAAACTCTTGCTGGGTCACGGAATGACTACTATCTTCACATTGTAATGCGCTTTCACCACATTGTAGGTGTAGGCGAAGTGCAGGCTATGGTAAATGTGTGTAGAGCAATGATCAGAAGAACTGGGGACACTCGTCCTATATTGCAAATATTCGTATGTTCACTTCCAAACACTAAGGCTCGTCTTCAGAAGTGAGTGGTCTCATGGAATGCAGGAAATATTCCTGGGTAAGCATCATAGGTATTAGGTATCCGTAAACAGAGATCGGATCAATCTGAAAACATACGCATTTTCCAATAATGGCGTTAATTTAATTGAATAATTGTCAAACTGGACGAAGCATCGGAAAACTGAGTTTCAGCTGGCAAATACTCATATATATATACATATAGCAATCCTTTTTGTTCAACTGCATTGTCCAGTAGAAGATGAGGTAGTTTAATGCGACCGCAAATGCCAAACAACGTATTCCTCATGCTGGCCCTTTCATTTACGAATCATCACTACTCACCAGGTCAGGATACTTCCTTGCGAAAGTGTTGCGCAAGTTGGGTAATGCCTCCGTGTCCCAAACGGAGGGTGGAGTACATTCACACCGCCTCCCGTCGTATGACCAACCGACAGAGCTGATGGCGATGACTGTGTCCGCGCTCGACTCCCTGCATTGAGTAGTGCATATCCTCACAAATAAATTGTCCTTGGAGAAAGACTAATAAAACAAAAACAAAAAAGCGCTTTCGCTTTGCAGGCGTTTCAATGCGTAAGCGAGCTTGTGACTGAGCTAGTTGGTTCATCACTTACGGACGACGGTTACGGCACCCGGAACAAGAGGACGGAGCGAGACATAAACCACACATATGGGTGCTAACTGCCAACTGTTTATTAACCAGAAACCACGCACCTTTAAACACCGACCTTAAGCGAAAAATAATTACAGTAGCGAGAAACTAACAAGTTTGATAGGATTTAAGAACCAAACGTAAGGTGGGGACAAACTTAATAGATAACAGTATATTCGATTTGACCTAAACTGAACTATAGAGACGGCACATAAAAACATGCGTGCATTACAGGCGTAAACAGAGCATCAAACCAATTAGGGCAGCTTCACGCTCTAATCTTGGCGAGGATTAGAGGCTATCTTTATGAATAACGTTTCAATGTTACCTAATTATTGCTTGTGACCCGCATGCTATCGCGCTCATTGCCTGCTCTTTTTTGTTGTTGAGGACGTCTTATTTCCCTTTCAGCGTGGTTTCTTGCTTTCTTTAGAAAAGTCGTTTGGCCCTGGAGTGGTGCCTAACCACAGCGTATCAGTGGTCTGTCAAGCGCCCCCTTAACAGACCTCATCGTCCGTTTAGGCAGTTGGCTGCCTAACCGCACGATGGTTGAGCGTCGTCCATTTTGTCCAATATACACCCTGTCACAGCTTAGGGGTATACTGTGAACCACGTCGGTAACAGCATTGGTGAAGTGTGTGGCGTGCTCCTTGGACCACGTAGCCGGCAACATATTCGCTACCAAAGAGCAAATCTTGGCGAGATTATGGGGAGCGGAAAGAACAATGGCCACATGGTATATAGTTGCGACCTTCTTTTTACTGTTACGCGAAGGATGAGTCACTAAGACGAGCAACTATTTACAGGTTAGATTTACAACTGCGGTTGCAGCGCTTACCGGTTAGATTCACAGCGCGAGCCCAGTTTGTTCTTCCTCCTCTTTTCTCGAGTGATGGCGCCCACGCGCCTCGTTCAAACAAGCAAGTATCACACGCGTGTATCATTTTCCCCCGGTGGCAAAAGCGACGTCCCGGGGCGTCTAAATGACATCACTGGGAGGGTGATACTGCTTCAGTCGTGTAACGTGCACGATATCAGTGAACTGAGAAGCAGATGGGGCGTCAGGCGCGATCTCGTAGGTGACGGGACTCACAGCATGAAACACTCGGTATGGGCCTGTGTAACGGGACAGCAGTTTTTCTGACAGGCTGACCTGACGCGCCGGAGACTATAGAAGCACCAAAGAATCAGGCGGGAAATGCACGTCTCGGTGTTGCTGGTTGTACAAACGCCTTTGACTGTCTTGGGATTTCAGAAGGCGGTCACGGGCAATTTCCATTGCGTGGGCACAGCGGGCGATGGCGTCAAGTGCATATTCACTGGTCGGTGCCGCACGAACAGAGAGGGTTGTGTCGAGGGGCAGCGCTGGGTCTCGGCCGAACACAAGGAAATATGGGAAACAACCGGCTGTGTCGTGGTGCGAGGAATTATAAGCAAATGTGACAAACGGTAGAGCGAGGTCCCAGTCAGGGTGGTCTGAAAAGACATATTTCACCAGCACGTCTGCGAGAGTGCGATTGAGACGCTCCGTGAGGCCATTTGTTTGCGGATGGTATGACGTAGATAGCTTGTGCCTCGTGGCACAGGACTGCAGGATGTCCGCGATAACTTTTGATAGGAATGTGCTGCCACGGTCAGTGAGAAGTTGTCGCGGAGCTCCATGTAATAAAATCAAGTCGCGCAGAAACAAATCTGTGACATCTGTGGCGTAGCTTGTAGGAATCGCTCGGATGATGGCGTAGCGCGTGGCGTAAAACGTGGCCACATCGATTCACCTGTTTCAGAGGTAGAAAGAGGAAAAGGGCCAAGTAAGTCCAGACCAACCCGAAAGAATGGTTCCGCGGGAATGTCGAGTGGTTGAAGGTACCCAGCAGGGAGTGTCGCTGGTTTCTTGTGTCGCTAGTATTTCTCACACGCAGCTACGTATCTTCGAACGGAGCGAGCAAGCCCTGGCCAAAAGAAGCGTCGGCGGATCCTGTCGTAGGTACGTGACACTCCCAGGTGACCGGCAGTGGAGAGGCCGTGAAGTTCGTGGAGAACAACCGAGCAAAGGTGTTTAGGGATCACAAGCAGTAATGCAGGGCCATCGGCCTGAACGTTGTGGCGATAGAGTACGCCCTCTTTTAGGGTGAATAGGCGAAGAGAACTGTCGGCGAGTGACGATTCCAGGCGGTCAATGATGACACGTAAGGACGGGTCATGGCGCTGTTCGTCGGCGACATGGAGCAGTGGAATAGCAGAAAGAACACAGGCGTCGGTGTCAGTATCAGACGTAGAGGTAGAAGTCACTGTGTGGGGATATTCTTGTAGTTGGAGGGCTCAACGACCGAGCCGGCCAGTAGGATCCTCGAGTGACGAAAGCCAGCAAGGCGCATGGTAATCTGTGATTACTAAGAAGGACTTGCCATATAAATACGGGTGGAACTTTAAAACAGCTACCCAGACGAGAGCAAGACATTCGTGCTCGGTAATCGAACACTTGCGCTCTGCAGTTGACAGGAGCCGGCTAGCGCAGGCTTTAACGCGGTCGTGTCCGTGTTGGCGTTGCGATAAGACGGCGTCAATCCCATAACCAGTGGTATCGGTTCGGACCTCTGATGGTGCAGACGGGTCAAAGTAGGCCAAGACCGGTGGATTGGTGAGAATCGTGATAAGGCGTGAAAATGCAGCAGCCTGAGGCGAACCCCACGTAAAAGGCACGTCTTTCTTCAGACGTTCAGTGAGCGGTCGAGCGATTGCTGCGAAATCTTTCACGAACCGTCGGAAATAAAAACAGAGCACCACAAAACTTCGCACGCCTTTGACAGTATGAGGTACAGGAAAAGCTGTTATCGCTCGAACCTTGTCTGGGTCGGTTTGTACTCCGAAAGCATCGACGAGATGGCCAAGCACTGTAATCTGTTGGCGCCCGAAGTGGCACTTCGATTAGTTTAACTGGAGCCCAGCCTTGCCGAAGACGTCAAGCTTAGCTATGACGCGCTCAACGTGCGTCTCAAATGTGGGAGAGAACACAAGGACGTCGTCGAGGTAACAAAGGCAAGTTGACCATTTGAAACCTCGAGGCAGAGAGTCCATAATCCATTCGAACGTGGCGGGGGCCTTGCGCAAACCCAATGCCATAACCTTGAATTAGCAGAGGCCATCTGGAGTGAAGAAAGTGGTCTTTTCTTGGTCTGGCTCATCGAAAGAAATCTGCCAATAACCAGATCGAAGGTGGATGGCCGAAAAGTATTTGGCACCATGAAAACAATCAAGAGCGTCGTCGATTCGTGGTAAAGGGTAAATATCCTTTTTAGTAATTCGATTTAGGTGGCGGTAATCAACACAGAAACGCCACGAGCCATTTTTTTGACGAGCACGACTGGCGACGCCCAAGGACTCGATGAGGGCTCAACAGTGCCTCTGGCAAGCATCTTGTTCACTTCCTGCTGAATAACTTGCAACTCGGAGGTGGACACTACATCACCAGTGTTTATCCGATGCTTAACAAGGGACGTCTGACCAAGTCGCAGTAGGAAAGAAAAGGCGATATAGGGCGGCTGCCTGGTCAGGTGTGAGGTCCGGAGCGACCATGGGATGTAATGGGCGGTCGATGTTCAAGGCATCCTGCGGATAATCAGGATGACCTGGAGATGCGTTGGCTCCATAAGCAGTGACGTGGTCGTCTGTCATTGGTCGGAGCGTGGCCACCACTATTCCTTCAGGTAACACTTGCTTCGTCAAACCAAAATTGATAACGGGGAGACACATCCTATTAGCGGCAAGGGTTATGACGGAGTGTGGCACAGAGATGTCGCGCGCCAGGAGGACATCACCAATAGTTGCGACGACAAATTCGCCATCAGGCACGGTTGCCGTTGAGGCCAATTCGACGAATGTTAGGGCTTTTGGAGGTAAGCGAACAAACACTGTAGTGCAGAGGATGTTCGGTTTTTCAGGGCGAATGTGTGAAAGAAGAGACATCTAGGCACAGTGTAGCGGTGGCACAGTCGATCAGGGCAGAATACGTCGTCAGAAAGTCGAGCCGGAAGATTAGGTCAAGAGGGTAACTGGACAGCACGGTGAACAGCACTGGAACTTGGCGGTCAGCAATTCCTATGCGAGCAGTGCACATAACCCTGACGGCCACAGTGGCGCCATTGGCGACGCGTACGGCTCGAGTGATGGCAAGCGTAAGAACTTTTTTTGAGGCGACGACATAGCTTAGTGCTCATTATGGATTCTTGGGGTACAGTATCAATTAATGCCGTGAATGTAAAACTATCTACGCCTACTTCAATTAGGTTCGTGTGGGTGAGGATCGTCAACGGAGGGTTTGGACAGGACGAACGTGATGCAGCACTACCTCCAAGAGCTGCATAGCCTAGTTTTCCGTCCATCGGTTTTGCGAAGAAAAGTGGCGAGGCTGGGGTGACGGGCAGCGGCGGCATTGAGGCGACGGCGATCGCACGGAGGAGCGGCTGTCAGGGCATCAGAAGTATGGTACAGACGGCGAGGTGAATAACGGCGAGCGTCGGCGTATGGACGCGGCGCTGGGAATGAGCTCCAGTACGAGGGTATTCACGTGGTGCGGCAGTAGCGGGATACATGACCAATGCGGTGGCAGCGGAAGCAGATCGGTTTGTCGTCTGGGGTTCGCCATTCGGCAGGATTGCGTGGTCTGGGAGCGAAATACTGGTCATTACAGGTTGTGGACCTGAAAATAGGTGCCGAATCAGGTCGGGAGACAGAGCAGGCGGTAGGGATGCCGAGGTTTGCAATTTCTTGCCAGATAACGGAAATACTGGGGGCCGCTTAGTCAAAGGTACCTTCAGGGGGTCGTGGATGAAGGCTGGCCGGACTCGCCGCTTCAATCTCACGGCGAACGATACGGGTGACGTCCTTTTGAAATGGCCGTGTGGCGGTAAGAGCGGAGCAAGAAGACGTGGCAGGGGTGTTTGGGAGCCAGGAAAAGTGTGGGACGACGTGGCGGCTTTTGACTACCTCGAAGCGGCGGCATTCTTTGACGCTGGCGTCGACGGTAGAAACGTCGTTATAGACAAGAAATTGAAGGCGTCGTCCGCGATGCCCTTTAGTATATGGCCCACCTTGTCAACCTCGCTCATGTGCTCGTCGACTTTCCGGCAAAGCGCGAGCACTTCCTGTATGTAGGAGACATGATTCGGTGGACGACTGGACACGGGTGGCAACCTCTTTTTGCGCATTCTGTTGGCTACCTGACGAGTTGCCAAATAGTTTGCGAAGCCACTCTTTGAAAATGTCCCAGGTGGAGGGCTCGTCCTCATGGGTGCGAAACGAAACACGCGGTGTTCCGTCAAGATAAAAGTAACATTCGCAAGCATGATGGTAGGGTCCCAGTGGTGGCTTTGGCTAACACGCTCATACATGCTGAGCCAGTCAAAATGACGTCAACATGATTTTGGGCGGAGAATGTCCCAGGATCACGGAGACTAGCAACCGCAACGTCCGTTGTGGTAGGCGCCGCAGGTTATAAGTGGTGATGGGGTGGTTCCATCTGAAGCCATGGCTGAGAAGACGACGGTGCGGCCGCTTTGGTGCTCCGTGGCGAGGACGGGGAATGTTCCACCTCCACCACAATGTTACGCGAAGGACGAGTCAGTAAGACAAGCAACTATTTACAGGTTATGTTTACAACAGTGGGTGCAGCGCTCACCGGTTAGATTCACAGCGCGAACCCAGTTTGTTCTTCCTCCTCTTTTCTCGAATGATGGCGCCCACGCGCCTCGTTCAAACAAGCAAATATCACACCCGTGTAGCAAGATTGTGTGAAAACTTATGTATACGAAAAGCATTACGTGCGCATTACTTTTTTTTCTTGGCGCCTGCACATTTGCCCTATCTTTTCCCCTGTTCAGGAGGCTCTTTCACACATCCGTAATAACGGAGGGAGGAAACCAAGCGTCTTACAAGCGGCAAATCTTATTACGGGAACGTGTAACACGATGGCGCTCGTATGACTTCATTATTTGCGAGTTTAGGCAAGTGTTAGCTATTTCTCCCTTGATCACATTAGGATGTGTGCTGCCAAATGGTAGAAGGCTTTTATTAGTCATTATGTTATGAATCCAGCACACCTGGGTCTTCGGGAAGGCAAGTGTTAGCTATTTCTCTCTTGATCAGATTAGAATGTGTGCTGTCAAATGGTAGAAGGCTTTTATTAGTCATTTTGTTATGAATCCAGCACACCTGGGTCTTCTGGAAACTAAGTTTAAGGTCCAGATATTGAATTGTGGTATCCCGTGGCATATCCCAGGTGAAATCGAGCCCGCGGATTTCTTTCCTATAGGTGTTGGCTAATTTTTGTCAAAGCAACGCCAAGGCTAGCCTCGAATTTCAAACCACGATGTAGTGATCCAAGCACATATAAATATTAACTACATTACAATTACCCATTTTAACAATTGCTGTTGAGAATTGCTGCACTTGCCAATGAATGAAAGATAAATTTGGCACAAATCTAGATTATAGAAAAATATATTAGATTACATGCATAAAATTGCGTGGTTTCCTGTGAATAAACAATTCTAACTTCACGCCGTATATGTCCTTTGTGTCACCCTGTGCTCTCGGAAACATCATTACTAATATGGATGAGATAGTTCAAGTGGCTGAGGAGTTCTATAGCGATGAGCAAAACGAGAACAAGGTTTTGTTCATCGTCTTGAATTTCCATCTCCCGCCTTTCCCGTGTTTCCTCTGAGGAGTTCTATAGACATTTATACGGTACTAGTGGCACCCACGACGATAATGGACGCGATAATATTCTAGAGGAATTTGACATCACGCATGTAACGCCAGAAAAACTAAAGGAAGCCTTGGAAGCTATGCAAAGGGGGAAGGCAGCTGGGGAGGATCAGGTAACAGCAGATTTGTTGAGGGATGGTGGGCAGATTGTTGTAAAAAATGGCCGCCCTGTACACGCAATGCCTCATGACCTCGAGCGTACCGGAATCTTGGAAGAACGCCAACATAATCTTAATCCATATAAGGGGAGGCCAGAGATTTGAAAAACTATAGACCGATCAGCTTACAGTCCATTGCCTACAAAGTATTTACTAAGATAATTGCAAATAGAATCAGGACCCCCTTTGGCTTCTGTTAACCAAAGGACCAGGCAGGATTTTGTAAAGGCTACTAAACAATAGACCACATTCACCACATTCACACTATCAATCAGGTGATAGAGAAATGTGCGGAATATAAGCAACATTTATATATAGCTTTCATTGATTACGAGAAAGCGGTTGATTCAGTAGAAACCTCAGAAATCATGGAGGCATAACGGAATCAGGGTGTAGACGAGCCATATGTAAAAATACTCAAAAGATATCTACAGCGGATCCACAGCCACCGTAGTCCTCCATAAAGAAAGCAACAATTTCCCAATAAAGAAAGGCGTCAGGCAGGGAGATATGATCTCTCCAATGCTATTCGCAGCGTGTTTACAGAACGTATTCAGAGACCTGGATTGGGAAGAATTGGGGAGAAGAATTAGTGGAGAATCCTTTAGAAACTTGCGATTGGCTGATGATATTGCCTTGCTTAGTAACACATGGCACCAATTGCAATGCATGCTAACTGATCTGGAGAGGCAAAGCAGAAGGGTGGGTCTAAAAATTTATCTGCAGAAAACTAAAGTAATGCTTAACAGTCTCGTAAGAGAACAGAAGATTACGATAGGTAGCGAGACACTGGAAGTGGTAAGAGAATACATGTACTTAGGGCAGGTAGTGGCCACGGATCCGGAACATGGGACTGAAATAATAAGAATAGTAAGAATTGGTTGGGGTGCGTTTGGCAGGCATTCTCAGATCATGATCAGCACGTTGCCGTTATCCCTCAAGAGAAAAGTGTATAACAGCTGTGTCTTACCAGTACTCTGCTACGGGGCAGAAACCTGGAGCATTACGATAAGGGTTTTACTTAAATTGAGGACGACGCAACGAGCTATGGATAGAAGAATGATGGGTGTAAAGTTAGGTAATAAGTAAAGAGCAGATTGGTTGAGGGAACAAACACGAGTTAATGATATCTTGGTTGAAATCACGAAAAATAAATAGGCATGGGCAGGACATGTAATGAAGAAGCAAGAGAATCGATGGTCATTAAGGGTTACGGAGTGGATTCCAATAGAAGGGAAGCATAGCAGGGGGTGGCCGAAAGTTCGCTGGGCAGATGAGATTAAGACGTTTTCAGTGACAACATGGCCACGATCAGCACATGACCGGGGTAGTTGGAGAAGTATGGGAGAGGCCTTTGGTCTGCAGTGGGCGTAGCCAGGCTGATGATTATGATGATGTCCTCGTCTTTCAAGCACCGTAGCCATTGACCCTAATTCAATTGTAATTCAATAACATTAGGATTATCCGGTAGAAATGAATTAGGCTGGAAATGAACTATCGCTCTAATTTATTTACGAACCTATTGAGTTTCAAGTTACGGGTTAAATATGGGCGTCATGACATTTTGTGTTTTCTTTTTGTTCTAGTGCACGAATGTCGTTGCGTTGCAGTTGCCTGCGAAAAGATATCAAGCTGCTCGAATGCGCTCTTGCAAGGCCCGCAACACAGCTATTACGCTCATGAAAGTATGGGTCTTTTCTAATATTCAATCATCCTTCAGACCTTGTACATTATTTCGCTTTCAAAACAACTGGTCATTCAGCGAAACGGACAAAATATTTAGAAACCAAAAGATGCGTCTCTTCGGAAGAGAGTATTATTTGTATAGTATGATTGGATCGAACACTATCGAAATGATTGTGTAGCACCTACATTGTATATTAGGCTTCAGTTTGAGAGCTAAGGCCATATGACGAATGTAGGAACGTCATAGAGGTGCCAATAAAAGCAAACGATACGTCTCCCAGCCTTGAGACGCGTTAGACGGGTATGCCTCACCGCCTTCACAATCACACGAGCTTTAGGTGCGCATCTGGTCACCCTATGCCTTTTCATTCATCGTTGGAGCCTTCTGCTACGCCCCCTTTCCATGGTCTTCTGGGCAAAGTTAGGGCAGAACCCAATGGGGGCGGTGTTTCCCATTTAAATCGCCGACGACGTGTTTTGATTAAGCCAATTATGATTCCTTTTTCTTATAGTTTAGTTTTTTTGCACTCAGTGCTAGTAGCATAATATTATTTCTTGAACTCGATTTGTCGCACAAGTGGACATTCTTTGCACGAAAAATCAAATGTATATTTAATATTTACCAAGTTACACTACGGCATATGTCGCGTTTCACAAGTTGTAGCTATTGACTTGGAAATTTGTGTCCACTTCAAAATTGTCATAATGCTAAGTATCTTTTATGATGTGCCTCCCCAATTTCGGCCACAATGCAAGGTTGCTCAGTAATCTTGCAGCTTCGATATACCAAAAGAGGCGTTCGGGCTAAAGCGTAAGTGCGATAAAAGTGAAATTTTACCGTAACTTGGCAACGATCATATGAAAACTGGTTATCGCTTCAAAATTATTTCCAAATCTATGTGCGTTCTGAAATAATTCACTCCTCTTCGACTGAATAAAAAATGTGATAACTGAATAAATCCCAATGAATGAATAAAAATCCGGGACACAGATCACCCCGCGCAAATCCACTACCTCAAAAAAAAAAAAAAACTGTAGTGATGTGAAGCAGTCGTTTGGCCTAAGCGCCCTGTCGTTGACGCATGTTGTATTGCTGGGTGCAAAAACACCTGTGCATTTTTCTAAAGTCTTTACTTGTTGTTGTGATGGTGGGCGATTCCTACACCTACCACTTGTGTGTATTTCCCTGCGTGTACAAGCTGCAAGAGTTCGAATATTGTACTCTCGGTCTAGTATCGCTTAGTATTCCAAACACCCCTTCCCTGCGGGCATTAAGATCAACAAGACTAGCGCCGCCAGACGTTGAGCGGCCTCCCGCCATCCTAAAAAAGTATTCAGCCTATTGGGCTTATCTTGTGCCGCAACAATAATCGCATTCTATCTTGCCCGCATTTCCTTTCTTTAACTCTGCGAGCCCAGTACTTCCAGGTGACGAACGGCATGCGTGTTTTCAGCGAGGCATAGCATTCTCGAAAGGAAAGTAGCAAGCGCGGAGTTTTTGCAGAAAGGAAACGCAAGCCAGGCAGATGAGGATTATTATCGGGAGACGAGATAAGGCACCGAAGGGTGCAAATTTTTTAAAGAGTGCTTTATTCTCCATCCTGCCCGAATTACGTGACCTCACTGAGGTAGAAAAGTGACTCCAATGCTTTATACACACAAGTTATAACGGTGCCACAGAAATGGGCAGGCCATACGCTCAAGTACGCATGTATTTTGCCTATAGAATAATGTTTCCTATTTATCGAACAGCTTCTTTATTCCTCTCAGCGTTTTAGGTTAGTTTCTCAGATTAACTGCAACGTCCGTCCAGCGTGTACGTCGGCACACTCCCTTATAACCTAGATTAACTGAATTGCTGCAGACAGAAACCAAGAAACGCGTTTGAAGTCTTCCGCAAATATTCAGTACTCTATGAATATAGGAAGCATATCTCCATACAACAACACGCAAACTTCAGCTTGAAGTCGCCGGAGTAAATAAAGCTGGAGCAGAATACACACATGCGTATGGTAAAGAATGTTGGCCATGCGTAAGCTATCACCGTTGGCAGTAAAATGACCGCACAGGGCCTCAACTTGCACGCTAGCAGTTAAGTGTCCGTTGGTTCTGATGCTTCTATCCAGAGCGTGTTTAAACTAGGAGCAAAAATCATAACGTGGTACAGACCAATTGACAATAAAGTGGTAGCAGTTCTGTGGAGAACGTGACATGATCGACTATAGAAAAAGTATGGCACGCGGTTGGCATGCTAAGCTTTCTGCAGCGAAGTCGACGTCCGCAGTGGCAAAGCAACGAAACCTGGTCAACCCTTTATTGACGAATATTTCATTCAGGCAGCGTTCCGGAAGAAACTTTTTATTTTTTTGCTAAGTACAAAGTTTCTAGCTAACATATTGGGCCAAGACTGAATGACAGGTAGCCAACACCATTATTTGCTTAGAGCAGGAACACAGGATGAGTAAGAAGATGTCTGACGGCATGTGAATCGCTTTCTTTTGAAAGCAGGGTCAGAGTAGATAGACGGATGCAAGATTTCCGGCAGCTGTCATGTCCCAACACGGGAATTGGAGAAAATCAAATGTATACGTATGGCTCCCACATCACGAGAGCTCTCCGTATGAATTCCAAGCGAAGCCATAACTGACTTGAGGTGAAGCCCACTTCCACTTTCTTGTTTGGTGTTTCCCCTTATTGCTGTCAAATTCCCCGCAAAATATTTTCTTCCTTTCGTTGATACTGCTTATTGTCGAGGCGTATTGCACATTAGAAAATCAATATTTTTAGCGTATATATATGCGTCGCAATAGAAGGGTCTCCTAGAAAACTAAAACAGAAATGCATAATATTTGTCAAAGACAACAAGAGAATAAACGTAATTCATTGACGCAGTAATCAATAACGCACCTGCAATAGTTGTATTTGGGGTGAATGTAGGTGACACCGCAGTATTGGGTTTAGTAGTTATACGCATATGATTACGGGCATCTATGTCCCAGTGCAGACATCCGCGGCGTTATTCTGTAACCTATAGAGTACACTACATGAAAGTGTGACAAGCCGTCATGTTAGTGTTCAGAGTAGGCGCCAGCTGTTCAAGTACCTCGAGCATTGTAAGTATTGTTCTTGTTCTTAGAAAAATGCCTATGGAATGAACAGTCTAGTTTGTCATTTATCGATTAGTTTTGACTGCAACCACTACACAACACTACGAAACAGAGCACGATGAGAACCGTACTGAATAGGTGATAAGGCATCGATTTAAAAGATTATCAACAGTACATGTTTTAGATAGTCTTCATATTGTATATAGTACAGGGAACACTAAATATTTTTAACAGATAGTCCTCAATAAATCAAAATATAGCTTGACAGAAACGGTCATCACTAGGTATCGCATTTTTTTTAAATGATATGCTGGAAGAAATAAATATTAGTGAACTTGGAACGTTGTTGATGGTTGTTCTGGCCAATACTGGAAACGGCTATTCCGATGCTGGTTGCATCATCTTCCGTCCAGTAACTCGCTCGCCTAATCTTTTGAGCTAGCTCTGTGAAGATGAAAAGCTCCAGCACGTGCTTAGGGGCGACCCTGTGTTGTGTACTCACTCGATGGCTTCTCTGAATAGAACCGTGAAGTCGCCGTAATATTCTCCCTGCGAGCCGTAATCGTATAGGCCCATTGCCAGTATAACGCTTTTGTTGGTATCGTTTCCTTGTATAGTCTTGAGTTCCTGCGGTGGTGCATCGGGGAGCAAAAAAATGATACATTTAGTTCTTTTGTCAGAGAAAGTGCCGAGAAAAAAGAACGTGACAATCGAGAAACCAAGAGAATCACGGTCGCTGCTCTTCTATTTGGTACGTGCTTAGTGGCCAGCCTGAAACCACTCTCGACATAAAGTTTTGTTCGATATCTGCATTTCGCGTCACCAAAAAAGAAATGGTCTCGCGATCCCGACCCTGCCAAAGTGGATGGCTAGCAAGGCTGTTGAAAACCACGAGTACAGCTGAGGGAGTACGCAGTGCCTTATTGCCCTATAGTAATAGTATTAGTGGCACTTTACTATAATGGTAGTTTTTTAATTTCGACCGCATGTCTTCGTGCATAGCGGTGTTGCAATAACATTCTAATCAATTGCAAGATTGGTTGTTTTACATAGGAAAGTCTAGTGACGTCGCTTCCCACGCCGGAAGCTGCCCTCGCCGCGGCAGGTTCTGGGACAGTAATCTTGACTGGGAAACACATGGGGGGAGCGCTTGACCAGGAGCGACTTATCATCAATTATGTGGTTCGGATCCATGTTTTGTGCTTGTTCTTTTGTGCAACCTATTCTCTGCTGTATGCTGTACTCGGGATTGATAAGAATGTATGCATTGTTCGCTTCACTTTCCGGAGTGCTTCGTGCCTGTGCCTTACGGGGATACGAGACACTGCTCCTGCTCCGGCACTACCACCGGGATCAGCCTACAGTTTTGCTAACGGACGGGGACACGAAAAATGCCGACCAACGAGAGGCAAATACTGTGAGTGATTGTGTTCATTCGGGCAGAATAACCATATGCTTAAGTGATCACTTTCCTATTTACATGATATGCGAAAATAATGTATTACTTAAACAAAAGGTGCACCGGCCCGAGCCCTATACTGTCAGAGAAATAAATTCCAGGGACCTTGAAGCATATAAAAGGCAAACACGCAAACTAAACTGTGGCCACGTATTTGAGTGCACTAGTACTTAACTAGCGCATGAAACCTTTCTGTCCATTTTTAGGTCATATTATTACACCTGTTTTAGGTTAAAGACCGCAAAGAAATAAAAATGTTACGCAACTCCTCAATAACTGATGAATGCTTCAAAATGATTAAAAGATCGGAATACGTATACATAAAGGTCATCCAAACAAGAAACTTGGATGATCTCTCTGCTTTCAAAAGACACCGAAATTTTCAAACAGCCTCTGCGTAAAATAAAGAAATCATATTTTGAGATGTTGCTCAATCACTCGATAGTCAGACTGATGTTTTATGGCGCGAACCTAAAAAATCACTAAAGTCTGGTACACGGAACAGTGAAGTACTTCAAGTAACCGTAAATGATAAAACACTAGAAGACAAGGGCCTTGCAAAAGGGTTTGACAAATACTTACCACTCTAGCCCCAGGAATTGCTATGTTCGACAGTGGTGAAACTAGAAAAATATTTGGCGCATCTAACCCTAGAACTGTAATTTTTGAACCGATAACTTCTGATTAAATATACTCTGCTCTTCTCATTAAAAAGACAGTTAGAGAACCGTATTCCCGCCGTGGTTGCCTAGAGGCTATGGTGTTGGGCTGCTAAGCAAGAGGTCGCGGGGTGGAATCCCGGTCACCGCCGCCACGTTTTGACGTGGCGAAATGCGAAAACCCCCATTTACTTAGATTCAGGCATACGTTAAATACCCGCAGGTGGCCCAGAATTTACGAAGTCCCCCACTACGCACGCCTCATAATCAGATCGTGGTTCTGGGATGTAAAACCCCATTATTTACTTATTAATTGCAAAAGAAAACAGTAAAGCCCGGGACATCGACCTTGAAATGAAACCCATTAGGTTTATTGTAGATTTAGTGACTCCAGCTGTTTGCCACTTTTGCAATAATTGTTTACTCACTGGTATGTTCCCAGAGGCTAGGCATTGTGCTACAGAAGGAATTATAAATAAATCACTCAATAGAAACGATTTTTCCAATTACAAACCAATCTCTTTGTCAAGCGTTTTTTACAAGGGATACGAGAAGGTTATACGCAAGCGAAACCATTGCCTTCACACGCTGCGCCATCATGTGCCTGATTACTTATATTTCCTACAAAGACAGAACAATTTTGTAAACAAGCTTTAAAAATGAAAGAAGTACGTTATCCAAGAAAACACATGCCTTGGACATTGGCCATAATCCGACACGAATTGTTTCGCACGATGAATGAGCTATAGTGTTTTTATGTGGTTAATTTTGTTGTGATTTGTAGGACATGCCCTGATTGCATAGTTCCTGTAATTATTTTATTGCTCTTTGTCCCTTTTGCAGTTTGTAATTATCTCCTTTGTTGTCGCTGTTGTCGGCGTTTTCGCTACTAGAGCTACATGCTTTATTTTTTTAGTCATACCAATGTACTATAGGTTATGTTTTATATGTTTGTGTAGTAAATACATGTATGCGTGCATAAGAGCGCCTACATAAAATGTATACAGTGACTGTAAATTTATGCTCACCTAAAAACACCTGTATGTATTTGGTGTGTAATATTATTATTAACTTCTAGCATGGCTGTCTCTTGCGCATTCCAAACAGGTTAACGAACGTCGCCAGGCTACTGTGTTAGTAATCTTTTGTTCTTCCACCGGCATTGTTTCACTTCTGTCGCGCTGTCAGAAAAAAAAACTTCTCAATAAAGTTGAACTACATTAAGAGCGTTGCTGTTAAACAAACAAAGAAAAGGGCAATTGGAAACTAAATAAATATTTTGACAGATCGTCATTTATGTTTTGCACGTATACATTTTGCAGATTCTGTATACTACAACGAACCCAGGAGGAACATTCGGCAACACAATTATTTGCCGGTCAAAAAAAGCTCCGTTGATTATTTAGGCAAGGATAATGAAGCGCTGCAATGATGATGTGGTAACCTGATGGCACGATGCCTTCGACAATGCCTGCGCTTCGCAAGCCATGTGACTCGCTCAATTATTTAACCTTATCGTGGGGTGCGAATCTAATGTGCTAGATGACGTGGAAGTCACGCGACATCTAGT
Source organism: Dermacentor andersoni (assembly GCF_023375885.2). Taxonomy (NCBI): domain Eukaryota; kingdom Metazoa; phylum Arthropoda; class Arachnida; order Ixodida; family Ixodidae; genus Dermacentor; species Dermacentor andersoni. The sequence goes on from NC_092824.1 coordinate 55,100,072, forward strand.
AAAACACGACGAAGAAAGATATTATTATGGCTTTATTTGTTGTGCGGAATTTATATATATATATATATATATATATATATATATATATATAGAAGAAGGGAAACCGAGGGTCTCGATTTTGTTAATCATGACCATATCGAACCAACAGACAATCATGCATCGAGGCATCGGCGATAGGATCGGTGTATTTACCTGTGGTTGAAACGGAAATGTAGAGAATAATAAAGAAAAGAGAAATGAAACGAAAAGATAGCACGTCACCATTGGGAGACGAGCCCACAACCTCCACATTACGCACGCGTTGCACTACAAATTACCCTGCGGTGACGGCCATCAATCCGTCCACTAACTTGTGTATTGATGTTTACTAGGTATAGTCCTGGTTGTATTAATCAGGGGTAACTGATAAGCTCACCACACTTGCATCAATAAAACGCACCAAGGCAACGAAAACTATCCCGCTCGTGAACGTTGGTTAGACGCACAGGTTTATCGAAAGTATGGCTCAAGCACCTAACACCTGGAATACCGAATTGTAGGCTTATTCTGTAACGCTGATTTACGCACATGCTACACAGTGTTTAAATATGCCAATTCTCTTACCGAATGTTGTGAAATCTGTCACTTGAGACGACTGGTTTTCAGTGTTTTCTGAGATAAAGCAGGCTACTTTATATAAAGTAATTCAAGGCTATGAGGCTCTTCTCGTAAATTTCGAGATCGGCGATGAGCATCTCATTTTGTACCCTAATATAACGCCAGCTTAATGTTTCAAATGAACATGCATTTCTAGCTAATGAATACGCCTCATATCAGCCTTTACCTTTACTGTCTGTGCACGAATTGAGCAATAAATTAAATTTGGACAAATCTCTCTTTTGGTTTCGCCCAACCCAGCGAAAAATCTGTATATTTCAAGGTAAGATAATCACTGTTTGGTCATTCCTAATATTCACGCTAAATTCGCGCGAACATGGTAATCAAGTTGTGTTTCCATAAAAAGAAACGGTTTCTATAGTGCTTTCGTTAATTAGCATTTTTTAGCAATGCAAGCTATACACAAATTTTTTATCTAGCCTGTGGTAATCATTTCCCAAGTTATTTGCATTGTGTGTGCAACATCAAAAGTATAAGAAAATTTTGCAGCTTCCCTTTTTTTTAACACCAATGAAGGAAACTTAAACACCAATGAAGGAAAAAATCAATGGCTATTGAACATGAGCAAATATCCTGCCGAAAGTTGATAAAATAGTTGATAAAAAATTTTAGGGGAGTGCGACGCGTGCTTGGATTGCCAGAAAGAAAGCTCGCCCAATGACGGTGGAAATACTACTACATTGACCACCACACGCCTATCTGCCACTCTCCGAGCTCGATTCATGGAACAGGATTTCTTCTTTCTTTGCCAAATGGCAAGTTTGTCTTTTCCTAGCCTAGAGCAGGATTCTTCGTTTCTGAGGTGCACAACAACTTTGCTTTGTGCTAGAGAACCTCGCGCGACCTACACCTCCATCAAACGATATAAGAAGCACTGAAGTGCATATAATCGCAGTCACTTACTTTAAGAAGCGCTTTGGTCCGCTGCCACAAGCCGTGCGCTTTCGCTGGAGTGGCCAACATATTGAGAACGCCATAGTGCATGATGTTTTTCGTGGTCAGATCATCCAGCTCCTTCTCTACTGAGCGGATACTAGCAGCAGTCACGTACCTGAGTGGAAATTAATGCCGTTTGAAGGAAACTGCGATCATACAAACGTGGGCTATCGTTATATATGTGTAAATTGGTGTGCCTCCAAAAGGCCATAAGCCCTTCCAATGTGAGGACTCGTTTCGTGTGTTCTTTACCTTAAGTTTACGTATGTATCCTGTGTAACTTAAGAAAGCAACGTCCTATTGTGGCTGTTTATGTCGGCCATGCTGAAGCAGTAGTGACAACTGGGAAGGGACAAGCCCCACACGTGTCTCAAATATCGCCACGGTTCGAATTTACTTTATCGATATGGCGCCCGCAGGCGCCGAAGGAGAAGGGGCATTGAGGGCCACGTGAAGGAGGGCAGGGATACAGTTTGAGCAATTTTGAATGACCAAGAAGTTGAAAGTCAATCAATCAATAAAAGTAACGAACCGTGATAAATGATTCACTGAACTGACACAAAGGGTGGCAACAGTAAAAATGGCCACATAGGACGTGTGCTATCCTTCTCTAATTACCGTCGTTTTACGCGCTGGTTTCGTGTATGCGGTCTGAAAAAAAAAACATCGAATGTTGCCCAACACGTTCAAGTATAAGTTCCATGCGAAGAGCACGGCACTCAAATTTCTCAATTAATATGGAACCTTACGGCGACTAAGCCGGTAAATGGGAATCATTAGATTGTTCAGTCACGAAAGACCAAGAGCCCTCCCCCAATAATGCAAGAGCAATAGATATATCGTAGTTATCAGGAACAATGACTAAAAACACAGGAATTTCATAAGCACTGTTTTTTCAATGTAGTAATAAAATCGTCATGCTGAATAAAGTTGTGCGTAAAGTGTGTGGCGGTTTTAGTCATAGCCGTTGTTTGGAACAAACGCACCCCAGCAAGTTATTGTCTTACTTGATGGTAACATATTTCTGCGCTAGTCAATGCATCATATTATAAATAACACGGTCATCGGTTGGAGAGAGTTAAGACGAGGATATGTGTAATCCATTTGAATATGTTCAGTAAGATAAAAACTTTCATACTGCGTGGCTAGAATGATGGTATATATACTTAGCTGTAGATTCGATTGTGTTCGCCTATAATTGGACGAAATGATACTAGTATAGCAGTCGTGCTCGTCTTACAGTTGACTTATTTAGTAAAGATTATTTGGTTCTCGAATGCCAGCCCCTATTCTCGTCGTAAACAGACTTCGGCTGTGTGCGCCAGGTGTTATCAATAAATGAAGAGTTGAAATAAGTATCTCCTCAAGAACGATGGCATGGGTTAGTCTTGGTTAACAAGGTTATTATGGGGTATCCAAAAAAGCTTACTATTACATAACATAAAAGATACAGACATGATAAACCCAATTCAAGCGGAGCATTAGTTAACAAATCATGAAGACAAGGCGATGGCTTTGGATTCAAGCCTATTGTGCTGCGTTAGCCGTTAGATCCACTTGCCTCGCCTAGCAGCAGTAATCTACCTTGTCTACTTGTCTGGAAAGACAGAGCACTGTTAAGTTAGCACCCCTTCAGAAAAAAATGTAGACATATGAAGAAAGACTCATTTCGAATATGTTAGCTGGCAATCAAGTGCTCGAAATGAGAAATAAATCACAAATCACGGAGCCTTGTCGCATGCCAGAATGAGCCAAGAAGGAGCCATGCAGTTAGGTGAGCCAATGTGATGACAGGATTCAATCTGTGCATGTTTAGTGGGATATTGCTATCGCTTATGCAGCATCGTTTTCTATGCCACTGCCGGTGAATAGCTGATCTCTAAGAATGCAGAGTTGGCTGAGCAATGAAGGCTTCTGCATATTATGGCTACTAGAAAGAGCTGTTGTCGTCATGCAGGGACGCTGTGATTCATGGAATTGCAACGACGCTAGGGAATTAGGAAAGGAAAGGTGTGCGTTAGAAAAGTGGTCTGCAACTTGCGAGCAATTTGCTGCTGGAGTGATTTCAATTGCTAGATATTTCAGGTCAATGAGTGCATCGAATGTTTTTCATTAAAGAATTTGTAGCAATGGCCTGAATGTTTTGAATTTAACTTACAGGGGCCGGTAACTACGAAACCACATCATTTGTGGTGTTGTGTGTGAAGACATCCGAGGACATTCTGCGACCAGACGCGTCTTTTGCGGAAGCAGAAATGAAACAGCAGATGAGAAGGCCTCCACACAACAAAATACCGTGCATCGCATGGCACACACCAGCTGCCTCAAGAAGTGAGAGCGCAAGCGGGAAAGTGCAGAACCGCGGGTACTACCGTGGTCCGACACGCTGCATTGGTGTACTCCGTTACAATTTGCGTAACATCCGCTTCACAATACACTTAAACCAATGTAGACGAATTAATTTTTTTTATTTCATCCTCGGAATGCAGCTGCCCGTTCGATTCGAATGCAATACCTACTGCAGAAGGGCTTAGCCGCTATGTCACGGTGTACGGAGGGACATTGCATATCACTGCGGGCTTGAAATGTTGCAGTTTATCTGATAATTGTCCTTGCTTTATTGTAAAATCCATGTAAAAGCCACTCCTCTGAACTAAATGCTGCTCACTCTAAATGTAATTTTGATTTTGGCTGTTAAGCAGCTTGCGCATGAATGACCTTAGTGAACGTGCACGTCAAAACTGGTTTCTTGCTTTCGTGCGAACGTGGAGTTATTCATCAAGCGTTCACCGTGGAACGCGATTGCGATAAGTTGGCCGGACCACGAGTAATGGAAAACACACTTTTGTAGTCGATGACTATGGTATCCTGCTGCTGTTGAGCGACATAACATTGGTTCTTTTTCCGGCGGCGCAGGTCGCATTCGAAAGACCGTAAAGGTGAAAAGCCGAACTTACTACTGTACATTACTTCGCGCAAAGGTCATAGGATCCCAGGGGGTTGACATTCAACCACAAGCCAACATCAAGATCCTTCTCATCGATGGGTAGGTGGGGTGCAATGAAGGCGCCATGAACTTTGAGACTGGTTATTCGCTAGCGGTAGAAATGGCGGTATAAAATAAAAAATATGAAACAGTATTGCTATCTGCCATGAGCATCGACAGTGAAGTCGAGGTTCTTGGTGCAAAATTGATGTAGTTGCGCACCGCAGCAAGACCGGGACCACATATCTAAAGTACCTTAGCAGTGTTTAAAAGTTTTGAAGTGGGTATACCTAATTTGATTGGCATGGTAACTCTAAGTAACTTACCGGGAGTCAAAACTGACGCCTCCGGAAGTATTCTTGCGCTTTATCATTTCTTTCTTAAAGACGTCCCACGAAGTCGACACCTCTACGCCCCGCATGGTGCCGCGACTTACGACCACGTTCCAGTAGAACAGGTAGTGACACAAGCCATCCGGCGGGTACATGGTGCTGAAGACCGCGAAGGCGGAAACCGTGCAGATGAGTTCTGTGACTAAGAAGAGGAAAGAATTTTCACAAGGTAGGTGCTTTGACACAGCAACAATTATATACAAGCTACTGCAACGACTGAGGCGGTCATCATTGACATGTAAAAATCCCTTCATGAAAATGCTGATGTAAAGCTTCGTACTGCAATATGACACAAATTGCTTTTGAAACATTGAAGCTCTTAAATGAGATTTTATAGTCTGCATAGGTAGCCGGCTTTGAGGATTGTTAATAAAGCAAGTAATGTGAAATCGCTCATAGAACAATATTATGGAGCTCAAAATAATTTGAAGGCAAAGTTCTGGTCATATGAAGTGAAATTTATAGGAGCGCTGAACATGTACATTTGTCAGGAGGCAATAACATGTTGAATACTACAGCTGCCACTTAAGTATGTATATCTCATCTCAAAATTCTCCCACGTTAGGACATATAACGTGCATATAACGCCTGAATATACGTGGCTTAAGTTGTACGTTACCGACTGCAGGTAACCACTTCTTTTAGAACCGATATATCAGCTATTTGGCCGCTATTTTGAAAGTTACGCATTGTGTGAAAAATACTGCTTTTAGTTCATCACCAGGATGCTCCGAGGACTACAGGAGGCTCAGAATCCGCGAAAAAGAGAGTGTGAGCAGTGTAGTTTGTCATGCTGTATGTCTGAAGCTGGAGATGCGTAGCGATGCGAGGAAAGGAAGCACCCGCGTTGCAAGCTGCCTATGCAGTGTTCGCCTAATAAGGCGCGGTGCGATCGTGTATGTACCATAAGCTTACTGGTGCTCAGAGTTCAATAATTTGAGATCATCTCAGCAATCGGCAATGCACTCCTTGTGTCCGATCATGCCGTCCAAGTCATTCCATCCGCCTAGCAGGAGGTACAACCCACTCCGGAGCTACGAGTCACCTTGAACGTGTAGCATAGTGGGCCTTAACTTTTGAAAACGATAGCATTATTTTGGTTTTTCGACGAAGTTAAAATTTTTGTTGTGCTAACTGTATACGCGAATGTCTCGCTGGACCAGAAACGTGCATAGGGCACAGCAAAAGTACCTGCCAACGTGTGAAACTTAAAATTTGTGAAATATTGCTAGCAGGAACACGGACGTGGGTAAGAGCTTGACACGAATCCGTAACAACGTTGCCATGAGCACACACCTTTTCTTGACGTACGAACGCGCTTCATAGCTTCATACGCTGGACACAAGAAGCAGATGAAACAGACTGACAAGCAAACACGCGGGTGCAGAATACTTGAAAACGTAACTCATAACAATTAAAGTTACTCCTTTCCATAAAGTATATGATTTTAGTGACCAAATACTGCCTCAGGAAAGTAAATGAGCAACTATTAATTAGTAATTGATTAAATTTACGTGACCTTACTCCAGAGATTTATTACCTTTTTATGCAAATGCAGCAGGTACATGTTGGCATGACAAATTCAGTGGATCCTCTGTATGTATTTGCACTGTTTATGTTCACTAGGAATTGTATTTCGAATTTTCGTTTAGTCGTCTTCTCTAGTTTTCCTGTCGAGGGATCTGCAGTGACAGTGAGAACTACAGCGCGATGCTCGCACTGCAGAGAAGCGCGCTTTTAGAACGCACGAGCACCTTGCGCACAAGACTGCGTTTGCTCAATGTCGCCATGGTTGGGTCTAGGTCCCCTGTGAAACCCAGAGCTTCGCCGTGACTGGAGCTCGGCTAGAGCTAATAAAAGCAGGAAAAACAGTCCGTAGGCGAATTCCTAGCATCAACGTCCGAGGCGGACATTGCTAACGAGGCATGGCACCTCGGGTTCAATTCGTCGGCCAACCTTTCGTGAAGCGTTAAGCTGAGCAAACAAATGCAAAGCTCGCCCGACCTGCCTAGCTCAGTACACGTGTCCTAGAGGCTACTGCGTGGCTCGAACTTGAGTAGTTTCCCACCTGCGACTGTAGTTCTCGTTCACTTCAAGTGGTCAAAGCTGGGTTGCATGGTACAGCTTGCCTCTCCCACGCAGTAACTGATTACATGTAACTTGCTACCGAACAAAAGATCTATTTAGTTAGTGAGTGAGAAAATAACCTATGAAATAAAAATGTATAATAAATTTATTTATTCAAATGTAATTTAAAGTAATTTGTTGCCTACAAGTCTGCAAGCAATACGTTGTGGCTACATCGCACTGACTTTTTCAGTTACATTGGTGCTGCCAATTTCACCTGCTTCAGATACTATAACAGGTATACTCTAAGAAAGTGCACCACTAATTTTTGAATGTATGTTTTTTCATTCGTTCGTCACCCCATTCATGAACATAACTAAGGCTTTTTATCTTGCAAACCGAGTTTACCTTTCGTAAAACGTGACGCAACATTCGCATAAACGTACAACGACCTAAATTTTGCGAAAGTTTCTAAACATCGGGAGGTATGCAGAATGTGATGAATGTGTCCAATTCGACTGCGCTACTATGCTGCTTTTAAATTGAGAAAGGGAGTGCTGTGGAATTGAACAGAAAATACAGAACGTTGTCACTAAATTTGGTAATCATCAATTACTTCTACGACAATGTATTTAAACCTGTGAAAGTGCAGTTGCTTGCGTTCTTTTTAAATATCAAAGTGGTGCTACCGTCTGTTTCTACGGATCGCACTGATGAGCCCTTAGAGCGTAGGCATCAGGGCCCGGGCATTTCATTGGCTGCAAGATATGCACGCCGTGGTATTTCCCTACGGTTATGGGGCCGAATTCAGAAAATGTGCTCATTCGTAAGCGTCCTTTGCCATTGGCTGGCTGGCTTCGCGCGTAATATGTCCAGCATAAGCATTAGCTTGAGTTTCTTTTCGCGAATAATTATAGCTCAAGAACGTTTTGTTAACACCGGTCAAGATTTGTCATTACCGAATAAACCACGTCTTCTGTTTTACGCAACTTGTGCATCATACTGAAGGCAGAAGAAAGTGCATGATTGCAATGTTGAAATGAAGTATAATATATTTCTTGAATAAGAAAGCCATTTCTTGGCTAGTCGCCGGAATGGTGGTGGTGTTCAGGGCAATGCCTGCATCAACGTTGCCAGAGCGTAGACACTGCGCTCTAGCACAGTCAGGACACACTATCCTATTCTACCATTCTGGAAAATCCTGCGATATTTCACGTTGTGAAAGCTTTTGGGCAAAAGAACGTTTCCGCATCATAACCGGTGTCGATTGCATACCAAGCTTTGACCTCGCGCTGCAAGGCAATTATAATAGATTAACGTGAAAAATATGTGATATCACGTCGACATCCTGTGGAATGCAACGGTGTACCTGGTATACAACTACAGGGTAGCCGCAAACTGCCTGTACACATTTTTCTTCAGAAATTGAGCTCAGGCATAAAGCTCTTAGAAAATCCCAACGTCATGTTCTTCCTTTACAGGATGAGTGGAGGCTAAAGCCTGCACTCATCCTTTAAAGGCAGAACTGCTTCTGCGCCTGCTCCGGCGCTGCACTGATCAAAGTCGACTCTATTGTTCAATTATACGCCTCGTTGGTCCGTATTACGAGAAGACCTGATCACCACAAGTGCTTCTTAATTGAGAGCAGGCCGTCATAAATACACGTCTTTGGTCCTAGATCTGACTGTGCTGTCCCGGCATGCTTTAATGTGCCTGGCTTGCTGTCTCTTCTCCGCAGATGCTGCCGAGTGCAGCTATGGTGTCACTGCGCCAGGTATTGCGCATTAGAAAGATACAGTACGAGCGAATCAGTTCAGTACTCAGAGAGCCCCAGGTGCGCAGTTATGATACATTGAAAGAAATGCAGAGAGCAAATATGGCCACGCAACCAACCTATGTACCGTGAAGCCGTTTTCTTAGTCCTTTCCTGCTTAGTATCTCTAAACGTCGGCTGATCACGTGACCAACCATGTTGGTGCTCTCGTTAGTCCATACTGGCAGACTTCAAGTGCACACCTTTAGAAGAAGAAAGGTGCGAAGAAGAAGCACTTGTCCTGTGCATGGATCTTTCGTCCTAGTCTTAAGTGTGTGCTCGTGAGAACCTGCAACTCATAACGGCTTCCCTCGGCGCGTCCTGCCGAATACGTTTAGTTTCCTCAGGTATTAATCAATGTGCATATGATCGGGCGCTCTCAGAACCGCTCTGTCCACATTTTTTCCAGACATGCCTGTACATCATCAGTCGTTTTGCTACGCACCATACTTATCTTCTTGCATGAAACCTGTGAATGTGGAAGCCACGTGTTGCGGCCGCGTCCAGGCTGTTTCTTTTGTGAAGTCCGCGCTTTGTGCACGGGCGACTGGAAATACCAAAACTCCCTAGACACTAACCACTAGTGCGTTCTGGTGGTTTTCAAATTTATGAAGTCACTCTCCTTCTCGTTTCAACCTTCTTGCACTTATGAAACACATGGTATGGAACACGCTACGCAGCCTATGAAATGTGCGAATTCACAGTCACGATAGCTCAGTCCCGATTACTCAGATGACCCCGATATACTAACCAACGGCAAAATATAGAACAAAAGCAGCACAACACTCACTTAATGAGACTCAGCGAGAGCGGGACCCGAACGCCACCTCAAGAAAAATTAAGAATGGCTCTGTAGGCTAAGTTATCCACGGAGGGCACAACACGGTATGGTGTTAGTAAGTTGTGTTAACAAAAGCGCCATTCTGTTTTGACACTAAGATATTAATTTCGGTGTCAGCGATCACAGGCGATGACTTCATGATGCCATCTGTCTCGTAGTTACTGAATTCCCACTTGGCGTTTAACCTGGCGAAAACGTTTTCACTGTCGCACACTGCCCAAATAGATAAGCTGCTCGACTCGGACTTACATGGTGCAAATGTCGTCGTGGTCGTGGTCGTTGTCGTCGTCGTAGTCGTTGTCGTGGTAGTCGTCGTGGTTGTCGTGGTCGTCGTGGTCGTCATCGTTGTTGTCAGTCGCGGAGTAGCCGGACGCTGTGGTGTAGGCGCTCCCAATGGAGGCAATGGCAAGGCAGACGCTGGCACAACTGATGTCACTCCGGGCGGTGGCGCATCCGATGATGGCACGCTTGATGGCACCCTTCCCGACGGTAGCACACCCGACGGCTTCACTGGGTTTAAGTTCAGTGGGTTAACGCAATGAGTGCAGCTTCGCCACTTATTTAGCGAATCACGTGTCAAGCATATTTGTATTTGTCATTTATTCCTTATGATGGGCTGAATAGAAATACGATAGAACCTAGAACAGAAATTAGGTTATGCAAACAAAGCATTTATGAAAGCTTTATTCAGGAGGTTTTCAGCACAAGAAAAACAAAAAAAGAGGTCATACATGAGTTGCGAAGATATTATTTGTAGACGCCCTAGCCATAGGTCGTTCATGGTTTATAAGACAGGAATCAGAAGAGTAAGAATAATATTGTGTGAAATTTTGCAAGCGCCGAAAATATGTACATAATTAAAAACTATATAGCATCTCTTGTATCTGGTGGCAAACAAGTGATGCCTCATAATGGGCAACAAGAAATAAAAATAATTATATTACAGCTAGAAGGAATACGGAATACGGGGGTTCATATTGTTCAGCGGAGAAGGTAACTCGTTGTTATGTATGATGACTATTCTTTCTGGGATTTTTAGGCGCCTAAACTATTATATGATTATTCCACACGCCGTAGTGAAGGACTCCGGATTAATTTTGACCACCTGGGGTTCTTTAACGTGCAACTAATGCACCGCCACACGGGTGTTGTCGCATTTACCCCTCATCCAAATGTGGGCACCGCAGCCGGGATTTCATCCCGCAAGCTCGGACTTAGGAGCGCAACACCAAATCCATTACGCCACCACGGCGTGCGTAAATTTTAACTGTGCTTCAAAGAATGATGATAAGGCTAGTACGGCTGCCGAGGATGACATTGTTGAGCACTGATATGAAACCATTGTCATAATTTTTTTTAATTTCTGTCCACAATGACTTTTTTAGGGTATTTGACGCAGTAGGTCAACTTAGACGTACAGGTTGTCGGTGGTGGTTTTCCTGCTGGAGACGATTTCGGAGAAGCAGCACCGTCACCCACACCTCCACTTCCGCCACTACCGCCGCCACCGCTGCCACCGCCCCCACCACCACCAACGTCGTCGGGGTCGTCGTCGGCTGCGCATACGAAGTAAAGAAAAATGTGGAGAGACGGGTAGAAAGGGATTTACAGTTGACATTCATTACTGTCGGGCTAGCTAGTAATAGCATTTCGTGATGAAAATCATGGTGTGCGTGTGTTCCACATGGACAGCCAAACAACACGGAAGATGTCCCTTCCATCATTTGAGCGGCGTGAGTAGGGTATTGGTAGTGTCAATATCGCTACTTACGTCGTAGTTATAAGCATAGAGGCACTGGGCACTTAAGCTGCTTCAGTTTTGGCTTCTTTTGCATTAACGGACACTCGTGTACTGAGCTTTCACGTTCGGTCGGGAACCAGCAATGTGAGACCGCGAACATGTAGCATTCACGGTGTAGAGCTCATCCCTACTCCAAACAAGAAATATGCTACACACCAACCACTTCCAATTTTCATATGAAATTATTGGATATGATGCTTATGGGGCATACAGGTTTTGTTTTCAATAATGCATGCATTTCACAGGAGTTGGTATGAGTATGTGAGAGGGACTACTGTCCGGCGTGCTTAATTACGACCATGAACTGGTTCCAGTGAGTGCAAGTACACGTGACTGTGAACTTCAGTGACAGTGAATACGAGTAGATGTGAGCATGATCGCCAGCAGCCGGTACTGCGATTCCACAAGGGTAGGAACAAGGGTGAATAGCAGAGAGGGCGCGAAGTGGTACCATATGTGCGTGAGTTGATAACGGTGGCTGTCACAATGAATACTGAGTGATAACCAACGATTGTGGGTGATGCTGATGACACCTTGTGTTTAATGGCACAGACGCCAGATATGACCAAATATCTCCATAACACAGGATGTGTTCTCAATTGAGTCTGCATGAAATGACAAAAAAAATGGAGTGCTAATGGTTGATGTAACATTTGTGCATAATTCCTGAATGTCTGTCACTGTAACTGGCATATAATGTATACCTCTTATAGTAATATCAATGAATGGTGTGGCCATGACAAAGAGGATTTCATTAAGACTAGGTGATGTAATAAAATATTTCAGTGACAATGTCAACAGTGCTCCAAGAGCGCCCTTAACGGCCAAGCACTGATAAACATGTGTTAGAAATACAATGGCCAAATGATTTAGATGTTTGAGTCGGCTAAACTGTTCAAAACAGTTTTCAAGTTAGAAAGGGGTTCATTACGAAGAGAACGTACTTGGTGTCGAGGGATGTGTTCATGATATCAGGAAATGCAAAATATTTTGCTCTCTGTTTCCTTAGCAGAGTACTGAAGAAAATCACGAATCACTGTTCGAGAAATTCCACACATACTACATGCCGGAGGGTTGCTTCCCGTCAAGAGGTAGGAATGAGTGCAACGTGTTTGTCCGATTCTCAATCTTCAAACAATCACATCCTTCTATCGGGCTGTGTTATCCGATATCCAGTGCCCCAGTTTAGGTTTTATGGCTACAGTTTATTGGGTACCTGGACATCGCACTGTTTCTGCCAGTTCTTCAACCTATGCCTTAAGTATGCTTTAATGTCTGTGTCTGGAATGGGTATTTTCTTATTGGTCTCACTAAAACCTACTGAGGTAGCGTTGGCGTCAGCAGCGTCATTTCCTTTTATGCAGTTGTGGTGAAGTGCACAGCATAGTACGATGACTTGTTTATCCATATAATCTGAGCACAACAGTGCATATGTTACGTTAAAGACAGTGTTTTATGTTTTCGTACATTCAATAGGGCTCGGACGGCACTCAATAATTCCGTGATCACAATAGGCCTAGTGAGATTGGCTTGCTTGATTTGCTTAACTGCAGAAAGTATTGTGTGTGCTTCCGCCGTGAAAATACATGTATGTGGATTTAATACGCTGAAGATTAAAAACGATGATCCTAGATCTTTGTAAGCAACACCAGCAGGAGACTTCATAACATCGGCATAAAACTCATCACTGGAATAGTTATCCTGATGTTCAAGAAAATGTGAATCTACATTGTGCTCGTTTTGATATGTCTATGAGGAAGACGCCACACTGGATGGTCTTCCATGATCAGGGGGTGGAAGCCATATAAGAGCTATTAGGACATTCTGTAGAAGAGAGACGACTGTTTCTGCTGGCCATGCATGCAACCGAAGGAATCGAGAAGTCCTAATGTCTGGGCGGTTACAGATAGCCTGGCCGTGGACAAGTCGCGAATAATTGGATGACATGGATGAAGTACGTCTCAGTTCTCCTTAAGGGCCTAGGAGCAGCTTAAATATGTTCTTTGGAGATGTAGAGACCGTTCGTTGGATTCAACGTAAAGGCTTTCTCGATCGATAGTCCTCAACGCACCGCTAGCAAGACCGATACCCAAGTAGTGGACGAAATGCAGCATATTGAAAGCGCGAGGTGTAGCAGAGTTAGAGACAATGACTCCATTGTCAAGGTGTGACTGAGTGAGACTGAGTACAAGCTCAAGAGGCAGCTTCTGTTATTTCCCCAGGGTATGCAGGACACTAGCTTCAGTAGATTCATTGTCTACAGAGATTTGGATTCAAATATTTCAAGTGTTGGATAAAGTGTGGATGCATTATTGCTCCAGTTAGTTTGTTAACAAAATGTCGTTTCATGCACTGAAGCACACAAGTAACTGGAAGGCCAATGCATTCCTCCGCATAGTTCGGCAATTCATATCTCGAAACTGGTGTCATCTTGAAAATTCGTTTCAAGTGGATTCGCCTGGCGAACTCAGGGCTAGAATTTGTAAATTGCAATATGGGCCATAATATAATTAGTTAAAAACTGAATTAGTAAATTTTTATTTACTAGTCGATTTCGCATCTAAAATTTTGTGGAAGTATTGTCCGCCGCTTCGAGTAGATCAGCTCATGAACTAGAATTGTGATAACTGCCACAGGCAACCTTTTAATATTTTTGAAGGTGTTCGCTGAAACGCCCTGTATATAAAATAAAATATCGTACGTAGTATGATGGTATAGAGGTACGGATCGAGTGCTTTTTGATAACAAGTACACTACACCTTTGCACACCACCCTGTGATACACCAATCTATCGAACATATGGACAAAACAGGTAGTTACCAATTCGAACACGAAGTGTAGTTCGAATCACATTCAGCAACTTGCCTCGGACGGACGCCCATTCCAGCCAAATCACGAATGATTCCGAAACACAAATTAGTGTCATATGCTTTCTTCGCTTCTAAAGATACGGATAAGAAGCGTGTTTGGGCACAAAGGCATGATGGACGTAGTAATTGATGCAGACTTGTTGATCTGTTGTGGATCTACGCTCCGGGAAACCGCGCTCTAAGGAATCTAGTGTTTTGCTGCTTACAATAAAATTGTTCAGGCGCCGGATAGTCATTTTTCAAGAAAGTTTGCATATGCAATTCGTTACAGTTGTAGGCCTGTAATTGCTGGCCCAAATCAGGCAGTTGCTCTTTTTGAGAACAGAAATCATTATTGCCTCTTTTCGGGCCGTCGGGATGTAGCCACCACAAAATATGGAACTAAACAGAGAGATAAATGTACAGTTGGTTTCAGGGTTAAGTGTTTTATTATGTCGTAAGCTACTCTATGTCTTCCTGGTGCCGACTTGTTACCGCAACTGCGTAAGGCCCCGAACTCCGCCATGGTAAATGGGTGGATGTATACGCATTGTTTGGTAATTTCCGATGATTCCGGAAAATTTGTTGATGGCTTTGCTTCCAGATCAGAAGCGGTCTTCACTATCGAGCCATAGGAGCGCAGGATCAAACCGCTTGGACACATGTGGCGGTGCATTATCATAAGAAAACAACTTACGATCACCATTCGCTTCGGCAAGGCTTCTGCCTGGCCCGATAATGGCCATTCTACTCTAATTCACGCAAACTTTGAGGGCTTCAGACTGCGTCACCTGCTTGTGCTTGAATTTTTCCTGAAGCCAATGATGAAATCCAATTGCTTACGCAAACAGTAATTGAATTACAATGAGCGTTACAAACACAATAAGCTATTGATCAATTACTAAGTGCTAATAAACGTAATTCATTAAAAATGGATAACTACATGTACTTCCTTACGTACAAGTCTGGTAGGGAGTACCTGTGCAGCTAAGTTCATCTGGTAAAGCTTCATTTACACGAGAGGTAGCAGCCAAGAAGTATATACGTAGGCTGTTTGTCCGTGAACGTAGAAAACGAGAGACTATTGTTTCTCATACCTTCTTTTGTTATTCCGAGCACCATCAATGTTATCAAACACATGAGGCCAACGAATATCAAACAGGCGGCAATGGAGTAAACACGTTGTCCATCGCTGATATCATTGCTGCAAGGAAAAATTGAGAACTGCGCTGTTAGGCTACCAACACACAGAATTAGTGCGAATAACATCGCTTTCACATGCTAGTCCATAAAGGTGTAAGGAGGTATTAGCCATGCAGTAGCGTATTTAGAGTTGAAAATGTTTTCTGCAAAAGACATTCAGATAACTATCTACAAAAGTGCTGACAGAAAGAAAGATATAGCAAAGATTAACTTCTGAGCTTGATGACCGTTTTATGAAGCAGTGCAGAGGAAGTGTAATTTCTATTATAATTTCGTACTTATCCAGAGGTGCGAAAATAAGAGCGCGTAAAAATACGTGTAGCTTTAGGAAACATTGAAGCTGTCACATGTCATCCTAAGCGCTCTTGCAGTGGATAACAGTAAAGCGAGGTTATGGCTGCGTCATGCACCGTACCGGTCCCTGCACGCGCCATGAAACGTTCGTTTCAATACAGTACAGCAAGTTTGACCTCCAGTAATTTGACACAGAATACGTGCCGTAACCTATTTATTTGTTAGAAGGCTGAAATGAGCGGGTCTTAGATAGCGCACTGAGGTAGGTTATTGACTACAATTTTCACGTCATGAGCCGTCAATAAAGAACTTTAATGGAATTGATTTGTTATTTGACTTTTCCCTCTTAATTTCATTCTATGATGCAAAGGAGGAACGCCTGCGATAGTGCGTTTACTCTCACCTCTACATCGCCACTTGCGTCCTTCCTTTGCAATCCCGTTCCGTTTACAATGTGTTAGCACAGCAGTGGTGTACGCGTACAGAGAAATAAATGCACGGCTTCCTTTCTGGGGAACTTTTGACTGACATTGAATTAGGTCAACGTCCTTTGGAAACGTCCGAGCAACGATTGCGATCTCAAGGGCAGACACTGACGCTCATCTCCTGTCGACGAGTGGAAGTGGCACTTCTCGTTTCTACATTTAAAAGTAGAAACACCTAGCTGGACACTGTATGGTAAATACGGAGGTTCTAAAGTGCTAGGCTTTCCAGGCAATAGTACAAGTTGTGGTAAAGTACCTTCCGCTAGGCCCTAAAATAAATTTGCTCTGACTGTTCTCCCCCAGTTCACTTTAACCGGTCTCTACCCGGAATATACCAATACCTTTGGCAACGTAGCTCAAAGAAACAGTAGAGAAGCGCGAGAAACACTTTAAAAAAGCAGTGAATAACCCATAAGCCTGAAGGGCTATTTGGTATTGCGTTACCTGAGGTATAGCGGAATCAACGCATGCAGCAAAACAGGATAAACAAAGATCTGGTCCCGTGTTCGACGCCGTGTACTTGTACTCTGTGTCGTCTCCCGTGCCCCTTTTTGCATTACACCGCACTCAATGGTGAATGATGCAACAACTGTCAATACATTTGTTAGGAATATGTAGCATTTGTTTAATATGGTAAGTTGCACCCGGTAATTTCTTTGTCAATATCTTCAATTAGGTGGACAAGATACAGGCATATACTCTCCATCTGAAGCATCATTATTTAAATATGTAAAGTTAAGACGAAGGAATACTTAAGTGATGATGGATTGACTTACGTGACAGCTGCAATGCGAAAAAAGCAATGACGTTCGAAATAAAACACATTCATTTGGCGCGCTTGTCTTATTCGAGACAACTGAAGTCCATTTTGAGCGCAAGAGGGCAATTACAAAAACATGACGGATAATGTAGCCGGAAGGCATAGAAAAGTAGTTTATGAAAAATTATTAAGTGCTTGATAACAGTTAAGACTCACTAGAAGCGACAAAAGGGATTTGAAAGAACGGGAAAACAATCTGTACGCCGCTGACACTAATTGCAGGTGCGACTATTCGTTTTTAAGCCCTGCACCACAAAGTACAGGCCAGCTAGTTAGAGACGGAAACAGCCGCAAGACCTTATACTTTGTGATAGGTGGCGCTTTTACAGAATATTTAGACATGCATGACATCTTTGATCTCGCTGACATCTTGCGCATACATTGCGCATGCCTCGGTGTGTTCTGTCTCCTTATACACGACTGAAACGTCACGGTTACCTTAAAATTTGTTTAAGTAAGCGTGTACAAGATGTTTTTGATTGAATTTCATGCATTGCCATAAAATCTCTCAAAGCGCAGGAAGTTATAGACCTAAAACAACCAATGCGACCCTTAGTTATTGGTACTTTACTTATACAGGCTAGGTACACTGCGATGCGAGAAACTTACCCATGTAACCTCGACTACATATCAAGCGCAAAGCTCGCAAAGCTCGCCAAGTCTACCGCTGACCCATGCGATGCATAAAATCAACATATATAGCGCAACCCCTCCTGTGCGCCGGAGCAAAAATATTTGTCATCCGCATTTTCATTCCCTAATTCTGGGACTTTCCTGGAATTGTGAAAACGAAATTTGGAGCATCTTTGGCGCGTGCAATATTCCTTGCTAGAGATTAGCCCTTTTTAACGACATTCCTATATGTGACTTGAACGCAATGATGTGATTTATTTGCGTAAGAAATTCACTGAGACCTACAGGAACCCCTACCGACGACGGTTACTGCAAAAAAGTGGATAAGCATTGCATGAAAATGATGCAATTTTCATTTTGGCACGTCAGTGGGAAGTTGCACTATTTGAAAATAACTGCGCGTAAGTTATTGAGAGCACACGGCTAGTACAATTTGATATGCTTCAGTGATGAGTCAGAACTGACACAACACCTTCTTATTGTTATTGCTGCTGCTAGAAGGTGACAATTTCTTCTCCGGCCAGCCACTCAAGGTTGAACAGCGTGACCATTTAACGGTAGAAAATATCCGCGAGAATGTTTAACCAGCACAAATTACAACGGACACATTCAAGTGAATATGGCGCAGAAAAACCGAGAGAATGCAAAATTACTCCAAACCTTGGCACAAGTAAACACTATTTAGGTTGTTGACAAAGCGCGCCACTAACATCTTAAGGAAACGAATGCGTAGAAATTATGCCTTGGTGATAGAGAACTGTTGCAGTAACTGTAAAGGATGCAACGCGCTGTCTGGCTTGGGAAGTGCGACCTAGCAACATTTGAAATGTATTCTTCGTGACATTGAACTCCAACGGGCAACAATATTTCTGCGATTCAGACAGCGCTGTGTCTTTTGTTCGGATTTATATTATCTGAGGATGTCGCCTCAACGCAGGACATTCATCTCACCGGCCATGGCACCTTGTCTAAGTTGTTGGGGAGAAAGTCGCATAATGAGACTACTGTGAGTGAATGCGGTTGTACAAGTGTTTGGAACACGAGGACTCTCCATCGTTTTTTCTTTTATCCATATGTACAACGCATACCTACAGACATTACAGTCGCCATATAAATAAAGTGACCTGCAGCTGCCACAGATTCAACAGCATGTTTCTTTCCTGCAGGAACACAGCTTCACTTGCGTAATCCGTGGCGGCAGGCGACACCACATTGTTCCCGCTGAACGACGAGACAAATGTTCGGTGAAAGGAATACAGAAATATTTTAGCACCTCGCCGTTATATGAGTGTCTTGCTACTCTTTTTACAGCGGAGCCGCTATGGATAGGGTTCAGATATTTTTTTCGCGGCATGAAGTCGGCAGAACACTATGACGCTCAAGGCCACATACTCCCAAATGAAATGGCTCATGCCACCGTAAGGCAGAGACTACAAGCACTCAGCGAAGTGAAGCTAACAGTGCATACACTCTTTTGAATCATGCAAAGAACATACCCAGAGCAGTATAAGTTAGAATAAAGAACAAGCTCAATACTAGCATCGGAACCACTTAATTGATGATAAGGCGCTCGTGATCTTGCGTGCATTGCGAAGCGCGTAGCGGTCCCCGCATACGTTTTTGGCAAGGATTATTCTTGCGCAAGTTCTCACGGCGACAGCCGCTTGTGACGTGACCAGTGACGTCCCTAGCCTTTCGTATATAATATAACAAGCCAATGCATTGAATCGCATGTTGTTGCAGCACCACTATGAGAGGCGGCGCGCTGTCAGAATTGTCGTTATTCCCATTACTACCATCACTCTAAAATATAAATACTACCGTTACTCTAAAGCCATACACCATTGCATACCGTCCTCAGAAGTTGTGGTCCTTTCAACAGTTTTGATAGACATACAGTGTCGCAGGGCGGGAATGACGAGTAAATTTTTTGCCTTTCTATCAAGTAATGAATATTCAGAGGGGTGAAATTCCCCAAAACACACGTGTACACTTACAAGCTATGGTGAAGCTAAAGGTAAGGTGAGACATTTGCTTCACGTCTAGACCTTGGCTAATGAAACAGATGCCACGCAGCACCAATAGCGTAACACTTACCTAAGCTGAAGAATATTAAAAGAAACGGGGAAATTTTTCGATTTCTCAAGACCGCTAAATGTTCTTACCAAACGATTCAGGCCTCAGGGTTCCACCTGGAAACGTGAAATATCCCAAATATCAAGGGGTGAAATGTACAGCAACGAAGTCCAAATTTTGAGCTAAACTTCGTGATTTCTCGGCCCAACTCATGACTCAACGTGGCCGCCTCCTTGAGCACAAACATCATATGAATGGATGGTAAAGCAGACAGCCAACACAGTGGCATCAATACCACCCAGTCGAAAACATACATATTGGAAAAACTCGCTAAAAGACGCTGATTTAGCGTCTTTTAGCGAGTTGCATATTTAGCGTTTGCATATTTAGTCGCATATTTAGCGTTCTGGTCAAACATATTTGTCGCAGATTAGCTCAACGGAAGCCTGCAAAGTGAAGCATGATTGAATAAACGTGAAATTCGCCTAACCTTACGGACTTTCGCAGAGCCTATTTGTCGTATTTGGGTTCTCTGGTCTCCTGACTGTTGATATATTCGGTTAAGCGACCACCCTGGAAAGACACTGATCTTGTCTTCGACCGCCTTCGCAGGATCAATTATTATTAGATGTGAAGCTTTTTCAGAAGCCCCTTGGTTTTTTATGCGATCAGTACTTTCCGGTACTTCACAAAGTTTACTGAGCCTATCTATGTATCTATGTGCGTGTATATATCTAGAAAATATCCCTATCGATCTGTCTTATCTATCTGCCTACCTACCTATTCATACCCATTATCCCGCTTAGTTGAGTCACTCGCTAGGTATACCATGGTCGAATGGTTAGCTTACCTGGCTGATGTGCTCATGAAAAAGGATGCGAAACTAAGCATCGGAGCAACTTGGGTCACTGCGTATTGGATATGTGTCACTGGACACATGGCACGGGATGCGTGGCTCCGTTCAATAAAAATATTCGATGCCAACTTGATCAACTGGGTGCTTGTCATTGTGTATGCCTCGTTTTTCAGTGACAAATGCAGGTTTATAAGTTATGCCGTAGCGCCACGCGGGGACTTTGAGGTGGTGTCAATAGATGGCGCAGTGGGTGCAGTGGGCAGCGCTAGATAAAGAGCCCGGCAGCAAAGACATTTCGACTTTGCCAGTGTGGTGTGTCGCTGTATTTTTTCAATGCTGATCGTGTTAACGTTGACATTCATCGCAAGCTGTCGACTTAGCAAGCTTATTACTGGTTCTTATCAGGCGATTCCGGACTGGGCGGTCCAAGTGTAAACGAGTTTCCAAAATATCAAGCAGTAAATTTTAACTGCAAACAAAGACCAAATATTCTTCGTGACTCGTTAGCTGAACTTTTCAACTAGAACGGTAATATTGTACAGCAAAAAGCTTATATGAATGAATGGTAAAAATGGTGAAGCTAAAGGTAAGGTGAGACTTTTGCTTCACGTCTAGACCTTGGCTAATGAAACAGATGCCACGCAGCACCAATAGCGTAACACTTACCTAAGCTGAAGACTATTAAAAGAAACGGGGAAATTTTTCAATTTCTCAAGCCCGCTCAATGTTCTTACCAGTCGGTTCAGGCCTCAGGGTTTCACCTGGAAATGTGAAATATTCCAAATATCAAGTGGTGAAATTTACAGCAACGAAGTCCAAATTTGGAGCTAAACTTCGTTATTTCTCGGCCCAACTCATGACTCAACGTGGCCGCCTTCTCGAGCACAAACTCCATATGAATAGATGCTAAAGCAGACAGCCAACACAGTGGCATCAATACCACCCAGTCGAAAACATACATATTGGAAAATCTCGCAGACAAATCTCGTCCTGACAAATGCAGCGTTTATAAGTTATGCCGTAGCGCCACGCGCGGACTTTGAGGCGGTGTCAATAGATGGCGCAGTGGGTGCAGTGGGCAGCGCTAGATAAAGAGCCCGGCAGCAAACACATTTCGACTTTGCCAGTGTGGTGTGTCGCTGTATTCTTTCAATGCTGATCGTGTTAACGTTGACATTCATCGCAAGTTTTCGACTTAGCAAGCTTATAACTTGTTCCTATCAGGCGATCAGGACTCGGCGGTCCAAGTGAAAACGAGAGAGTTTCCAAAATATCAAGCAGTAAAAATTTAACTGCAAACAAGTACCAAATCTGCTTCGTGACTCGTTGGCTGAACTCTTCAACTAGAACGGTGATCGTGTACAGCAAAAATCTTATATAAATGGATGGTAAAAAATGCAGCCATCAAAACTGTAGCAATCTCACCTAGTTGAAAACACGTATGTTCCCAACTGCTTGCTAATTCGCTCCTAATTCAATCATCAAGCTGCATAAATTTCCTACACGTTTGGCGTTTCTGTAAAACCTATACTTCTGGCAAATCAGGTCTCCATAGGCCTGCAACATGAAGGATGATCAAAGAAACGCTCAAATTTCATCCACCAACGAGCTTCCACCGAACTAAATTGCCACGTTTGGAGCCTCTGGCTTTGAAATTGTCAATTCAATCAGCGTAGTTCTGGGGAGCTATAACGTAGAACTATTCCAAACTTTTCTATTCCAATTCTGCTATCAGTCCTCCACGATTGGTCAAAAACTTTTTTCGACCACCCCCACTTCACCTGTCTGTCACGCGACGTCACGAAAACCGCGATAGCTCCCCATCTGACATGATGTGTATACACTGATTACGCATGATTTGACAGAAAAAAGAAGAACAGTTATTTCTGATACGACCCCTTTTTGCCATTAGCCCTCGGCTATTGGTAAAAAGTTTTCAGGTTTCATCCACTTCACCTGCCTGTCACGCGACGTCACAAAACCGAACAAACTCACCGCGTCAAAGTGACGTGTACGCGATAAAGATGCATTAATATCCGGAACAAAACTGAATTTTCTTCGGAATAGCCGCAGGCTGCCACGTTCCGAAAGGAATAAAAGATGGCTGCCGCCAATCGCTGAGACGCTGGCTACTCGCGCCTTCCGGAGAGCGTGGGTGTATTTGCGTATAATAAATCTTCTTGCGTGGCCGTGTAACGCTTTCGGGCACTTTCAGCACGTTTACCACCTCACTCTGCCAACTCTTCTTTGCTGAGGGTCAGTTTTCGCGTCATTTATAAGCTTCCGTTGCATGCCGCCCCGATTTTCGACCAGCCACCACAAGCTAAGTAAGGGAAAGCCGACCAATCCCAGACGCAGGCACCCCCCTCTTCATCCGGTTATCGCTTTTCAGTGCACCGGCTCTGCTCCCAGCGAATCCCTCTCCACTTGGGCGTTCTCCTCGCCTCTTGTCGGCCAATTAGATACGACAAGCCGCTCAGTGTAGGCAATGTTATTCGTTTGTGAAGCAAACAAATGTGACCTCCTATGAACGAGGAGAGTGTTTGATTGGTCTGTTCAGACAAGCCTGCGGGTGGCAGCCCGATGCTTGCGTCGGCGGTTACGCAAATTTGATGTCAGGAGATTGGAATAGAAACATATTGGAATAGTTTTACGTTATAGGGCCCCTGAGTTCCGCTAGCCTTTTGGTTAGCTCAGATGGTTGAGCGACAAACATGGGACGGCGTTGACCCCATGAACGATTGTCATGCCAGTGCACATTTTCACTAAATATGAAGCTTTTCTCAAAAGACGCCTCTGTTTTTTATGCCGTAAGCATATTTGGGTACTTACAGAACTTTCCGGGGGCTATCTATCTATCTATCTATCTATCTATCTATCTATCTATCTATCTATCTATCTATCTATCTATCTATCTATCTATCTATCTATCTATCTATCTATCTATCTATCTATCTCTAACCATTTTCCCTCCAACATGGTTCGATAGGCAGGTTTAACGGGTAGCTCATCGTGCTGAAGTGCTCAGTAAACCGAATTTGAAACTAACCATCGGACCAACTTGTGTCAGTGCGCATGGGCGCTGGATATGGGGCACGGGATACATGGCATTGGATCCGTGCCGCAGTTCAATGAACCTCTTTGATGCGAAGTTGAGTAACTGGGCGTCTAGGACTGTTTATGCGTCGCTTTGGAGAGACGAATGCAGTGCTTTATGCGACCTGCGATAGCATAACGCAATCCGACCCGCGCCACGCGCGGACTTTGCGGCGGCGCCACTAGATGGCGCAGTGTGTGCAGTGGGAAGTACCAGAGAAGGAGTCCGGCGGCATACACATTTCGACTGCGCCAATGTGCTGTGTCGCTGCATTCTCCTCAATGTTAATCTCATTAAGGTCCACATCAATCGTAAGTTTTCAATTTATCAAACTTAATACATGTTCATACCCGGCGATTCAGGACAGGGGGGTCCATCTGAACCGTCAAAGTTTCCAAATATGAAGCTTTCAAATTTAACGCCAAACGATGGCCGACTATTTAGCTCATCTTAGTGACTCGTCAGAATATCTTTTTAATTTGCAAGGCCATTTTGTGTACAGGAGAATTATTAAATATGGATGGTACGAAATGTCACTATTCAATCAGTAACAACCTTAGCGAGTGGAAACCTGTTTATTTAGAAACTGCTAGCTGTCCATTTATTCCACGAACAAATTACATAAATGCTCCTCCCCGATTAGCATTGTTGTAGGACCTATATCTGTAGCAAAAGGTTTTGCAGAAATCTGCAACTTGAAGGACAATCTAAGAAACCCAAGATAGTCATCGCGTTGTTGGCTTTCATAGAAGCGATTTGGCATATTGGGAGTCTCTGGTCCCCGAACTGTCGATTTATTCGGCACAGTTTTAGATGAAGTAGCCTCTTGGTTAGCTCAAATGTTTAGCCTCCACTCTTGAATGGCGTTAGTCACATGATCGATCGGCATTCCCGTGCAAATCTTTCACTAGATGCGACGCTTGTTGTGATAAACCCTTCAGAGTTTTTTAGCTTTGGGCTATATTCGTTCGGAATAAATTTTAGACCCTCAAGAATGAGGGCACGTGGAATGAAGAACTGAGCTCCTAGCAAAATGAACTACACAAACCAAGCTATCCTTTCTGATGCTTGGATCCAGACACCATGGGCAATAAATGTTCTTCCAAACAGTTCCTGCTTACCCCATTTGCTTATAGAGCAGCCTTCACTGCACAAAGGTAACCCTTTCTAAGACAAACTTTCTCAAGGTGAACATATTGACATAACTTTTTATTTAATACCTAGGTAGGGACGACCACAACGGCAGCTTCCTTTTTTTTGTCTTGACTAAAATAGCATAACCGGAAGAGAAATGAAGGAAGCAGCTAAAGCAGAGACACATAATTATATTTTCTCTCGAACTACTTTGACAAACAGTGCATTTTTCCTCTTACAGAAGAAACGAAAAGAAGAGAATAATTAGGGCAACTATAATTATGAAAATAACTTGCTTGGCGAAATGTTGAATGATGAGTGTTTGCGAGGGACTGCTTAGGAAAGGTGCGCTGTCATAGCGCTTAGAGTGAAGAGGTTATATATGCCCAGCAATTACTCAGTGGAAATCACATGCTCGCACACCTGTGTTTATGCCGAATGCGAATCGATGTGTGGATGGAGATTTAGTTCTTAGACAAATTGAAATCTCTCCCGTAAGCCAAATAACAGAGTGCCACAATGTTACCAATACTTACTCACGGCCATGCTGAGCCAGGGCTCGTAGACAAAGAGGTGTCCAGAAAGATCGCCCGCCGTGCTTCAGCAAAGATCGTAGCGCGCGCATGATGAAAAAAAAAAACGTGATATAAGGCGTGCATATTACCGACATTATATTTCTAATTACGAACTGAAAACTGAGTATACAAGAACAGCACGTTAAACAATTGCGCAAAGACAAAACACAAAGTGCTGCATAAAAGAGCTAACCTGTCTCGAAAGACTGCTTGACCATCTGCTAAATTATGTAATAATGCGCAGCAATGAAATGTCAAAGGAGGTACCAGATAATGCAACTTCTGACAAGGTTATTTAGCGATGACGCCGGATGGCAGGAATAGTGCTACCGTGAACATCCTTGATTTCTTTTTTTTTTTGACGTGTCAGATTTTGCAAGAGCCGTATGCAATGAAAATACGTTATAGTGGTATCACTAATATCTTTACAAACATAATATCCACGCTTCATACTGTGGTATTGCTGTGTACAGCAAAAACCAATTAGTCGATGAGGCAGATTTCACGCGCGCAGCTGGCGCCATTCTTGGCATCACGCATGACGAAACCAGACTGAAATTTAGCCTCTTGTTTGTCGTTGTTAGAGGCATAGCTCAGCAGTACCTTTGTCGATCCGTGCGGCAGTGGTCATCTTTGATATTGTTCACCGCAGTCATGGAACCTGTATTCCACCGAACTCATCCGTGTGTTCCTCAGGACTTCTAAAGTGTACAAGTGCGCAATATTCTGCAAAAGTTTGTTTCATACTCGCTTGGACATGGCAACCCAAAATTTCATCCGCAGTGTTCGGCAATGGTGCTAAGAGACCCGGGTAGCCAGACAAAGGGAGGCTAGTGGGACCCACAACCTCTGAAAATGTCGGGTCGACCACGCCTACGGAGCCAGCACGACTGGAACATTAGACTATGGGATACCAACTGACTCTAACCTATGGTATGTGTTAAGCATTAAGTCTTCTAATGCGTGAAAAAGGAAACGCGCTTTACTGTCACAGGGTTATGTAGAGGAAAGTGCCCATTAGTCGGTCATGCTCAGGCGCGTGCGCAGACTGGCGCCGTTGTCGTTGTAAGCATGACGAAATGGGGCTAAATTTAGCCTCGCGCGGGACTTTCAGAGAGGCATAGCTAGGCAGCACGCTTTTCTATAGGAGCAGGAATGGTCCGCTTTGAGAGAGCTGACATAGTAGGTGTAAGTTCAAGTAGACATTGGCTCTCAGCAGGAGTTATAGGGACTACAACTTTTCAATTTGTTCCAGAAATTCCGCGCTTGAGCGGAACACGTCCGTTGCGAAGATGGCGTGCCGAGTCTGCGCGCAACCAGACAGTTTCACTTCCCGAATTGTTGTAAACGCCACTTGGCTACTGCCGATAGTTCCCGTCTTCGTTGGGAGTGCACGCGCAGGCGATTGAAGCAACGACAGGAGCCCTTACAATCTACTACTGCATCGGGCTCGACAGGCACAAGGCGATCTCGGGCGCTACCAGTACGCCCGGTCATTTCTTTACCAGAGTGCCCAAACACCCTCACAGAAACAAACGGGCCCAATATGAATAATGAACTAAGATGACTATCAGTGACAGAAACGCATACACAGAAAGAAGGTCTAGGCAAGACGGGGCTGTACTGCTTGTTTGTTGTGCATGCGCTTCTTTCGCTCGAATAGCAGCTTGGGCTTGTTGGTTTTCCATCCTGCTAGTAACAGCGCAAAATGTAGACAAGGGACGAGACAAGAAGACACCACAAGCGCTGTGGTGTCTTCTTGTCTCGTCCCTTGTCTACATTTTGCGCTGTTACTAGCAGGCTTCTTTCGCTGTTTTTCATATTAGTTGGCCATGTGCGAACTCGCTTACCACTTACGATTTTAGGAAGCGAGCATGATGCAACATTTAGACAGTAAGGCACCCACTAGCTGTAACATAAGTTGGGCTGGTACCTTATTTAAAGCATAAATAAATATAACTCCTGCATTTTGTTACGTGATTTCATACCGTAGTGGCCATAAACTGCCTGCCCCTCCCACAAGGTATATTACCATGCTGCGGCTGCGTCCCTGATACAGCCTACCCGATTGTTTTATTCTATTCATAATTGCTAGTATTACGAATTTATTACTTGCTACTCTTGTTGCAGACCCGATGACCTAAATACAAGAAATTGTACGCATCGTACGCCCTATTGGGATTAATCGACGGCGAAGCGTATTTCAGGCAGCTTTCTATTTACTATAGTAATAGGTGGCGCAAAGCGTCCGCACATGATGCAACACGTCCTTGTAAGACGAGCGATTGCGTGTGGAACAAGCGAGTGCGTGACAACAATGGCAAGACCTCGGCACGCATGACAACGATGTCATGAGTTACTCATGTCATGAAAGCTCACAAGGAGTTGTGTCGGGACATGAATCAATTCCAAGATGACGTTCAATATGAAGTATAATCTCAAAGTGGTCTCTGGCACATGGGAAGAGCGAGGGGGCCTGGCTCCATCAAGTTTTGTTAGCAGCGTTAGTATGCAACCTGTGGAACGCAAAGAGCGATGTTACGATTGGCAATTATGTGTCCTATTGCTACGCTTGTAGTCTGAGAAAACACGTGTCTCCAACAGACTTTACCTTTTTTACAAATATTCTTCCTACGCGACGTGACAGGCACGCATATCGTCTCAACTGATTCAAGGCACGAGCGCATACATCTGCAACCTGTAGGCTAACGTATTGGTCAGCTGACCGATAGGGCCCTGGTTCAAGTGCTGGCCTTGCAAGGAATATTTATTGTAATAAAGAGACAACAAACGATGCCAGACAGAGCACTTACGTCAAAGTGCCAAGTACGAAGGAAAGAATGCTTCGCATTGAAAAAGAAAACTCATCTTCGTCTGAACTCGAATCATGGTCTTCCCCAAATAAAAAAAAACACACTTAAAAGAACGATAGTATTTCGACTGCTCATCAACTGGTATATAACAGTCCAACGAGGCATCAGTGGGTTAGGAAATGTAAGGAAGGTGAAAGCGCCTGGGATGCTCGCGAAACGGAAATTCTCATATCCTGCAGCGACACCCTCTCTGGAAATTCTTGAGCGATGATCGTACGTGCCGTTATGCTGCTTTGACATTACCGCGAAACAAACGATATGCGCCGTAGCGCTATCCGTCGATGTGGGCTCTGTGCAGTCCTCGTTGCAATAACTACTTATATGCAATCCATTACGGAGGTTCAGATACGGTGCATCCAAGCGGCTTTCCCTAAGCAATAACCCGTATGTCCGCCTTTGCGTTTCGTGTAAAGCCCGGTGGTACGGGTAGCCGAGTTCTGGGTGGGCAAAATTGAACACTCCGTATTGATTGTAATGGGTGCTCGAAAAGCGTACCTTCCTCGTCGAGGTCGCCTGAAGCTCCCAGCTCCCCAACACTACCGGAGGCCAAAGAGCGAAGAGGCTGCTTAGAACTCGTGGGACCGCTGCAGCAGAAACTCCTCACGGAGAGCACAGTCAGCTAAGGCAGCAACGGTGACTTCTTCAGGTCAACGCGTTGCCAGGAAATGCTGAAAAGCCACGGTTGCTTGGACAAAGCTCCTCTTCTTCTTTTTGCTCGTGCCAGGGTACAGCACCCGCTCCTTGAGACCTGCCCCCCTTACTTTCTTCCGAAGCAATGGCGCTCACCCACTACACTGAGGAACCAGATGCATCTGAAATTTGTTTTCAGTGAAGATCACTGTAAAATGAGACGTTCACTTGACTTGGATTATTTGCGGGATTCCTCTTCCTGTCGTCCAAAGAAGCGGAAGTAGTGCCGACGGTAGCGTAGAGAGAGGCAATTTAATTAAAATTTAGTGATGATGATCATCATCAGCCTGGCTACGCTCACTGCAGGGCAAAGGCCTCTGCCATACGTCTAACTCTACCCGGTCATGTGCTAATTGTGGCCATGTTGTCCCTGCAAACTTCTTAATCTCATCCGCCACCTAACTTTCTGCCGCCCCCTGCTATGCTTCTTTTCTCTTGGAATCCAGTCCGTAACCCTTAATGACCATCGGTTATCTTCACTCCTCATTACGTGTCCTTCCCATTGCCATTTCTTTTTCTTGATTGGAACTGAGATGTCATTAACTCGCGTTTGTTCCCTCACCCAATCTGCTCTTTTCTTATCCCTTAACGTTACACCCATCATTCATCTTTCTATAGCTCGTTGCATCGTCCTCAATTTAAGTAGAACCCTTTTCGTAAGCCTCCAGGTTTCTGCCCCGCAAGTAAGTACTTGTAAGACACAGCTGTTATACACTTTTCTCTTGAGGGACCATGTCAACCTGCTGTTCATGATCGGAGAATGCCTGCCAAATGCACCCCAGCCCATCCTTATTCTTCTGATTATTTCAGTCTCATGATCCGGATCCGCGGTCACTACCTGCCCTAAGTAGATGTATTCCCTTACCACTTTCAGTGCCTCGCTACCTATCGTAAACTGCTGTTCTCTTACGAGACTGTTAAACATAGTTCAGTTTTCTGTAGATTAATTTTTAGAGCCAACCTTCTGCTTTCCCTGTTCGGGTCAGTGAGCATGCATTGCAATTGGTCCCCTGAGTTACTAAGCAAGGCAAAATCATTAGCGAATCGCAAGTTACTAAAGTATTCTCCATTAACTTTTTCCCCAATTCTTCCCAATCCAGGTCTCCCAGTACCTCCTGTAAACATGCTGTGAATAGCATTGGGGAGATCTTATCTCCCTGCATGACGCCTTTCTTTATTGGGATATTGTGGCTTTTTTATGGAGGACTACGGGGGCTGTGGAGCCGCTATAGATATTTTCCCTATTTTTCCATACGGCTCGTCTGCACCTTGATTCCATAATGCCTCCATGACTGGTGAGGTTTCGACTGGATGAACCGCTTTCTCGTAATCAGTGATGATGCTGTATGCGCTTATATGGCGCCAGGGCCAATGATGAGCAACGAGCGCCAATCAGTAGTGTACTGTAGTCGAGGACGTAGTCAATGACAAATGGTAAATTATGTATCTATATATGTAGCGGGATGGTACAGAGGCCTAAAACCTTTCGCTGAGAAGCGACAAATATGTATACGTGTTCAAGCAATGGCAATGGCTGGTCAGTTGCACTATAGGCATGAGAAATATGGTTTGATTTGGTAGAAATATTGAAACGTGTAAATGTCAGCGGCAATACTGCCTCGTCAAGGCTCTTAACCGCAAGGACCTGGTGGCGAGTGCCGTAGAAAACGCTGCTACTGCAGCAGAAGCCTCAAGTGGGATGGCAGGATGGAAAACTTTATTTGGTCCTGCAAGTAGTGATAATTAACCACTAAGCGGGCCGCTCCCACGTCGGGCCCGGAAGACCAAGTCTCACGGCCACGTCGTGAGCCTGCTGGACAGCCCAGAATTGTTCATCCAGGTCCGGGCTACGAAGTGCAGCCTCTCACCTGGACGCATCCTTGATCGCCGAGTCTTCAATTCCTTCGCAAGACCAGAGCATGTGTTGGAGCGTGGCTAAAGCACCACAATCTTGGCAATAAGGCTCTTTATACGTCTCCGGATAAAAGATGTTCAGTCTCCGTGGGCAAGGATAAGTACCAGTCTGTAGTAAGCGTAATGTAAGTGCCTGAGCCCTGTTTAGTTTAGGATGGGGCAAACCTTAAACCCTGCGATTAAGAAGGTAATACTTCGTGATTTCATTGTATGTGGAAGGGGAGTCGCTGTTCTCGGGGAGTACCACCACGCCGTGGCGCGGGGCAGAGCGGAGGGTAAGATCTCGCGCTGCCTCATGAGTGGACTCATTGAGATTCGGAGGGCCTCCTTCAATCATCCCAAGGTGAGCAGGGAACCAACATAAGTAGTGTTGAGAGATCTCACATGTCTTCATAATTTTAAAAGCAACCTTAGCCACCAAGCCCTTCTCAAAGGCCCTAACGGCCGACTTTGAATCGCTATATAAAAAAGGCCTGCGACTGTCAACCAGGGCGAGTGCAATAGCCGCTTGCTCCGCGACTTCTGGCCTATCAGTCCGAACGGTAGCTGCGCTAACGACACTGCCCTCATTGTCCACGACAACTATGGTAAACACCTTCCTCTTCTCGTTAAAAGAAGCATCGGCGAAGCCAACCTTCTGATTCTCATCACGAATCAAGTGGGAGAATGTGTTAGAATTTTAGAGGGCTAATTACATATAACACAACATCTATTAGGAAAAGCTAAGCCACGTTTGCTTTCGGCGAACGGTTCCGCGCAAAGAATCATTGCTGGATGGAGAGGAGTGTGCTATTGGTAAGCTGTAGAAAAATTATTTCCTTTTTAGCTCAGCTTCCACTTCCCCGGCACTTCATCAAGATTTCCAGTATGGTAAGCTGCACGCTACATCTACTATTAATTGGAGGTTCACCGCTAGTGAAAAGGTAGGAATGGGTACCGTATGTGTGTCTTATTCTCACTTGACAAAAGATGACGTCAATTCATCGTGCGTTTCCTGTGCACGGCAATCGCCTAAATGCGGTTTGATTAAATGGGGCTTATTCTAGGATTCTTTGTCCCCAAATGTATTGCAAAAAATTCTGATTTATTTCCTCAAAAGGGGTTTCATGTCTATCGCCGGGATAGCTATAGAAGAGTTACAGGCTTTTGTTGTTATGGACGTAGCAATTTCGTCTGCAAGCATATTACCTGCAATGCCGTCTTTATTACCGGGTAGCCAACAAAGAACGATTCGCTGGTTAGAAGAATACGCAGTTCACCTAAACGAAAATAGAGTATTGCTTACATTATTATTATTTTTGCTTTCGCAAAAGCGTTATTGCTTTGACAATGCTTATCGAGTCTGTTTTGACTTGGCTTTTCTTTTTTTTTGTTTAATTGATGTGCTTTACAGCGAACAATTTTGGATAGGCCTCAGCCGTAAAGATATTTGTTTCTGTATTCACAAAATCAGAATCCAAGAAGGATAAACCTCAGGCTGCTGTAACACGCTGGCATCTGATCTTAAGGTGTAAGTATCATGCTCTGGGCACGAGTATTTTGCCTCCAGGTATAGAACGTAAATCTTAATACGTGCCTCTGGGGCGTGCTTAGTCATCTCAATAAACAAAGCGTCACATTCTGTGAGCTTCCACTGCCACGGCGCTCACAGCTTTGCTGGAGGCATGAGACGATGGTCAATGAGTTGTGCCCCCACTACATTGCTGAGACTGCACGCATGACAAATTCTCTATGGTGGTAGGTCGATTATGAAAATGTTTGCATATGCCACATCATTTACGCTTGCCTAGAAGGATGTTCAGGGTTCAAGTGCATTTAAATGGGCAAGGCAGCGCCCGAGGGATGCAGTCACGGCTAAAGCTGTTCGTCTTTTTCATGCAGGTCTTTGCCTCGTGCATCAACACTGCTTCTTTCATCCCGTCGACGGTCAGTGTGCTGCGCCGTGGAAAGAACGACATCATGTGCCAGTGACGATGCTCTTCCATGCCAACACTGGATTTCGCAACGGCACCGATGGCTGCTGCTCTGAACGTTATCCGCATTCGCGTTGGCTATCCCAAGTAAATCGTCATCATCAAATTTCTTGGAAACCGCCCCTCAAGTTTTCTTCGCCAGCAAGCAAGGCAGCACCCGAGGGATGCAGTCACGGCTAAACCTGTTCGTCTTTTTCATGCAGGTTAGTAGATATCGCAATTCCTGTGAATTTAAAAGTGATTCCCACTGTTTGGTTCTGCTGCCTTGCCCAGGCGTCTTGCTTGAGTTTTTTGCTTAGTGTTTTGACTCATTTTGTCTACTTGCACTGTTGTTAAGTGGGGACGTTGAGCTTAATCCATGCCCAAAGATAGCAGAGCAACTCGAAGAAATTCTCCAAAATCAAAAAGCTTCTTCATGTGAACTAAATGCTATCGGAGTTAAGCTACACTCGTACATTACCGCGACAAACGTGAGACTGTCTTCTATTGAAGGTACACTCGACGTGCTTTCACAGACAGCTAAAAGGATGGAGACATGCGAGCAATTGCTTGCGGAACTAAACGAAGATATTGCTTCACTAAGGAGAAATGTGGACAACACTGAAAATTATTCTCGACGGAACAATCTGCTCGTGTATGGTATTCAGGAGTCTGAAGCAGAGACGGTAAATAGTCTTAAGGAACATATTCTTACAGAAATTTTTGAACGCAAACTTGAAATAAAAGTAGAGAGCCTAGAAAGTTTACACCGCCTAGGAAGAAAAGCGGTAGGGAAAGCGCGTCCGGTGATTATAAGATTTTTTTGACTTCAGTGAAAAGGCGGAACTTCTCAGAAATGCTTCGAAGCTGAAGGGAACTCAAACGTACATTTCGGAAGACTTCTCACCTAGGCTAAGGAAAATTAGAAAGCTGCTCTGGGCTACTGCCCAAGAAAAGGAGCCTGAGGATAAAGTGTACCTTAAGTATGACAAATTAGTCATTAACGAAGAGGTCTACGCGTGGGACGAAAGGGAAAATCAAAGGTTTAAAGTACCTGAAGCCGCTTCACGCGGTATTGATCACAGCTATGAGAGTGGTGTTGCGAAAGCCTCAGAACCGGGGAAAATTCAGGTCGTCCGCGAAGGAAACGCGCCAATGCTTCTAGTACTTGACAAGCCACATGTTGAGAATCAGTGTCTTTCTTTTACGCCCATGGTTCTCCGAATCAAGTGAAGCATAAACCGCCATCGGTTAATATTAACGCCAGTAGTTCTCTTGACATCAAGACGACCCCATCGCCAGATACGTGCCAGTTACCTGTGATATCCCTGAACGCTAGAAGCATTGTAAACAAAATAGATAGCCTTGAAGTTCTGCTCATTTCTTACGATCCCCACCTACTGGTGGTTTCCGAAACATGGTTACATAGTGGTATTTTTGATGAAGAAATTGTGCCACCGGACTGCGTCATATACAGACGCGATCGCGGCTCACGTGGTGGAGGCGTTGCTGTGATTGCGAAACGTGCAGTAAACGTAGTGGAGCTTGAAGAAATTGATCAGCATCAAAGTTTGTTGTTGCACTTTACTGCGCATGGTCTCACTTTTATTCTTTGTGCTGTGTATCGTGCACCTGATGCAGCGGATCCTTTCATGCATAGTTTATTTGACCGCTTACTACCTTACCAAAACCGGAACTGAATTGTTACCGGTGATTTTAATTTCCCTGCTATTGATTGGGATAAATCGTATTATGGCCTGTCTGCCTCATGTGATATTATTCTTGATCTGATGTTTTCTTTAAACCTTAAGCAAACCGTTCATGCACGCACCAGAGAGACATCTGTCTTAGACCTTTTCTTTGTTAGTCAAACCTTTTTTGATGGAGTGCTTAGTGTTGAAGCTGGAATCTCGGACCATCGTCTGTTGTTCTTCTGTTGTGTTTTGCCAATTGTTTCCGGGATGCGTCCGATTAAAATGATCAAGGACTACTCACGTGCAGACGATAATGCAATCATCGACTCTTTACAATCACAGTTAGATAACCCTTGCAGCAATGACCTTCATAGTTTATGGCAACACTTTAAGAATACAGTACAGTACACTAACATTTTGTTCCCATTAGAAAGGTTCGTATTAATCGCTGCAATCCTTGGATAAGTCGCGAAATTATTCAAATGAAACGCAAAGTAAGGCGCTGTAGGAAGAAAAAAATACCTTGTCCGCAACAATTGCAGGTTCTAAAAGAGGAACTTGCCTATAAGTTAAAATTAGCAAAGTTCCGTTATTTTGACACGATGCTTCCCGAATTTATCAGAAGTGATACCCAAAAATTTTGCAATTTTCTAGGTCGCAGGACTGACCACTTCACCAAAATTCGAGTTAATATCAGCGTTGTAACCGACTCCACGATCTTAGTGCAATGTTTTAACTCGTATTTTCAAAGCGTGTTCCTTATGGAACGGCCAACCACAGCTAGAATTCCAGTTGAAGACCCTGGTGACGTACCAACTATCTCTGTGAACGATGTTGTGTCTATGCTGCGTGAACTCGCAGATAAAAAATCTGCGGGTCCCGATGGGCTTCCAAATGCCTTTCTGAAGCGTTTTGCAGCACAGGTATCTATTTCCCTAACAAGGATCTTTCAAGTTTTGTTACTTTCGGGAGATGTGCCGGAGGAGTGGAGTATGGCCCGCGTTGTGCCAATTCTAAAAAAAGGGAACAAGATAATTATTTCTAATTATCGACCAATCTCAATCACTTCCTCTTGTTGCAAGCTGCTTGAACACATAGTTTCTGGTTATCTCAACAGCTATTTGCTGAAAATAACATTTTATCACCTGTACAACATTGCTTTTGGAAAGAAATGTCCACTGTGGCACAGTTAGTTACAACAATTCATGATTTTTCTGTTGTGCTTGATAAATCAGGGCAGATTGATCTACTTATTTTAGATTTCCGCAAGGCATTTGACACAGTTCACCACAGTAAACTTATTTATAAACTGTAAAGTATTGGCATCCCTCCTTACCTTGTTAATTGGATTAATGCTTATTTAAAA
The DNA here is from genome assembly GCF_023375885.2 of Dermacentor andersoni. Taxonomy (NCBI): domain Eukaryota; kingdom Metazoa; phylum Arthropoda; class Arachnida; order Ixodida; family Ixodidae; genus Dermacentor; species Dermacentor andersoni. Next base: position 55,136,076 of record NC_092824.1, read on the forward strand.
CACAGGACACAGTACGTAGAGGTTAATGGTTGTAAATCTGAAGTGCTTCCAGTTAGGTCAGGTGTACCCCAAGGAAGCGTTTTAGAGCCGCTGCCGCTGCCAGCTGCTATTTCCGAAAATGTCTCTTTCAAGCTTTTTGCAGAGGATTGCATTCTTTTCAAGAGCATAAAGGAGCGTAATAATCATTACCTCTAACAAAACTCGCTATTAGCCGTTCATCAATGGTGCCTTAAATGGAATATGCAACTTAACCTAGATAAAACTGTCCTCTTGCGAATTTCGCGCACGAAGCATGTTTCCCCTTTCTCTTACAGCCTTCTAAATCATTCTATTATGGAGGTCACACACCATAAATACTTAGGGGTTACAATAACAAACGTTTTAACTTGGTCCCACGCACGTTGCAGACATTTGTTCCTCATCATTTTCCAAGCTGTGCTTTCTGAGACGGAAGCTTAGAGGCGCTCCAAGTAAGCTTAAACGTCTTGCCTACATAACATTTATTAGATCGAAATTAGAGTACGCTTCCATCTTATGGGACCCGTTCGTAAAGAAGGACATTTACCAGCTTGAGATGGTGCAAAGGCAGGTAATTGGGTTTATTTATAACAAATAAAGAAGGCTTGATTCACCTACGACACTAATGAAAACAAATAACATCCAACTACTTCGAGTACGTAGGAAAATGTCCGGTTTGTTGTTCATGCATAACCTTTAGCACATAAACTAAACGTTTCGCATCCCACAGTACTTAAACATCTATCGTCTAGACGAACACACCACGCAGGAAGTCATTTACTGGAAACAATTTTTGCAAGACCTGAAACATTCAAACAAAGTTTTTCCCCAGGACCGTTTCCGACTGGAACTGTCTTCCGGGGACCATTTTCCAGTCCCCTACTTTTGTTATAGCTCTAGAAGAGCATTTGTTTGAGTGAATGAGGCCTGTATATTTGCGTATACGTGTATATATGTATAAATATGTATACGTGTATACATATTTTTCTGCTTGTTTATTAACGACAATCTCTTAAGCTGCCTTTCATTTCTTTTTTTTTCTTTTTATGTCAGTGTATTTCCATGCTTTGTATAACCCCTCCTGCATGGGCCATAACTGCTGGACTGCAGTATTCTGAAATAAATAAATAAACAAAATAAATCAATAAATGAAAAGAAATATGTGAGACTAGTGCAATACCATTGCGCTTGGAGTGACTACTCATTGAATTCTACGCAGAGACTTTGTACAAGGCTTGTTTTGAAGGCTCCTACGGCCACTGGGAGGCTTGAAGGAGTCCTGACACAAACATTTTTGATCTTGTTTCTTGCGCTGAAATAAGTAGCTTATGACCCAGTAATCATGCAATAAAACATCATTTGCTTCAGAGCATGACAGGTAATTATTTGGAGTGTTGTTTGTAGTGACTAGTCCAAGTTTCGGTTTCAGGGAGCAACGTGATGGGCGAAAGAAGGAATGTAAACACGGCTGGGCACGTGATCGCACAAAGCTGTGACGTACGCACGCCTGCGCGTTCGCCGGCGCGCGAGCTTCGTGTTGCTTGTTCGTCTGCTACGCCTACGCGTGCTTTGCGATGTCCACGCCATCATCGTCGTCCTCATTTTCGTCCTCCAGTGGCGACTACTTCCTGCAGCCGGCAGTCGCAGCCGTATTAGACGTGGCCAACCACTTTTTGTGGGATCCACTACAAAGGAGCGACTCGAAAAGTGCGGCCAGCGACAGCTATCAAGATGCGTATGCATTGCTACAAGTAGTACGAACCATTCGTGCCGGGCGCTTTGGGAATGAAGCATATTCCGGAGCAGGACACAAGGCGAGGTAAAAGTCGGCACAGCATCATGCTTGGGGGTACGTAGTCTTGGTGGAAGATCATCGGACTGCTCTATGCTCGGCGGATATTGTTTATACCAGGCATGCTCGAAATGGGAAGCGAGCAAACCTGGCTGCTGTTCAGCGGGGTCCCTTGCAAGTGTCCAGCGGCGCGCGTGAACTCGGACCACTTCTGCGGCTCATCGACGCTGCCGGTAGTGAACGAGCAAGCTAGACGAGCTGGCGGTCGCTGGGAAACTCTATAGGCATAGCTCGCTGGCCCACAGATCCAGGGCCGTCGGCCCGTGCGATCCGTCCGCAGCTCGTAATAAGGCATCTGTATTCGTCGACAGAATCAACGTCTGCAGGCTTAAAAGTGTCAACAGAATTAGTTTTCCTGTCGCCGTTATTAGCGATGAAAAAACTTGTTAGCCAGGCGAGACACTTCGCAGAGACGATTGCAGCGACGGCTGCGCTGACCGCTTGCGAGTCAAAATCACGCCCACGATTTACTATTTCGCGCTAGGTTTTACGACATGCACACTTCGAAGTCATTTTACTGCGAGTTACTTCGTGTCGGAAACAAATTTTAGCCGAGAAGAAAGAAAGAACACCGGTGCCATCGGAGTGGCCACAAACTTGCTCGCAGGGCCCGCATAGAGAAAGAAATTTTAACAAGAGCGGACACTCCCATAGAGCCCAGCGGCCTAATTGACTGTAGACCACCAAGAGTACGGTATTAACACCTTCCGGTTTCGGTTTTGGGCGCGTGCTTTTTGAACACCAGTTGGTATACGCCGCGCCGGCTCCGCTGATCGGCGTAGCATTTTTTTTCGCTTCTGCTGAACCACGCGTGGCCTTCGCGTGGAATAATTTAATTACTTAGTAAAAACGATTGCGAACGACCTTTACAAGACTCCACCGAAACTGTCATGTGCAATTTTATAAAGAAAACGCAGGACGTCTTCTGAAATGATGAAATGTTTATTTTGCTCCATATAAATGCCCGTTCCGGGCTTCTTCTGCATTCATCCAAAGTTGTGGCACCAGGTAAGTAGCAGTCGCCGTACGAAGCTCCACCAGATGCCATCAGCTGAAAAAATATAAATCACAAGCATGTATCATTTTGGTATATTGACCTAACAGGAATATTGCGTGTAGATGCGAAACATGCGTAAGTGGTGAATGAGCGGCAATAGGTAAATTAACTTTTACGTACATTTCGTAGCAAAGACTCCTCCCAAACAATGCCATAAAAGCTGAAGAAAACATCCGACTTTCAAGCATCCCTCCCTTCCCGGGCATTATTTCCTGCACTTTAAGAGCACAAATACACGGGTGACTACGCGTTTCCAAAACAACTTGGCCTCAATCGACGCGATGGTATGCCAAGTACACACAGGTGGCTACAACACAGGCTCAGCCAGACGATGTTACACGCTCGCAGAATGCTTTCCAGTCGCACTCAAGGCAGGTTCGTGGGTGCAAGGCCTATTTTCAGTCGCTTAGAATACATAAATGTCAAGTTCTTTAATTCCTCCATGTTATCTTTTACGCGTCCTGCCGGCGCAAGCAACACTTCCGTGTTATCACTCTCGGTAATCGCTCGTCGCGTTTTCGACAAGCGTGAATACCGAAATAAGGTATATGTTGTTGCAGGGCTATAAGATGCGTCACAAACTTGTCCCATTAAAATTAAGTACAAGCAAAACTAAGTACCCGAATAAAAAAATTATTGAGAAGGCATTGAAATATTGTTGGTCAATGTTGAGCTTTTTAATGAGGAATTATTGAGAGTTTGTTGGAGAATTGTTGGGCTGAGTGTTAAAGGCTCTTGAATATTGGCCACTGAAATTTAATTGAAACACCATTGGGTATCTCAATGTTGAATAATTATGAAGTTACGATTGAAAGTCCATTGTGCTTACACGGCCCGTTGTGTTCGTTCTGTTGAATGGTTGTTGGGTCACCATTGATTCTGCGTTGAACTGGCGTTGTGGTAGTTCTATTGACCTGTTGTTGAGTTATTGCCACAGCACTGAAAAGTACATTGTGGCCCAGTTGAAATACCATTGAAATATGATTGACGTTTCGTTGGGCTATTAGATTTTTATCCATATATTGAAATTGCTTTGCTGTTCACTCTTTCACGCCACGGTGCCTGCTCATAACCTTCCCAAACACAAACAAAAGCAAAGGAGAGACTGATCAATTTGAAGTACCTTTATTTGCACTAAAGATGCGTGCACAAGAAACATTATTACAGTACATAAGGCACCACTACATCGAACCTGGACACATAGGCTAGTACCTACAGCCCTCTAGCAGTGTAAATACATCTGAAAAACTTATACATATGAATTCAATCAAAACCATCATTGTGGTGTTCACTTTCGATTTAAGTTTATGACTAGAAGGCAAAGCGACTCAAAAGGCACGGCTTAAGCATACCCTTGTAACAACCAGCTTTGAACACATGAACACTTGAAGCTGCTTGCGTGTGAATACACAAAAGACCTCTGAATATGTTACATTAAAATGTTTCGCACACTAACACATCACAGGAAGAGCTACGGCTGACTGTGAGAAGGCAAAATAACAGACTTGAAACAAATGACTTCACGTAAATATATACAAGCTTTAGCACCACGTCTTTCACCGCGAATAAAATTTAATGAAGTACCAAAGTAGACTTGCTTGAGCTTTTTGTCTTCGAGATATATATATTTTCATGTTTGCCAAATATTTTATAAAATAACATCACTCAACTTAGCTTATAATTGACGAGACATCATTTAGAAAGTTGTCGGGCACGGTGAACACCTGAACCATACATTTCTGACGAGCCAGGCTTGCTTTCTTCAGAAGTAAATGTGTAAAACTTTTGTGTAATGAATGCAGCTTATCTCCCTGGCACAAGTCAAGAACAAACAGTACACCATTTGATTATGTTAATTTGGGGTACACAAGAGTTTGTTGGTGGCATTTCCTCAATTTAGTGAGCTCATTTTCAGGTAATATTTCTTGACTTGCACAAAGCTAATCAGAGCACATTTTGGTGCCTTTTTCCCTATACACAGCAACTAAGTGGGACCTCAGTCAATAAAGAGATAAGGCAAGGCTAATACCTTGAACGATAAGAGAAAAATGAATTATTTAGCACAGAAAATTGGTAGTAACGCACGGATAACAATTCCAAACAGCCAGATAGATGGTCACCTGCACTTGCAGTATCAAGTACCCCAGAAATAGTCATAAAGGATGAGAAAAGGTTCCAATGACTGGACAGCCAGATTGGTGAGACAGTGATAAACGCAAATTAATGCTTATACGAAACACCAATGACCTCAATTGCGCAGGTAAAATGCTATTAAAATGCTACCAAAATCTTGTTGCATAAAATACATAAAAGTTGCATAAAAATTGGGACAAAGCAGTAACAAAGACGGAGGGAGATACAGCACCCGTGTTGAAAAAAAATTACAAGTGATATACATGCATATTTAAGCTCACGACAATTTCTTCTCCAATATATACAAAAAGAACACGTGCACTTACCACATAAAAAAGGCTCCTGCGCCTGGAGAATGCAGCACAGTAGAAAGCAGCGTCATGAGAACCGAAAAGTAAAGCTTAGTATGTTTAAAAACTACGAATGCTTCAATACCTACAAACAGGCACGTGACTAGTCATGCCTTGAATGGATGAAATTCATAAATCTTACACACAAAGGAAGTTACGATCACTCTTATTGGCTTCCTCAGGGGACTCCTTGAAGTTGAAATGGAAAAATGTACATCAGTGCTAAAAACAAAGAGAAGATAAGACCCTATAGCGTTCTTCCTGAAATAAGCAGCGCAAATAACTTCATGTATCAATTCTACGGACACTTCGCCAATTCGGTGTACATTTATATTTGACAACCATCCAAACAGAGACGAGAAAGATGAATCAAGGTAGGAACACACATGAACGCTGACTCAACTAGTTTATTCGTGAAGACAAAGATTTTAAGCACACTGGCCAACTTCACAAAGAAAAAGCCATGTATGCGCAGCGGAAACAGCCCGGCACAACAAAAAGGACCGAAAGACTTCCTGTAGAATAAACATGTGCCTCAAAAACTAACAAAAACATGAAAACTCAAAGGTTTGTCCTGTAAGTGATATTAACAAGTACTGCAGCAACCCATTCCTACTAAGGTTCACAGAAATCTTGCTTATGAATTTTTCTTCGTGATCAATAAATAATGCTTCCATAAGTCCTCTTGTGTTCTGGTCTTTGTGATGAAACAATCGTTCTTTCTGCTCTATACCGCAACACCAGAGGAGTTTCAGAAGCAATATTTATTGATCACAAACGAAACAAATGCATAACCAGGTTATCTGTTGCCCTTAGTGGGAAAAAGTTGGAGTTCTCAAAAGAGTATTTCTCGTTGGGTAGTATCACTTATCGGAAATCTTTCGGTTTTTCGAAAGATTTGTCCGATAGTTCTCCTTTTTCACGCACGTTTATTCTGCATGACATAGCTTTTTCATATTTTTTTCTTGTCGCACGTGGCTGTTTCTGCCACGCATGCGCGGCTTTTTACCTTTGTCAAGTTGACCAGTGTCTTTAATACCTCGGCCATCAAAAGTAAACTTTCAGTTGAGCTTTCGCTCGTGTGTGCTCCTACCTTTTTCGTCGTCCGCCTCTGTTCGTGCTGCTGTTTACAGTACGCACGTATCACTTGGTTAGGCTGGTAAACATTCTCACAAAGAAAAGTAAATGCCTCCCCTCAAAAGGTAGCCCATCATTTACTACTAAACGCCAAAGCAAATCAAAAGTAAGCCTTCACAGCGTCCATGCGGCAGCTAGTACATCACAGAGCAGCATAAAAAATAGTTGAAAATCCCACTTGATGGAGAGTGGCAACAGATGCGGGCTTGCTAGCGAATCAGCCACATATCAACGGGTGTCTCTTGCACGACGTGAAAGTTCTGTTGACGTAGAACACTTTAGCACTGGGAATTTGCTGCAAGCGTAACCTGTGCGAAGGGAATGCGGACAGAAAACTAGATAACGCGGATTAAGAATCTGCCACACCCTGCACATAACTACGCACGAAATATAAGTACACACTATACTGGCAATTAAAAATTTGCGACTCTATACGACTGCCGTCGAGAAAAGGAAGAAATGGGTTGCTACGGTAAATTTTAGCTAAAACACGCACAGCGATGTTTCACAGCGGGGAAAAATAGTCCCGGCTCTCTCGCAGAACCAAAGACCACGCGACAGTGCATAGCCGATACCAAGCAGATATCGAATTTTTTAGTAGAAGATACGCCGAGAGCCATGCGAGCGTGCCTGTACGTGTGAGAACATGTATCGCTTCTTTGAAGCTATCCGCTCGGGCGCGGCTCCGATCACCCCACGCGATTTGTGTGCAGATTGTCGCGTACACGCCCTTGCGCGTTTTGCGCGTTAGCGTCTGCGCAGTGAGCTAGCTTCATGCACGCGTCATCGCCGCGCAAACGGCGCTCGAGTGCGACGCTTAGCACGAGGCGACAACGCGCCGATTGGCACTCATTTCGCTTCTGCAAGCAACGCACATTCGGATCGGTCCAACTCAAAGAGCCAGCATAGAACGGCGGCATGTTTCGGTTATCGCCTATTAGAATTGTACAGTACGCCTTCAACGGTAACCCGCCGCGCTAGATGAAGATGCTTACTGCGGCAGTTTTGGCGGTGATAGGCGATAAGGCGAGCCCGTCGGCGGCTGTGTTCATTGCCGATGTCGTCACCACACCCCTGTTCATTTGCGCTCTGTATCCGTGTACAGTCACCGCACGGAAGCTGTGACTGATCGGTTGGCCGTTCTCCACAAATCCCAGAGGCTAAATATATATTGCGGTGCGCCGCATCATTAGGCGCAACCTAAATCGAGGCGTGCTTAACCGCTACGGCACAAAAGGTGATCACATTAACCGTATGGCATACGATGAGCCACTACAGATAAAAAAAAAGTCTGATATCCTACGTGCCAAATGAACGATCTGATTATGAGGCAGGTCGTAGTTGCGGACTCCGTGTTAATTTTGACTTGCTGGAAATTTATACGTGCATACAATACACAATGCCCGAGCGTTTTTGCATTCCGTTCCTTTGTAATGCGGCCGCTGCAGGGATCGTATCCACGACCTCGAGCCCCAAATTGCCACGGCGGCCGCCATAGTTACGAAATGCGTAAGCGTGAAGTGCAACACTGCCTTCCGCTACGAGTGTGGTACAAGCGTAGCACAGCTGCACACCTGCTGCACAATTATTTGTCGCGGTTCTCCTGAGCTCGTAGTGCCTGCCTAAATACCTTGAAAGGCAGCGCGCCTCTCACGTATCGGAACGCGATAACAAGCGCTTAGACGGCATACGTGAGCCCCTGTGAAAGATGACATGGCCACTGTACAAAATTATCACTGCGCAGAGAAGCCCATCGTTATGTTCTAATTGTGTTCTCTCATACAAATTAAGGAAACGGTATTAGACAGGAACAAATGAAGCAATGCAATTTTACGCACGTCGGGCGCCGCTGCCTCTTCGCCTACCATTGTTTCAAAGGAAGTGACGGCGGCAGCGACCGTTGGTATCGCGCACTTTTGAAGAAAGTGAACGGTGTGCTTAACATCTCACGCTTGTCAATTTCATAATAGAAAAAAAGGCTACGTGCTCAAGAAAACGAGATTACTTACATATCTGCAGAAGTTCGGCTGCGACTGTTTCGGGGTGCCTTCTCTTCAGGCATCATGACCTCTGCCGCGCAGCTCATCAAAACAGCCAGGCTCGCACATCAATCGAAGACTAGTAGCTGGGTCAGCCAACGACTTCAACGGATAAACGTCCCACTTATCGTCGTTAAAGCATTTCACTAAAATGTGCGTCATGATGTCCGAAAAGAAAAAAAAAATACTTTCATCAAAAAGCACGAGGCGGGAACCACCACACGCCACAACTGCAACCATGTAACTGAGGCCGAAAGCCGTTCACAGCTTCACTATCGTATTGAGTTATAAAAACCTTTCAAACACAATATAACGACACTGAAAAACCGCTAATTATCTGCAATAATTTTTCATCCACTAACCTTCATAAATTTTTAAGCACAACCTAATTTGTAGCGTAAACAATAAACAATACGACCAAAAACTGCGACTACGAAACTAGCGGCAACCATGTGTACTGTTGCAAGAGTTTGTGCAAAACGAAGCCGCAACGGTTGCAACCGCGTGCGCGCGCACACACCCGAACGCTTCCTTGACGTTTGTATTGCCATCTAGAAATAAAAATTACTATTAATTTTGCTATTTTTACAAAAGTAACATTTCTAAAATAGTTTGTAACGCCTTTGAAGATGACGAGGTGACAAGTAAGGTGTTATATAAGTCCGTTACCTGTGTTTCTTTCATATCCTTTTGGTGTTCATCCATTTAACTGAACATACGAGACCTGCAGGCTTGGGAGATGACAGGACGACAGTTCAGCGAAGCTCAAATAAATCACGTGCTTCTTGCAAGGCGAGAGTCGGGAGCAGCCGCAGATACAGCGATTAGCTGTGGTTCTGTTGCGGCTGTTGCTGAATCCGAAGCTCTTTGAAGTCGATGGTTATAGCGGCTGCGCGTTGCGATATCAAAGCGCGTTCGTTCTTTGATCTCTAGTACCACGGACATTAGATAACAAAACTATATTTGCTTTACGGACAGAGTATACGTCGCAGGAAATTCGAAGACCTCATACGTGTATGTTTGTAGCGTGTGCGCACTTGCATCCTGCGGTTCCCACAGCGCGTCCGATGCTGGAAGGTAGCGTAGTCGCGTGTCGGCGCCTGTCTTATCGCCGGCCGCGCTGCCGCCGTGACTACTGTTGGGGAACAACCACATGCGCGTAGTCACCGTGTTTGCAAGTGAATTTCGCATTCTTCTGCTCCCCGAAACGTGCTCATTTTGGACCGTACCAATGGCTATGTCATCTAGTGTATGTTAAAACGACGATGGCATTTGTACACCGATGAAGAAATAAATCGTTATGAACTTGGGTGGACATGAATCTAGTCTAACGTTGCAGTTTTTACGTATTGAAAACGGCTACGAAAGTGGGGCGGTTCCGGAGATAGGCGATTCAAAGCGCCAGCTGTAGCGACAGCAGGAGGAAGTGGCACGCGGCGCACGCGCCAAGCATTTCAGAGCTTACTGGCTTTCGAATGAGAGGAGTATGCGCGCTCTCGTGGCCTATTGGTTAGAGTACCGGGATCGATGGCCGACGTTCGATTCCTCCCCAATCGGTCACACATTATTTTCTTTTAATGAAAGCGAGGCGAAAGAAGAACCTACCTGCCGCAAAGTGACAGGAATGAGGTTGGAACGCTTCGCAATAAATGTTTGGAATGTCTTCATATGCGAGTACTAATTATTGTATACTGAACTCAACTGCTACATAACAAAAAAACAACTAGAAAAATCAACACAAATTACCCAATAAATCGTTTATTGAGAACACTTAACGGTAATATTGTGGTGCAAGAGCTGAGTGAACCCAACTGCGCTTCAAAATTTGTTGAAGGCCGTTGTTTAAACAAATGCCCAACAATACATCAATGGTTAATCACCAGTCATTTTTGTACGGGTAGGGCAGGCTTGCTTTCTTGCTAACAGCTTCACAACCCCAGGCGCGGCAAGCATGCCTCAAAAGTATCCCAAAAAGTTACGAAATGAATTACAATACTTTTTGGGGTCAGAGAATGCGTGACGAACTTCTACCAGTAAGATTCAGTACACGCGAAACTGCGGCACGCAGCCGAGCTGCTTTTCGCTAACTGCGCCACTACGCCGAGCGCGGCCTCTGCTTGAAAAGCAACCCAAGAAAGTAGCGAAATTAGTTACAATAATGTCTGGGGTCAGAGAAAGCGCCAAAACGTGTCCCGGTAAGATTCAGTACACGCGAAACTGCGTCACACGGCCAAGGTGCTTTTCGTCACAAAGCCAGGTGCGGCGAGCGTGCCCAAAAACTACCGAAATAAGTTATAATTATGCTTGTGGTCATAGAAAGCGTCGCAAACATCTCCCAGTACGAGTAATTAACTCAAAAAACTAGGCTTGGCCGGCGGAGCTGTTTTTCGCTAACTGGGTCACGACATAGGTTCAGTTTTGTGCAGCGAGCCTAAATATGCTTGAAGTGCGTCGCAGACTGTCAAACAAAATTCCTCACCTTGGTGTAGTCCAGTAGTGCAGCGGTGCAGTCTCGAAATGCAGACGGAACACAAGAGAACGCCGGGAGCCTAAAAAACGGGCCACATCCAAAAGAGACGGGTCGCCGAGCACGCGAGCTTCACATGCGCAGCTGGCGTCGCTCACTCCTGCGGCTTATCTGGCGCATGACGTAGGCACGCGGGTCTGGCGTGCCGCTAGCTTATTGCTAGGCGACGCAAGAAAAATAAGTCGCAAAGTACAGGTTCATTTACACACAAAACTTTTTTAGTTTTAGTGGGAAAGAATAAAAAAAATAAAACGTTGTCCGTAAGCTTATTTCACATTCTTTTTTTCTGATGCTCGCGTCAACGAACGGATGGAGTTGAAACTAGGCGTGACGTGTTTCCTGTTGCCAATTTTTGAGAGAGAGAGAGAGAGAGAGAGAAAATTTATTCGAACCATCGAGGTGGTTGCTCTTGAGGCCGAGTGGGTGGTGTCCTCATTCCAGGACTCTACTGGCCATGGCTGCTCGACGTACTTGCTCGACGAGAGCTTCTTGTCCCGCCAGGGTATCGCCGGTCAGCTGTACCTCCCACCGCACAAATGACGTGCTCGGCGTTAAAGTGTTGAGGTTTGCCCCCGCACCCCCACGAGATGTGAAAAAGTGTAGGGCGTGTGTCGCCGCACCAGAGGCAGATGCCGCTATATGTATGTGGGAACATTTTACTGTATCTGTGTAGGTTTGGAAATGTGTTGGTCTGAATAAGTCGGAGAGCTACGGCGACTTCAGTGCTGAGCTTTCTGTGAGGCGGAGTATAAATCCTGCGGTTGAGTCGCTGGATCTCGAGTCTGTCGCAGTAATTGGACGGCAGGGACATGAAGGTAAAGGGTGGGGATTGATGAGACGATGGGGCCCACGCCGATGAAAGTGAAAACTCGTGACGTAGCGTTTTCTCGGTTGTTAATTCCTTTTTTGATGTCGATGTCGCGAGGTGTTACGTTTTGCGGTTGGCTGCGCGCACGCGTACTTTGAAATTGCTTTTAGATATGTTGTAAGATTAATTCGCCGTTTATATTTTGCAGACGATGTGTTTGTGCGCACATAAATTGATCTCACACGTTAATTTGACTTCGAGTTTTTGCGTCAGTACTCCTTTAAAGTATGCACAGGGTCGAGCATTTTTAGAGCACTTGCTGTAACGGACTGGGTAAACTAGGGCGCCGCGGTCCAAGCGCTAGCATACAAGGCTTTTGTACACGTTTTCTAGACGTCACTGCCCCTTGTTCTGTGCGTAAAAAGTTTCAGTAGATTTATTGTCATTAAGCACTTGATGATGAGTTGCTTTATGATGGGATGAAAGGTTAGTTTGGAATCAAGTATTATGCCTACGAAGTGACGCTCAGTAGTGACAGGTATTTGCTGTCTATGCATTTGAAGATTAGGTTCTTGGACAAGCCCGCTCTTTTTTTGTGAAACGAACACTGGAACTTTCTGAGGGCTATCTTTGAACACATTGTCGTCTGTCCACTTAGAGGTCTTGACCAAGCCATGCTTTACATGCATCTCGCGCACTTTAAGGTTACAGGATTTGAATAAAATTTTTGTACATCATCGATTTAGACGAAATGAAATATGGCTGGTGGTAGAGAATCCAGGAGCGTGTTCATCTTCACGATGAAAAGCGTGCACCTCAGCACGCCTGCCTGTTTCACACCAGTGTCTTGCGTAAGGGGTCGACACAACAGATTGACGATTTTCATGCAAAGAGTACCGTTTACCAAGCAGTTTTCTCAAATATTCAGCTTGTTCTTGCGGATGCCCAATTCCGGCATGTGCTGCAAGATCCCGTAACGCCACATTCTGTCTTGCGCGTTTTCTATATCGAGAAATACGAATAAGAAAAATTGGTAATTCGTGACCGCGTCTAGAGCGTTCGTTTCGATGCTCGCGAGATTATCGCTTGTAGAACGGCCCTCACGGAAATCGCATACATATTGTTTATTCATTTGTTCACACTCAAGAAAATATGGAAGACAATGGTTGATCCCTTTCTCGAACAGTTTCCTAGGGCGACATGTAAGCGCTATAGGGGCGGTGACTTGAGCCTAAACTAGAGACGTTTCCTCGTAGGAATACAGGGACCACATTCGCTTCTTTCTATGCGGATGGATGGCGTCCGACAGCCCAAATATTGTTGAAAAGTGCGAGTACTGTCTGTTGTGTATCAGTCTGTATTTTTTTAAATCATGTCACAGATGATTTTGTCAGGTCTCGGTGCAGAGCTTTTGCCTGTATCAGGGCATGTGATCAATCTCTTGCACGTGATCTTGCATGTGGTCAAGAGCTGCATGTTCGCATGCAGCTATTGAATGTGAAAGTATGGTTATATGGTTGGTTCGACCGGTATTTATGTACGACCGGTATTTATATTCTTCTAGTTTTGCATTTCAGGAATAACTGTGAATACGGATTGAGTTTTGCGGACGATCAAAGTGCTCCCCAAGAGGGCCTGCTTGGTCTTGTAAGGTATGCCCTTGGTCGTTCGCCAGAGTCAACGGATGTACTTGTTGAAGCTTTAGCTATCTTAAGCTATTCGACACTTTTCACTCGTTTGTGTTTCAATTTCTATCTGCGAGGAACCTCATCCGTCTTTCTCTCTTTGTCTGACGCTGTGTCCGCCTTACCTGAGGCTCAGTGGGCTCAAGCGCAATGAAATTTTCAGCATTTAATGATCTACGCAGCATACGCCTTGTTTTATTCTGCCTCTCGCGCTTCTCTGCCGTCTTCGTGCCACCACGGAACACGTCTTTGAAATGACACACCACTCGTCTCCATGGTAAACTTTTCCGCTGCATGAGTGATAAAAGCGGTAAAATATGGTATAGCGCAATTACTACTACAGTACCATATAAAATGTCGTTGTAAATAAGTCGGCCGTCACTAGTACATCATCAAAGTAACAGAATATGTCCGGTCTCGTGAAGTCTAGTGAAGACTGCTGGTGCTGTTTTCCGCGCGATGGGCATATGCCTAATTTGCCATAGGCCTGATGGTGTCGAAAATGGCATGATGAACTTAGAGTCTTCCGACATGGGGATTTGAGAATACTCTTTGGAAGAATCTCTTTTTGAAAAGTATGTCTTTCCGGACGCGTTCTCAAACCTGGCGTCTATTCGGGCTATTGGCTCACAGTTGTCTCGTAGCATTCTGTTCAATTGATGAAATCGACACTAAGTCGGATTCTGTCGTCTGGCTATTTAAACACAAGGATTGCTGACGAATATTGTGACACGGACTTTTTCATAATTCTTTGCTGAGACATTGCACGTATCTCTTTATCCCCAGACTTCCGTGAGCAAATGGTGTAGGATATTGTTTTAATTGAATAGGTGTTTGAGTGGCCAATTGTATATGACATTCTTCAAGTTTAGTTCGGCTCGGATGATGTGAAAAAGAAATTTTGGAGAACGCTTAAGCTTCGCCTTTTAGAGTCGAACACGATAGAATTCAGATTCCTGAGTGCTTCTCACGCTCTTCGGGTGCAGCAGAATTTGTAACCGTAATGCTTATCAGGAAAAGCTGATGGCGAACGTATGCACGGAGGAAAGCTTTCTGGTTGAAACGCGGCCTCCAGCGTGGCCTGCGATGCGGCTGAGGTGAGCGCCTACTGCGCCTACTGGAACCGGTCTGGCCGCTCCGTGGCCTCCGATGCTTTCACGCAGCGGCGCACGCTAATGGCGGACACCATGGCCGGCCTATGGAAAACGGGTTTATATGAGTTTTCGTGTAGCAGAATTATGTTTTCTTGTATATTCAAATAACAATACGACGTTATCATGCCTGTAGGCTGTGTGTAAGTCATCCCGTACAATTTTTCTGCGTATTTTAGCTTCAGAAGTTCAAATAGTTCAGTAACTTGCTTGCGCCACACGGAGAGCGTGGATATGCGTGGATATGCGTGGCTCGAATTTTTTTTTTTTTTTTTTTTTTTGGTGAGACGACATCCATGGTTCGAAATTATTTCTCTCGGAAAGATGTCCAGTGCTCGAGGCCGGACGCCGACGCCGGATCTTCTGTGGCATGGCGCCCTTAATGCTATCACGATAAGATGCATACAAAATATGAGATGAGCTACCTCAGCGCTCCAGCTGGTTCAAGTGGTATTACTTGGCAGAATTCTATACATGAGATTAGCTTTCTGTTTTAGCTAAAGGCCCAAATGAAACCTCCTTGCTTTCCGATCTTTTTCTTCCGCTACCTTTGCTGAACACGCTGTTGAAATTCTTCGTTCAAGGATGATGTCACGATCTTCGTATTGTCGTAACAGGTTTATATGAAACAAGCGTTTCTTTATACCAGGGTCAACCGCGTAATCCACTTACTTTTCCGTTCCTTGATTGTGGAAGGTCATTTTCATTCAAGTAAAAGCTTAGATTTTTCAGTCGGCAATAGGATGTGAACTTCGTCGCCGGTTTTCAGCTCTCGAGGATAGCTTTTCGCACCTTGGAGGATATTCTGGCTGTTTTCTCTTGCCTCGGCTCTTCACAAGATGTTTTACAGGTCTCCTCAAGGCGATTTCTTAAGTACACAACATATTCGTAAATAGTTCTTCTTTCCATGCCAAGCGTGTCTTTTGTACAGAGTTTTTCAGCACTGTCATCGGACCTCGAGCATGGCGGCCATATAACAACTCAAAGGGAGAGAAGCCTGAGTTCGCGTTTGGAACTTGATGTGTGAAAAGCAGAGTAATCAGATATCTGTCCCAGTGCTTTGGCTGCTCTTGACACATCCGAAGCAGCATTCGCTTCAGGGTACCATTGGTTCTCTCAACGAGGCCATTGTACATAGCATGATATGGGGTTCCAGTAACCTGATCGTTGGGGAGTTGGCGCCTGATCTCTACCAATAATTCTGACGCAAATGTTCGCCCCAGCCACTCAATATCTCACGAAATAAGTTAACCTTCGAAAAGATTTGTAGCAGTGCTTCAGCTACCACTTTGGTTTCTATATTTGGCAAAACCACAGCATCAGCATACCGTGTAGCAAAATCCACCATCGTGCGAATATATTTGTTCTCTCTCTAAGAACGAGAGTGCTACAGCCCCACAATGTCCAATAAAACACGCTGAAACGGGGTCTGAATAATAGATATGTTGCCCAGAGGTGCCTATGGGACAAGGCATTTTGGAATGGTTCTCTGCCATATTTCGGAGGACTTGACAAATGTCTTTATTTCGTCCCTGATGCCTGGCCAGTAGAACTCGGCCGTCACTTTGTCTGTAGTCCTTCTAATTCCTTGACAACCCGCCAGGAGACCTTCATGTCTTAGCTTGAGCACTGTCAATATATGGGGTCTCGGTACTACGAGCTGTTCCACTTCTTTCGTGATGAAAATGTGAGTTTCCTTCAAAGAATATGTTTTTTCTACTATAAATTAAGTCACTCAGTGGGTGGCCCGGTGTATGTGCCAGTCTTGAACGAATACCTTTCGTGCCAAGTTCTGTCCCTGCGTAGGACACATGGCATGTGCCACTTTTTCCTTTCACATAGACTTATAACATATGCGGCACTGTCTATGTGCTGCTCTTCAATGAGAACAATAAAGATTTACTAAAAGTCATCCGGCACTGGCCGAATTGAATCCGCGTAATATACATTAAGACGAAATGGCCTGACCATATAGCGGGTGTTTCAGCGAACACTTTCGAAAATCTTTAAAGGTTACCTGTGACAGAGAGTACGATTCTAGTTCATGAGCTCGTCCACTCGACGAGGAGGACATTACTTTCACAAGCAATTGAAATGCGTAATCGACTAATTAAAAAAAGAATCACTAAAGAAATTTTTAACTAATTTACAATTTGTAGCCGTGGAGTTTGTAAGGCACTTTTGTACTTCAATGCACAAAGAGACGTTTTATTATGAAAGTAAGTGAAACGTCAATGCATTTCTCCGTGAACTACGGGAATTATTCTCTCGTAACTGGTGTCATCCTGAAAATTCATTCCAAGCGGATCCGCCTTGCGAGCTCCACGACTAGAATTTGTATATTGCAATATGGCCCACTAGGTAGCTAGCTAAAAACTTAGTAAGCATTTTTTGTTAATTCGTTGATACTGCATTTCAATTTTTTTTACATATAATGTCCGCGTCTTCGAGTAGATGACCGCATGAACTAGAGCTGTGCTATCTGGCATAGGCAACCTTTAAGAATTTTTGAAAGTGCTTGCTGAAACACGCTGTATTTACACATGCACCACGTGGGTACTTTGCGCTGGCGCTTGAAGATGACGCAGCATGTTCCGTGGGAATCACGAAAGTGGAGTCCAGATACATTCACTCTTAATACCTAGATGACGTGCATTGGGTTCAGCAATAGGCCGTGTCGCTACAGTGTTTAAGCGCTATGTGGATTATCGTCGATACTCATCGTGAAATGAGTTCTGCCCTAATTTTGCCTCACGGTCCAGCAAACATGTAAGGTGACAGTTTGAACAGCAGTTAAGCCGCAAAAAAATTTGATCAGACGAAAAAATCTGTGTTTCTTGAACCACTTCGTGATACCTTGTATTTGTCGGAAGTAAACGGACATTCTAACAAGTTTGTTTCATTTCCTTCTTCGAAGTGTGCGCCATGAAAGCTTTAATAAAAAATAGATTTTTTTTAATCCTTAAAGGTAGCGCTTTCGCGGACACGGATCGAAAGAGTGACAAACGGCAGAAAAAAATTCAGTGCCCGTCCACTCTGCGATGAAGGATGACCAGCTAAGCTCTGCATGTGGGCCCCTTAATGGTGAGCTGCACTTCCATTGCGGGTCTGCCCGGCATTGCACTATCTTCGGGATTGGCCCACCTATGGGGAGTGCTTAACGCCTGTTTCACTTCCACCGCGGGTCAGCCCGGCGTTGCACTATGTCCGGGATCGGCCCACGTATGGGGACTTTTAAGCTTACAACAATGATATCGAAAATTTCCTTGGACGGTAGAGGGTATACAGCTTCGCTGTAAAAAGCGCTGACGTCCGAGTTACACGTTTTATTATAGCGTCAGCATTCTTTGGGTACTACGCACACTTTCCAGAGACTATTTGCCTTTTGTATCCATCTCTGTTTTTATCTAACTTTTTTTCCGCCTACATGAGTCACTGTTTAGTCAGCGGTACAGTGCGTAGCGCTTCAACATGCTGTGCAAAGGTAGCAGGTTTCGAAACGAGCTGCCAGACCAAGCTTTATCCCCAGTATGTGGCAATGTTAGTCAACCTACCACGGCGCTCCATTGAAGGCGCTGTGCAGTGGGGACAAAATACCGGTTTCAAGAGACATTATCTAGCCGGTACCGGGCATGTTAGCACGAATCACCTCAGCGCCTTCCTGGATCACTGGGTAGTTCGTGGACGAATCTGTAGAGCATCGGGCTGCTGGGAGCAGGAAACAGAGTTCGAAGCAAACCATCGGACCAGGTTGGGCCACAGGATGTGTGGCAATGTTTCATACGTGCCGCTCTACAACGAACCTGTTTTACAACGAACCCTGTAGCCGCGGAACTGACTAGGTACCCATGTTTTAAGGAACTCTTTGACGCCGGCTAAGAGCACTGCGTAAGTGGCACTCGGTCTGTGCTGGTCTTCAATGAACCCCTTTGATGGCAAGCAAGGCAGAGTCCAAGCCGGGCGACGCACCTCGCTAAACTCGACATAGGATTAGCGTCAGTAGGCTCTGGTATCTCCATGGGGGATGGCTGTGAAATCGGCGTTACAGTGTTGAGGTTAGGCGAAGATGATGGTGTTGGTGCGTTTGCTGGAGTAGCTGGGACTTATGTCACCACATTACTTGAGCAACGGATTGTGCCCCCGGCTTCTACGAAGTATTGCCTACACGCATTGAAGTTGCCATTTCCAAACTGACAGACACTGTAGCCGAACTTGTAGCATGCCGACCAAAACGGGCGTGCCACCTTCCTTAAAGAGACACTAAAGGTTAATATTA
This sequence comes from Dermacentor andersoni, assembly GCF_023375885.2. Lineage (NCBI taxonomy): Eukaryota > Metazoa > Arthropoda > Arachnida > Ixodida > Ixodidae > Dermacentor > Dermacentor andersoni. Next base: position 55,155,109 of record NC_092824.1, read on the forward strand.
AGTCAACGTGGACTGTTGAAATACCATCCCAGAAACCTCGAAACGCTTGTTTCGTGCGAAGAAGATACTTATTTTTAGAGAAAATGCGTTCTGAAGCGTCCGCGTACCTCTAGCGCAGTTCAAATCACCCGCCCTCCGATCGAGGAGTGTTGACGTCATGGTCTCATAGTGACGTTGCGCCGTCGGTGAATAAAATGGCTCCCGCAGACGGCGCTACGGCTTTTCTGCACAAAACGCAAACGCGCGTCCAGAAACAGAGCCAAGACAAAGCCGACAGCAGCGCGAAAGCGGAACTATTGTGGCTAGCGGAAGGGAAAGCGCACCACGATAAGCTGGTTCATTATTTTATGACGCCAACTTCGACGCTCGTTGCAATGGACGACCGTGACAACGACACATAGGCTCGCGATGCTGGGCTCGAGTTCAGCGATTTAAGCACTGCTGAACGTGACCTGCTGCTGAGGGCTCGCGCTGCCGGCGTTGTTGCGTACTACTACGACGGCGGCCTGCTTTGAAAGGCACTCCACGCGACTTCAGTAAGTCGGCGTTGAACTCCTAATCCTCTGGACGAAAGTGCAGCGAGCACGCTACGTGATTTTTCGGCTCTTTGCCAACGCGCTGTGGCAGAGGTATGGCACTTAACCACTTCGAACGGAGAGGTTCACTCGCTGGCACACAGGGATTCGCCGTTGGATTCGCCGCTGCAACTGCCCTTGGCCAAGTTCAGCGGACCGTTCACCATCCCACGACATCACATGGACGTGGCATTCTCGCTGCTCGTTCCGAATGCAAGTTTCGCGAGCCAGCAGGACCACCGCAGCACGACGCGATAAAGAAATAACTGAAACTCCAAAACGCGCACTGCGCAAAGTCGAGCCCGCAGAGTCGAGCGAGAACGATACATTTTGATCACCCATACTACTGAAGGGTAACGTCAAAATGTTATTTTTTCTTAGAATTGAATAGGAGTAGACAATTAGCATTTTCTTCCGTCTTATAATCTAATGAAATGATCTTTTCAATCCGAGTAGTTGAGTACTAGCGACATAAATTATGATGAGGAGTGTTTTCATCATCGGGCTAGTACCGGAATATCGCTGGGGGGTCTCAAATCGTATCATGCATTTACCTCAATTTCTCGGTTACTAAAGCTCTGTTCGGGATTATATTGACGCCTTAGACGTTCTAGAGCATTGCTTTATCACTTTAACTTTACTTTATGGTAACCTATAGTGCCCCTTTAAGCTGAATGAAGCTGAACTTCATCCCGTCAGGTTAGTCCAAGTCGCAGTGATGGCGAAACGTAGAGCGCCGAAACCAAGCGCCTGTTCGAAACTCAGGATCTGGCAGTGGAATTGCAGTAGCTTCAGTAAGAAGCGCGGCAGCCTTATACAGTATCTTCAAGCACACATTTCCCCACCACACGTCATATTTCTTCAGAAACCTCGCACACTTCCAAGGCTACCCGGATATGCACATAAACATCACAATCAGACCACCTCGTGGCTGCGTTTGTCAGAGGTTTCCATGTGGTGGTCGACTTTACATTAAATAACCAAGACATTCCACGTGTCCTGCTTTAGCTGCTTCCCAGCAGCGCCCGCAAGCAGCGCACACAACGTCTCCGTCTGCTTAATGTCTATAGCCGCTCGCAAGAACACCATGCACGTTTCCATACATTGAAGTACGCCGGTGTAAGGGCAGAGCCACATTTATTGTGGGTGATTTCAATGTCACACATAGCACTTCGGGATACTTCATAACACACCCAATGGCTGCAAGCTGCACACTTTGATACAGCAGCAGAATCTCGCTCTGCTTACTGATCCATCGGTGCCAGCTTATCTTGGCACAAGCGTTTCTCGGGACACGTGCCGAGAATGCCTTGATTAGTTACGACAGCGCTATATCCCACCACAAGATACACCAGGTTACGCGTACTACACGTGTCCTCGGAAATCACTGGCTTATCTTACAGCGCATCTGACTGCAAGCGAGATTCTCGCTGGACTCACCCTCATTCGCTGTAACACATCCCCTGGTCCGGATCGGATCCGGTATTCGTTACTCTAAAGTCTCTGATTATGAAACCAGTCAACTTACGACTCCCCTGCTTAAAGTATAGCAATCCGATACCTTATCGAAAGAGTAGAAAGAGACCACAGTCTTTCCGATTCCCAAGACCGCAAAGCAACTCTCTTTAGAGAACATGCGCCCCGTTTCTCTCACCTCGTGCTTCCGCAACGTGCTCAAAAACATGGAGCGGTTCCACCTACACAAATTTATTTGACACATGCGCGCTTGACGACACTTCTATCGTTATCGTGGTGGAATGTCCACACAGGATGTAATGGTTCGCCTGAAACACGATGTGGGACGAAGCAACGAAACAACAAAGTGACGGACGGTCGCTACACAATATCTCCCGTAATTTTCCATCGGGCACGGTAGCAGCCGGCCGCCGCTTATATCTGTGCTGAACAGATACAAACGGCCAACCACCCGTTCCACATGGTCAATGCGTATAGTGCACATGGAAATGACGAAATAGTGGGGAGGGTTGTACATTTAAAGTACAACCCTGCGTTTTTTTAGGGTACAACCCTACAATTGCTGCGTTTCAGCCCCCCTCTATCGTAGATAGAGTCAGTGTGGCCTTTTGTTCTGCTCCCTTTTCCGGAGTTCGAAAGTGCATAGCCAAGGAAACAATATATCACACGTGCACTGCGAAGTGTGGTCGACATTGTTTGACCGTGTGATGCACGCTAGCACGCTTAAATAAATATACCTTACGCAAAGTACAGGTGAGGATCCGGTAATGACTTGCGTAAAAATGAACCCGACTCGATCCAAAAGTATTGCCACGCTTATTAAAAATCCCAGTTTTGTATAACCATGACCAGGAAGCAATCTCCTCAAAAATACAAATGTTTGTCTTCGCTCTCGAGAATTCGCTAGTCTTCTTCAGAAGTGAATGCGTCGCATGTCTCCCTAGGGATAGTTCATTTGACCCAAAAAACACCAACATCAATCTTGTTTTGGTTGATCGAGGTGCCCTTGCTTGGAGAGAGATGTTAAATTATTTGGTGAAGTAGCGCTTTTTAACACAGCCATCTCTTGCAGAATGAATCGCGTAACGAGGCAATGAGCTTTCTCCCTTTCTTTTTCGCCATCATTCGTCGCGACGAAATGAAGACAAAGATGAAAAAAAGAAAGGTGGTAGCTATTGAGAACTCTTCACCCACCCATTCTGTCGGGCTGTGCATATCGCGCAGAGCGCAACTATGCTCCGTTTCATACATCCGGTGCAACGCTGTGGAAGCTAGAGATACTTTTTGCAGCGGCTGTGTTCGCACTTAGAAATAGCTCCGTGTTTCTTGCCCCGATTTTTTTAAATTTTTTTATATAAGCTGTTTTGAATGAAAAAAGTAAGAATTTACCCTAAGAAACAAGCAGATCATGTACTAATACGGCTGATAACACGTTGTTTTAAATCAATGTGCGTTTCGTTGTTTCTTTTCGTTAGCCGTCGTAGCAGCCTCACGTGCATGCTCGCGCGAGCAAACGCCTCCTGGCGCACAGCGAAGCGTAGGCGGGAGCGCGCGGAGTGATAAATTTTGCTGACCGCACTTCTTGCGTAGCTTCGACAGCGCTGCACCTGGTGCATGAAACGGGGTATACGCGACCGCCGGCGACGCTGCTCGAGTGTTGGTAGGCTTGACGGTGTCTCGCGTCGCACACGTAACCTAGTGTAGAGAAAAACACCGAGGAATAAACAGGGGCTAAGGATATTCACTGCTTACCATAAGTACATACTATTACACTGAATGTTCGATGGATCTAACAGAGGACTTGGGTGTAACTGGCAAAATGGCTGTGCACAATGCGAGCTATTGTTGACTGGGGTCCGTGATGAACAGTTCAGGTTCCATTTTCAATGAGAGTGGCAAAGAATGCAAACCTTCAATGGATGAAACGGTAATCTGAAACGAAAATGGCTCAAAAACAAAGAGATGACCACTTTTGTGGCCCGTCGCATGGTGGGTTGCACGTTCTAATCGGCCATTATATTGCTGTGGAAACAATTCATAACAAAGAGAAGGATGTGGAAGAAAAATAAACTTTCTTCTGAATGAGGATTCAGAACTTTGAAGAATAATCGAGTCAAGCACGCTCAACGGTGTCCGAGAGGAGGGTGACCCGTAAAAGGCACTCTTCCTCGTGGCTGCGCAGGCGACCAAGCGTGTACTCATTAGAATTATTTTTAAACCACTACAAAATATGTACTTCTCGGGAACAAATACGCAGCCGAGCCACTTGTATAGAACATGGATGGCTACAAATTAGAAAATGACGTCGAACTTATTGCTTCGAATGGTTGCTTGATTTGCCTCCACTGGCTCAACGGCGGAAGTTGGCTAGACTTAAATTTCTTTTTTTCTTATCAAAAGGCCACTTCAATATTGAAACCACACCCTATCTTCCTCCCACGCAGGCTAGAAACGTCAGGTCAAGCAATCATTGCATGTTCTCAATTCCAAAGGCATATCTGGACATGTACGTTATTCATTATTTCCGCGAACGATTAAGGAATGGAACAGTGTACCGGCGTCTGTATTGCAGTCGAGTAGCATTAAAATATTTGAGGAACGCGTTGAAAACCTTTTATGAAATTGAATCTTAGCAGTGCCGTGCAAACATTGTCACACTAATCTAGAAATACATACAATAGTCTTTCTTTTATGCTGCTTCCGATATCACGGTCACAATGTTACAAACGTGTATTTCTTAGCCAAACTATTGTATTTGTTTGTCATTATTTGTTTTGCATTGTATTTCCAAGATTCATTGCTTCATGTCCTATTTACGTTTGTAAGGTGTTTACATTTTTTACGCTATGCGCAAACTTGCTGTGCCCGCCCTGTTACGGCCAAGACGGCCAACAGTATTCGAAAATAAAAAAATAATAATAAATAAAACTTGACTTATGAGGGAGCACTAACCTTGAGGGAATCCATATCTCAAGTTTTAAACAGTAATTTGAGTTTATTTGGCTGTATTTATTTTATCCTCCGTGTTTAAGGAGCTGTAGGTGCCTGCAGATGACAAGGGTATATGACGCCTACGATCATGCTGTATATCATATTGACCCCTAATAATACGGGGACAGGGGAAGAGAACATCTGGATACCACCCGTGTAGTCGCTTTGTGTTGTCTTCTCCCGTACTCGTCTTTATTAGCGGTCAGCATGATAAAGATTAAACGCCAAATGGCCAAACTCAAGTTCTTCTACAAGCCTACAACTCAAGTTCTTCTACAAGCCTATTTACGAAAATTTATTTATTGGCATAGCTTCGCACTGACACATTGCGTCCAGCTGCACTCTCTCTCAAATAGCTTTGAGGTAGGGGACAGCCGGGTGAAGGCCTTAAGTCATATGTACAGAAGGCGTGGTGCGCGAGGCTCTAATCTCAAAGGCGAAATAACGCATCGGCTTGCGTCGAAGCTGCGAGAGGGATCGCTAGCGTCAGCTCAAGCGAAGACACACTTGGCGGAGCACTGGCGACATGTATAATAACGCTAAAGATTCTAGATACTCACCGTGGTGGCTCAGTGTATTGTGCTGCTGAGCCCGAGGTTGCGGATTCAATCCCGACAACGGAGGGGGCATATTTATGTGGGTTTAATGCAAGAACACTCGTTTAAAGTGCAATGGCTGTACGTTAAATAACCCCCAGGGGATCAAAATTAATCCGAAGCCTTCCTTCCGAACCCATAATTAAAAAAAAATTGGCAGTGCTTTAGCTCGGCTATGCCAGGATATACGTAGCGACAGCTAAGACATAGCATGGTTAGCCTTAGTTATTCTTGATTGCAAGTGCAGGTTTGTCTGGTTGTCTAGCTATGCTGCCGCGTTTAGCCAGTCGTTCGGCGCGCTGTTCGTCTGTTTCCTGGGCGATTAGTTTCCTCTTCATCTCGTTCCGATGTCGATTCCAGGCCTCCTCCTGCTTATCAGAATTGTCGCCGTCCATACTGCCGCCTCAACTGGGGTTGCGGTGCACGCGACCTCTCCTTTTCTATCCTCCGACATGTTATCAGGCATGCGACGCAGCTGTCGAAGCGAGCAGAGGCGAACGCAACGACGAGGAACGTGGTGATGTGGTGTTTATGCACCGGTGTGATTGTTCTTTCATAAGTTCTTATAGCCGAGAAACATTTTAAATGTCAGTGCAGCTTCTGTGACAGCTGTACACTAGACGATGGTTTTTGTTTCTTGCGTTTAGTATTTCCAAGTTTGTGGTCTCTCGAGGTTTGTGTTTTGGTTGTATTCTTCATATATATCTCAATATATGAAGTATAACGAAAAAATTACCATAAACAAAGCCCAACAATCACTGTGCCAACTCGGGAAGTCATAGTGGCAGCGCATTTTTTTGGAGTTTATAGAATGGCACAGAATAGGTTTTGTGACAAGGAATTGTATTTGGTCGCGCAAAGATAACTTTACAGTTTTATTTTTTTTTTACCGCAACTTGCAAAACAGATGGAGTACGAAAAATAAATGCAGGTTTACTCATACAGTTACCAAATACACACTTTCTGAGATGCCTCTTTCCGCCAATTTTTCACGAATAAAGCAAATGAGCTGAATGATGTGTATTCGCCTCGCCGTCACCTTTACAATGCTGTTTCGAGATCCTGTTGCACTAAAGGTGTTGGAGGATTGTGACCCTGCGTAAGCCTTTAGTTTCACTGAATTTCTTTATTGCATGTCATGAGAAAGCTGAAGTTATGGGGTGTTATGAGCCAAAGTTACGCCTTACGTAGGGATTCCGGAATAATTTTGGCAAACCGAGGTTTTTGATGTACGTGAAATCAAAGTGTACGGGCCTTTTTGCATTTAGTGCCCATCGAAGTGCGCCCACCACGGCCTGTATCGAACCCCCGACCTCGAGGTCATCAGCGCAACGCCGTAGCTACTAAGGCGCCTCGCGGGTGAATGTCGTGACTTTGTTCGCGGCATTTTCAAAGAAATTGCGCTAGAACCCTTCTCACGATGAGCGTCGACGGCAATGAGTTAGCATTTATTCAATATAGCCACACAACTGCAGCGACACTCGTCTTTCGCGCTTAAGAACAAGCGTTTCCATGTAATGACACCGCCGCAAAGCCTGCGCGCGGCATCCGAAATGCACGCCGCATCGGTGCATGGAAGGAAGGAAGGAAATCAACTTTGTTCAGGTCCTGCAGGCCACGAGAGCTTTGGGCTCTCATGGAGTGGGCGTCTCCCACGACGGAACCGGGAGGTTGAGTTTCCTGGCGGCGTCGTGGACCTGCTGGACGGCCCAGAGTTGGGGAGCGAGTTCATCGCTCCGGATTGCTTCTTCAAACTTGCGCCTGTCCTGTTCGTAGTTTATGTGAGCTTGCGAGCACGGCCAGAGTAAATGATATGCGTTCAGGGATCTATTGCAATTGGTGCAGTAAGACTTGTCGTAGAGCTCGGGCATGTAGTGGCGTAATCTGTTTTGCGTGGGGTATGTGTCTGTTTGTAGCATTCTGAGTGTAACGGCTTGAGCTCGAGTGAGCGTGCGGTGTGGCGTGCTATATTGTCTGCGTTGTAGGTAGTAGTGCATGCGAACGCTGAGAAATGCGTCATGCGACAACGGGGCTCCTCTCGCGCGCTTCTTCCTGAGCACGCTGTGCCATCTCGTCGCGCCGCCGAGAAAGCCACGCGTGGACTACGAGACGTGAAGTGCAGCGCGCTGGTTCGTGCAAACACTGGGGATTCTTCCCTCGCTTCAAGCACGCTCAGTGGCACGTACTCGGTGACCCAAGTTGGCGAGACGTTAATGGAGCCCATACGCAGGGAATTTACGGCGCAGCGTGCAGATGGGTCGGGTTGATGTCCTTGAGGAACCCTTGTGACGGCGTCGATTCCGCTCAGCATTGGAGAAAGTTAAGATATCTTTGCCCTCACTCTAGGGTGACACACTTCCAGCGGCACATACCTATAGTTACGCAAGTTGGTGTCAAAGACGTTCATTGAAGAGCCGCGAACACCTACTGGGACGCACACAATGACTCGAGCTGTTGTCAAAGAGATTCATTGGGAACCAGCGCGGACCAAGTGGCAAATACCCTGTTCTCTGAGTCGGCGTCAAAATGTTTCAACGAATGGCGGTGTGAACCTAGACCCGCATTTACAGTGACCCACGTCGGCGTGAGAGAGCTTCGTTGAAGAGAGGTACGCGTGCACACACTGGCACATACTCAGTGTCTCATGTTAACCTCAACACAGGAACCCGATGTGCTAACCATTCGACCACGGACTACTCAGCAGCCCAAGTAGGCTGGAAGATGGTTAACTACAAACACAGACAGACAGACAGACAGACAGACAGACAGACAGACAGACAGACAGACAGACAGACAGACAGACAGACAGACAGACAGACAGACAGACACACAGACAGACAGACAGACAGACAGACAGAGACAGACAGACAGACAGACAGACAGACAGACAGACAGACAGACAGACAGACAGACAGACAGACAGACAGACAGACAGACAGACAGACAGACAGACAGACAGACAGACAGACAGACAACCCCCACAAAGTGCCTGAAGTAACTTAATAATTATTGCTAACGCAAAAAAGTAGTGCGGGTTTGTATTGCAGGAAGTTAGTTTCTATATGAGTGCATCTTGTTATTCATTTGAGGTAAGCCACTATCAAAGAAAACAGGCCCAAAATATACCCAACTTCAATATACTAGCTGGTTTTACAGTCGCCTAAAAATAAGCGATGTTTGATTAGTATACAGCGCGGATATATAAAAAAAGTACCATGAAGCGTGTCATATGTGTTTGAGGTGGCCGAATCCATAAAGGTATTCGTTCGCATCTGCTGTTGGCCATTGGCTGGCTGCATAATTACAAGTCTAACTTCAGGATTGGATGGCGCCTACTCCCGATACAGGTTTTTGTTGCTTAATACGTGCTGTATAAGTGTTTTTCCGAGCGTGAAAGAAGCCCGCGAATAGAGGCAAAGTGCCTCGAGCGGCCAGTCGCACGGTAATTTTGCGTGCATTTGCAGGCGTCTTTCCCGCTCAAAAAACACGTTTATGTAGCACGTAGTGAGCAACAGAAAGCTGTATGGGAAGTTTTCATGTCGCTTTACAATTTGGTCAGTGACACTTTTCATCTAATTATAATACTTGGGAAGTTGATTATTTAGTTAAGACTAATTAAGCAGAATGAAAAAGAAAGATAGTTTGAGTATCTCCAAGCGATGACAAACAACGTTACCTTTGTCCTGTAGAGCTACGTGACACTTACATATATTTAAGCTCGGGCTAAAGCTAGCCGGGACAACCTGTCTGTAAATATACATATCCCGTATGCTCATGAACATCGGACACCCGTAAAATACACGTCGCTAGAGACTGGGTCCGAATTCACGAATTTTTTCATTTGCAACTTTTCATTGTCGCTGTCCAGTCACCTTCGCTTATCAGATGTCCGGCGCCAGGACTGACTAGAGTTTCCGCTTACGAACAATTATAGCGTAAGGGCTTTTGTGTGATTCCGGGTCCCGCTCAAGTCGACCGGGCTACAATGCGGTGCACCGTGAGCCCCAAGACATGCGCGACTGTCTCGGTGCAAACCCGACAGGATGCGCACGTCTGTTCGCCGTCTGTTCGCACGTCTGTTCGTCGGATGCGCATCGTCCCACTCTGGCTGCGTATGTTGGGGCCGAAGAGATAGACGGCCCTCTTGGCGTAATCGGGGTGCAAACCCTCCGACAGGATGGCAGGCGGCAGACGATACGCGACCCGCTCCCGGATGCACGCTGTGCTCTACCAGGAAGCTATGCAGAACAGCGCTCATTGGTGAGATAGCGCTCCGCACGAATGAGCTGGCGCACACGCTGGGGTATAAAAAAGCGCGGCCGTCTATTGTGGAGCCATCACTTCTTTTCATCTACCGAGCCGCTCTTCTGTGCATTCAACCTCCGACCAAGATGCTGTCCCTCGTAAGTTACGTCTTCCAGCCTGGCGTTCGAAGGCGTCGCCATCTTAGGCCTGCTGTTTTCGTTAGGCTTAATTTTCTTGGGAAGCCTGAGTACATATTCATCGACAGTTGTCAGGCCATGGGAAAAATAATATCGTTTCTCTTTCGCGACGTCCGTTATTTAGTTTATGAGCCTGCAACCTGCGCTTTACTCGAAAATTTGACAAGTGTTAAAATGTTCTCCGACGCAAATCGCCGTCATTCGCAACAAGCGCTAGGAGCATTGCATGCGTAGGACCTGATGTGATAATTTGTTCGGCAAGTAGAAGTTATCACCTACCTGCTAAGTGTTGTCTTTTTCTATACAGTCGTCTTGCGCTGTATTATAATAATTACGTTCTTCGTTAGCGCTGAGTGGTTTTATCTGCATACCACATTAGCATGTTGATCCATCAGTAGCACATTCATATGTCCTTACAAAAGTTCAAGGCTGCTTCTTTCTCGAAGTCTGCGTCGTACTCTCGGAAGTTTTCCATGATAGAAGGACTGTTTTTTATAGAAAGTACCGTCTTTCTACAGAAAGCCCTAAATCATCCAGTAATCCAATAAGCAATTTTTGTAAAGGTGATCGCAAGCATTGCAACATCTAGTTCAGTACAAAGGAACACCAATAGCTAACAGTACATACAGCATAACAAAACTTTCTATATTGTCTTGCGTTGATAATAAGAAAACTATCAAAATGCACTCATCACCGTATATGTTAAGGAAAAAAAAACACAGACAGCGTTATTGATGGTAAAGCTTAACATATTAAACGATTTCCTTGTTTAACTTTGCATAACACATTTATTTGAAATGGTAGCTACCCTTTCATTGCGGAACACAACATACAGAGACTGTGGGTTTTATTTCAAGGTCGTATTATTTATTATCTGCGACTAAAAAGTAAAATGGTGTAATTTAACTAGAGACTTTCCGGATACTCAAGACGAAGTATAGTGGTACACCAGTTCACGAGCACAAAAAGCGCTGGCGCGTGGACAAACAGCGCTTTGTGTGGCTGTCCATCCTTCTCGTTTTAATGTCCTGCTATTGCGCTACCCATCGCTGCAATCCAATATGTCTGACCAACACGCCCACATCACCGCCCTCGCCGAAATATGATATTGTATTGAGAACCAGGTATTAAGAGCGTGCAAAGCTATCGGCACATTGAAGCTTGAGAGTTTGAAGCATGTCTTGTTTCTGTGCATTTTTATTGCACTTTCTTTTTGCTGACTCCAACAAGTCGTGCTGGATTTGAACCATGTTGGCTTTGAACAATAACACAGACTTCCATGTTGTTGATTGGCCTCTCACTGTGTTTCCGCTTAGTTTCGCAGCCTTTTTAAACCAACCACGCAGGTCCTCGTCCTTCTGGGCGTGAGCGCCTGCTTCGCCGGTCGCTACGGTGCTGGCGCTGGCCTGGGCACCGGCCTGGGTTACGGCGGATACGGTGGCGGCTTAGGTGCGGGCTACAACCAGCAGGCTAGCGCCTGGCAGGGCGGCTTTATTCTGGGCCAGCAGGCTAGGACCTTGTGGGGCGGCTTAGGTGCGGGCTACAACCAGCAGGCTAGCGCCTGGCAGGAGGACTTCAATGACGGCGCATCTGGACACAACCAGGGAAGCGGAGACTTTGACTGGGGCGACGCCTACTGGAATGTCCAGGGCCTTATCAACCAGGATGGACACTGAACTGGGTTCGGGCAGGGCAGCACCGGCTTCGACAGGCGTGCGTCCGGCGCTAACGGATGATTCGGAAGCCAGAGATACCTCAGCCAATATGGCGGCATTGGTGGTTACTAAGCTGCTCTAACGCCATGCTTTCCTATATCGCTCGCCTGTACACGTCAGATGAACTAGTCTCGAGCGGCAAAGACATCGCGCTGCACGACGACGGAAGCTCACGTATACCAACAAAACCTCAAATCTGACAGGACCGGCGACAGCGGTAGATGTTAACTGTACAGACGGAATGAAAAAATAAACGATTTCATTCACAGTTATGAAACTTTGTAAGTGATTTCAGTGACTGTGGTTGGCCTCTTCGTCATGGTATATATCCGGGGTTCAAGCGTATACTGGGCCGGTATAATTTATGAATTCCTTTCGCTTGAATCAATTGCTTTTTTTATCATCCACAAATAACGACCCACCGGTATAGGTGATTACGCGGGCCGAGCGCCTTCTGGAACACTGACGAACCGAGAAAAAAAAGAAAACAATTGGAATGGACAACCAGCACTGAAACTTGGCGTGTCAACAGCAGTACCGTAAGACAGTCTACATTGAGCAAAGGAGACCATTCTCGTTAGTACATGCTGTGATTTAGAGTTTACAACAAATATACTGCTCATACTGAGGCCACATGTGTCCAGCTTCAGATATTACTGGGCGGCGGTGTGCTACAACGTATAGGAGCGTATGCGCACCTCGTAAAGCATATGACCATGGGCAATGCATGCTGTATGCATCGGCGTAAAGCAAACATCAATAAAAGTGCGTGTCTGTTATCGTTAAATATGTTATGCCTTTTTTGTGGCAGGCCTACCGCGTAGTCTCTCCTTGTCAGTGCTGTTTCCTGATAGAATCGTTACACTATGCCGGTCCTGACACTGATACAACAAACACACCTGGTCATCGTGATAATGTAGCTATCACGCAAAATTATATCACTGCCAGGAAACCAAAATAGGATCGTTGTGCCATTAAGATGGCGTGCCATGGCAAAAAATATACGAAAGAAAGAAAAGGTGTGCGTAGGCGCTTGTAGATACACCTAGAAGTTTATTACATAGGGCCGGGTGTTTTACTAGTTTAATACATTCTTGTACGCCGATGGGCTGACTGACTGACGACCAATCTTGTTAGTGATGTAGACTGGGCCAGCCAACATTGAATGCTCTAAAAAGTGGTCTTAAGATGAATTATCCAAATTTAGTGTTTTTGCGTGCTACAATAACAATATTATTATAAGGCACGTCGTAGTGGGGACTTCGGAATAATTTTGGCCACCTGGGGTTCTTTAACATGCGCCAAGTTCTAAGCACACGAACGTTTTTAGATTTCGCTGACATCAAAATGCGGCCACCACGGGCGGTAACAAACGCCATAGCCTCTAGGCTACCGGGGAGGGTTAGAGACTAAGCTTTTTGATTAGCGAGGCGTTCAATCGAGGCGTTCAATGATTATATTGGCGGCCGATCTTCAAAAATATTCACAATTTTTTGAAAAGTGGTCTGGAGTGTGGGATGGAGTTGTGGATGAAATAACTTGTATTATAAATGTTGCTGCAAGATTTGGAAATTTTATTCAAGGGAAAGCAATGATGCGGTGAACTCCGTTTGAGTAGCACATTGCATTTCATACAAGTTTTCAGGAACGAATAGAGGGCAACTAATACGCAAATGTTTATTTCATGAATATTACCAACGAAAAAAAATTTCACAGCATTTGTTTCAATCCCTTGCGGGTGTCTAGAGTAGAGTTGCGAGGAATGGTCAGACCATGCACATTAAACGCCTGGGGGTGTGCATGTGTATCAAGGAGTAATATATTCCTGTATTTATTACACATTTCTTGTTTCAGGAATCGAAATGAGCGAAAACTTTGCAGAAGCTTTCAGTTCTGAGAAACGAACTCATCCGTTTAGCTTGGAGTTATGTGCCTTAAGTACAATACATATTTCAGATACATTCTCTCATTGCACTCCTCGCTGTGCAGGGCCCAGGCAGTCACTCTAAGGCTTCCGCAAACAAGCACTTACCCGAGCCCCGCGGCGCTGCACACAATGTACCCCGAACGGTTCCCAAGCCCGGACTGCCCTCTGTGTGGTGATTATGCGGACTTCGAACATGTCCTGTGGGGCTGCGCCTCTGCCGGTCCCCCTTTCACTCAAGAGGAAATGATGAAACTAATTAAGGCCCAGGATCAGACCTCTCAAATCCTGGCAGTCCAGAGGGCTCGCGAGAGGGCCGTCAGGTTTCACCTGATGTTCCCCGAGTGGGCCTAGCCAGGTGACGTGGAGCTTTCTTACGTCTATAGTAGACCGAATAAAGTTGTTTCTCTCTCTCTCTCTCATTGTTGTTGTTTGGCTGGCCTTTTTACAGACAGTACCCGACAGAGGTAAAGCGAGAAGTCAAAATAAACCCAAAACGGCATTCTAAACTAACGCGAAACAAACTGCAGTATGCAAATGCCTCAAGTGTGCCACCTGCTAAACTACATGTTGTTTTCAGTGAAATTTAGTTAAATATGAAAATATGATAACCTGCTGTCTGTGGTCCATATTTCGTATTTTCTCCTTTTTGGTGTTGTCTTCGCCTCCTTACTATTAATGTTTTATTGGAGTCGTTTATATGATTTCTTGTTTGTTTTTCGGCCTTTTCCTGTTGCCCTGACTCCCTCCGATAAAGGTTTAACTAGAAATGAAAATACGCTTGTCATGTTCGGCCTTCGTGAATAGGTCATTGCGTACGTATGGCGAGCTAAGTACCTTTCAAACTCTAGCAGCGGCGTGCATCGCCTGTTACTCCACGTTGTACCTTAGTTACTGGCTATTTGAAGTACGGCACATTTATATTAAGCGAATGAGGTCGCCATTGTGGCCTTGTTGCCTGCAAAGTAAAGAATAAAGACATAGTCTACTTAAGTTAATCTTACCCCCTATTCACGACACAAAGTACAGCCGTATTGTCCGCAAAGAATTTACATAAAGCACTACCACACGTTCAGCTACGACACATATTTTTCACATAGACCAGCGCTGCCTGTCCAATTGTATCGACTGCACTTTTTAGCTTTCATTGGAGACACTGGTTATCACTGACACTTCATTAGTTTGTATGTTACGTGTTTTCGTATGTTTTCTCCGTTTTGTGTATTTTGTGCGTCGGTGAGATGCGCGGTGCGTCTAATTTTATTTCTAATCATTCCCATATTGCGATAGTCAAGGATTTATTAAAAACATCCTCACTCTCTCTCTCTCAGCATCGTTTATAAAATCAGAGATTTCTTTGCCGCTACCTCTCTTCAAACACACAAATGAAGAAACAGATATATATATATATGATTAAAGGACAATTTCTGTAGGTCCGGTGCATAGGTAGTTGAAGAAACCAAGGAGCACACTTACGAAAATCGCATCTTTTATTGTTTTTCAAAATGCTGATAAAGGTGCATAGGTAGTTACTTAGTAAAGATGCAATTATTCTTTAGTATTCATCTTTACGATTCATCTGCCACTATATTTGAAAAGCTTAACGAGTATATGCATCGCCACATCAAGCCTGAAGACAAACTGATTCCGACAGGTGATTTTAACCTTCCCAATCTGCTCTGCAGCACCTTTTCGATAACCAGTGCCAAAGGTTTCGTGAATGACATGTTAAACATTGTGTTCAATTTCGACCTCTTACAAGTTGTAAATGAGGCAACCAGAATTCAAAACGGATCTGAGTGAATCCTTGATCTGTTCCTTATAAGTGGGAATAATAAAGACAAAGTGATCTGAGGCGTCACCTCCGGCATTTCCGATCACAAAGCAGTAGCCTTGACGTTAGAGGGCGTCGCATGGGAACAGCGAGGCGATGTCAAGTGGTTTCCAAATTTTTCTAAAGCAGAAGATGAGTCTATTCTTGATGCTCTCAGTTTTAATTATGACTCTTTCAGAAACAACACTTGTTCGGTGAATGACTTGTGACTTTTTTTCTAGGGGGTAATTCACGAATGCATTCAGCGCTTCGTGCCAAGGATAGCAATAAAACATAACTCTCGAAGTCCATGGATAAGTCGAGTAACGCTGCAATTGCAGCGAAAATTGAAACGCCTAAAGAAGAGAGCGAGAACGACAAACAGGTCTGACTTGAAACTAATGATCGAACATATATCGCAAGAGGTGAAGAACAAGATTGCGCATGATAAGAAAAACTATTTCGATATAACACTGCCATCCATTGTCGAAAGGTCACCCGAAACATTTTGGAGATTGGTGAGCCCAAAGTCTCGTTCTAACGACGGATGTGTAGTTTATGGTGATTGCGTGCAGGATGATGCAGGGGCTTCATCGGCATTCAATAAAAATTTCAAAGACGTATTTACGCAAGATGACGGCCGTCTTCCGCCTTTTGAAGTGTCCGTACCTCCTATTCCTGATGTGGTAGTAAGTGAACATGGCATTTTAAATCTGCTGTTGAACCGTGAGGTAAAATATCTCCTGGACCAGACAATATCCCAAATGCTTTCTTGAAACTTTATGCTGAGTGGTGTGCTGAGTGGTGTGAAACGCTATACTGAGCTGCAGTACCTTATGATTGGCGGAATGCCAGAATCCTGCCTTTGCACAAATCTGGTGACAAAACACTCATTCAGAATTACCGTCCTATTTCGATAACCTCAACAGCTTGTAACATGTTAGAGCATATTATTCACAAACATATATCTGCTTTTATTGAAGAACATAAGCTACTTACCTGTATACAGCACGGCTTTAGGCGAGGATTTTCAACTAATACCCAACTTGTAGAAATCATTCATGACTTTGCAGCAGCCATAAACGAGGGTAAACAAACCGACGTAATTTTCATGGATTTCCGTAAGGCGTTTGATAAAGTCTCGCATAACAAATTGCTGCATAAACTAAGCTACATTCTGCAAAATAAGAAACTACTCGCCTGGATAAAGAATTATTTGACTAACCGACGTCAGTTTGTAACACTAAATTCAGCCAGTTAAGCTAAGGTGCCCGTTGATTCAGGCGTCTCCAAAGATCAGTTCCTGGTCCGCTTCTGTTTTACTTTACATAAATGACATTGTGGATCAGATTTCTGTGGGTATTAGGCTGTACGTTGATGACTGTGTCCTGTACAAACAAATTTCCGCTGTTGACGATGAAATTAGACTGAATGATGCCTTTAAAAGCATAGTAACATGGTGCAATGAATGGCAAATGGAAATTAACTTCGATAGAACTGTCTACGAGAATATTGCTAAAAAAGAAGCCTTTATTGTACAACTACAATGCCGAGAATATCATGCTTCCTGAGATAAGCGCATATAAATACCTTGGCCTCTGGATTACTAACACACTTTCGTGAAACAAACATGTTCACATTGTCACAGCAAACTGCCTTCGAAAACTATATTTCCTAAGACGCTCTCTCAAATTCGCTACACCTCATGTGCGTTTTCTTTCTTACAATGCCATCATTTGACCAATGTTGGAATACGCGATTGTCATATGGTATCCCTTTAATAAAAGAAACATCACTAAACTAGAAAAAGTTCAAAAAATAGCGGTACGATTCATATATAAATCGTATGGCCGCACTTCAGTTACAGAGCTTCTCAACAGAAGTGGATTGCCATCTTTGACACAAAGGATCCGAACATGCCGTTTAAAATTTTTATTTCAGCTCATAAAAGGGCACTACAACATTGATACGTCACGCTTTATAACTTTCTCTACTGGTTATGCTACACGTCATCGACATTCACAGACAATAACACCGTTATTTACAAAAAAGAATTGCTTCAAATTTTCCTTTTTTTCTAGAACTATTGTTGAATGCAATAATCTTACTGATGACGTTGTAACCCAATGCTCACTGCCATTATTTGAGTCGCACCTATGTTTATGTAGCGAGTGATTTACTGTGTGTGCTTCAGTAGCTGCTTGCATTTGCACATCGCGATTGACCTATGGGAGTATCGCTGTAGTAGGTACTTCCATTGGTTGAATTTCACTTTGTATGCACCCTTCTAAGGTCCTGGAAACAGGACCGCAGTATCAATAAATAAATAAAGTTTCGTAACTGTGCTATTTCGTTATATATATTTATATATGTACTTACACACAGACACACACATACACAAACATATATATATATTGTTACGCCCAGAAAAGGCGTTACTTTGAAGCCGGGTAGAGTTAGAAGCGATGGCCTTGGTCAACTGAGCGCCTGTCGAGACTCAGCCAGCCAGCCACACGTCGTCGTCCTCGTTCACCACCCTTCGGTGCCCCCACATACTGTTTGTTGAGGCGTGAACCCACTATGCACCTAAGCGCGTCACATTCGTGAACCCACTATGCACCTAAGAGCGTCACATTTCCCTCCGCGCAGACGAAGCCCGCCGGGCAAGTCAAACAGGCTGTCGAGAAATAAAGGGCTTTAAACGGGCGACATGCGAAAGTTCAGTCTTTGCTGACCGTCGGCCATTTGATGTGAGACGTGCTATGCGGTAGGTTAATTCGCTGATGCGCTCCGTAATAACATAGGGTCCAACATAGTGGGCCAGCAGTTTTTCACATAGTCCACGTTTCCTGGTTGGTTTCCAGAGCAACACTAAATCACCAGGGTCATATATCACGTGTCGGCGTCGGCGGTCGCAGCGTGCCTTCGACCGGTCTTGTGAAACAAGAGTGCGTAACGAAGCAAGTCGTCGGGCTTCTTCAGCAAGACAGACTGTCTCTGATATACAAAGATTATCGTGGCTGGAAAACGGGAAGATAGTGTCTAGTGTATAACGAGGCGGACGAGCGTAGAGAAGAAAGAAGGGACTGTAGCCCGTAACTTCATGCTTTGACGTGTTAAATGCGTACGTAATGAAAGGTAGCACGCTGTCCCAGTTCTTATGATCTGACTCGACATACATGGACAGCATGTTAGTAAGAGTTCTGTTCGTGCGTTCCGTAAGGCCATTTGTTTGGGGATGATACGGGGTGGAATGTCGAAACCTTGAAGCACATAGACGAAGCATCTCTTCGACCACGTCTGCAGTGAACTGCCGCCCACGATCGCTGATGATGACTCTGGGAGGTCCATGTCGGAGAATGACAAAATGCAGCAGAAAAATACACACTTCGGTTGCAGTAGCCGATGGTATTGCAGCTGTCTCACAGTAGCGTGTCAAGTGATCGGCACACACGATAATCCAGCGATTCCCATCGGATGAACGCGGGAAAGGACCGAGGAGGTCGATGCCAACTTGCTCAAAGGGAGAGCTGGGGGGTGGCACTGGATGGAGTTGACCAGGAGGAGCACTCGTCGGACGCTTATAACGTTGACACTCGCTGCAGCTGGACACATACTGGGCGGTCGTCTGGCGCATTTTAGGCCAGTAGAACCTTTCTTGGAGGCGGTAGAGAGTTCGCGCAGAACCCAAATGTCCAGATGTTGGATCGTCATGCATAGCGCGCAAGACGGAGACACGGAGACTCTCCGGGACCACCAGAAGATATCGTGGGCCTGTAGTAGAATAGTTCTTTTTGTAAAGAACCCCATCACGAACACAGAAACGAGTGGATGGTGCTGATTGCCTTGCAGTAATGAGCAGTGGTTCTAAAGTTCTGTCTTTTTGTTGCTCGACCTTGAAGGTATTTATATCAGGAAATCCCGGCTCTAGTGATGCGATATAGCAGTCGAAGTTGTCCGCGTCGCAGTCCGTCGTTGGAAGCGGCATGCGCGAGAGGCAGTCAGCGTCGGCGTGTCGGCGGCCGCTTTTATAAGAAACGGTAAAGTTATATTCCTGTAAACGGAGTGTCCAACGCGCAAGCCGGCCCGACGGATCACGGAGATTAACCAGCCAGCAGAGAGAATGATGGTCTGTCACCACAGTGAAGGGGCGCCCGTACAGGTACGACCGGAAGCGCTGTATTGCGAAAATAACTGCAAGACATTCTTGCTCTGTAACAGTGTAGTTACGCTCGGACTTACTTAAAGAACGACTCGCATAGGCGACGACGTGTTCTTTGGTGTCGACGCGTTGAATAAGAACGGCGCCGATGCCAATACCGCTAGCGTCCGTATGAACTTCTGTGGGAGCCGCATGGTCGAAGTGTCGGAGAATGGGATGAGACGTCAGACGAGACTTCAGCTCACGAAAACTAGCTTCACATTCAGGAGTCCACTCAAAGGGAACGCCCTTCTGGAGGAGGCATGTCAGCGGATACGCGATATTGGCAAATCCACGAATAAACCGGCGGAAGTACGAGCAAAGCCCTAGGAAACTGCGTAGCTCTTTTACATGGCGAGGTTGCTTGAAGGCTTCCACCGTAGCAGTCTTCGCTGGATCAGGCCGTATGCCGTCCTTATCCACTAGGTGTCCCAGAACGAGTGTTTGGCGCTCTCCAAAATGACACTTCTTCGAGTTGAGCACCAAACCCGCTTTGTCCAAGCAGTCTAGCACAAGATCGAGACGTGCGTTGTGCTCACTGAACGTGCGCCCGAAAATCACTACATCATCTAGATAGCACATGCATACTTCCCACTTCAAACCACGCAGGATGTTGTCCATGAAGCGCTCGAAAGTTGCAGGCGCATTACAGAGCCCGAACGGCATCACATTAAATTCAAAAAGTCCATCTGGTGTTACAAATGCCGTTTTCTCCTTGTCTGCCTCGTGCATAGGAATCTGCCAGTACCCCGACCTCAAGTCAACAGACGAAAAGTAAGACGCTGATGAGAGGCAGTCGATAGCATCATCAATACGCGGAAGAGTATATACGTCCTTTTTAGTGATGGTGTTGAGGCGGCGGTAGTCAACACAAAATCGCCATGTACCATCTTTCTTTCTAACCAGGATCACTGGCGCTGCCCACGGACTACAGGATTCTTGGATTACATTCTTATTTAGCATTTCGTGGACTTGGTCATTGATCACCTTGCGTTCCGACGGTGAGACTCTGTATGGTTTCTGTCGCAGCGGTTGGGCAGATCCCGTATCGATGCGATGGTGTATACGAGAAGGAGAAAACAATGGTGGTCCCTCTTGCTGGAAGAAGTCAAACAGTCGGGCATGTTTTAGCAGAATATTCGCCACTTCGTGACGCTGCTTAGTGCTGAGCGACTTGTTTACCATAGTCAGAAATGAGGAGTGCGCCGCAGGGCAGACATTAGCGAAATGGCGCTCATCCGCAGAATCAAGGGCCTCTGTAAGAATGGCGAGCGATAGCACGTGATCTTCATGGTAGGCGGCAAGTTTCAGACCCTGTGGTAGTATTGCAGGTTCACTCGAACAGTTTACGGCCCATAAGTTGGTGCGTCCCTGAACAACTGACAGCGTGCAATACGGTATCAGTACATTCCTCTTGATGCAACTCAGGTGAACGGGCTCCACGGTAGCGTCAAACGTTCCGTCGGTGGTGGGGAAACAGGCGACTGAAACACACGTTGCGGATAACGGAGGCACAACTGTATCCCGGGATACACAAAGCACACTTTCACGACACGGTGGGGCTTCCATAAACGCCGCAGCAAAGCTAGTACCTACACTGATTTCACCCGTTTTGCAGTCGACGGTGGCACCACACAGTTTCAAAAAATCAAGACCCAGGATTACGTCATGCGTAGAATGAGGTAGAACAGCGAACTCCGCGTTAAATATTTGACCACCCAAGGTAACGTCTACATTACACACGCCCACAGGATACAACAACTCCCCACTCACTCCGCGAAACGTATCGGCACGGTCCCAGCGAAACATCACCTTTCGTCCTAGGAGGCTTTTAAACGCAAGACTCATCACTGAAACGGTTGCTCCCGTGTCCACTAAGGCCATGGATGAAACCCCGTCAATTAATACAAACACCTTATTCTTAAACATACAAATGGTTGGAGGTATCTCTGTCGATATCGAAGATTGTCCAGCGACCTCACCTCCAACGGCCGCGCTGGCTAGTTTTCCGGGGGTGGCGACGGGTATCGACGCCGCGGAGAGGGCGACCGGCTTACACGAGGAGCGGGTGGTGGTGTCAAGCTGCGATCGGATGCTGGAGAACGGTTCCGTAGCGGCTCCGGGTGCTGGTGAGGCAAGCTTCCTAAATATGTGTGCGAGGGCGAATATGTTTCGCCCAGAGGAGCGCGGTACCGCCTAGACATCGTCGATCGGTCGAACCTCGGTGGTTGGCGGCGATTGCAGTACCTGGCAATGTGACCCAAGTCGCCACAGCTATAGCACACAGGTAAACGACGATCGATGAACTGCCCTTCGAAGCGCTCAGCCGTGGGGGGTCGTGTAGCAGAGCGGAGCGGCTGAGCCTGCTGCACAGGAGGAACGGTCGGTCTGCGTGCAAACCTGCTGGGGCGAGGGTGTTCTGCTGGTCGGTGTTCGGGCGTAAATGTGTCATCACGTGGCCATGGAGCACCTCTGTGGTTGACGTCTGTGACACATACCGCCGGTTGCCAGGAAGCGCAGGGTGCCGCAGGCGCCATGTGTTGCGGGTAATAAGCGTCAGGTTGTCGTATGACGTCGCGCGCAAGTTCCTGGTGCCGCAGCAGTTCTTCACGCACGATCTGCCGTATAGTAGACGAAAGATCGGCAGACGGGCTCTCATCGACGCTGGCAATGGTTGTCACATTCGCCAGGCGTCCAAACTTTGGCACAATGCGACGTGTTTTCAACGTCTCAAACGTACGGCAATGACGCACGACATCTGAGACGGAATCAACGTGTTCCCGACTTATGAGGAAATTGTACACATCTTCTGCAATTCCTTTGAGGAGATGTCCGACTCGGTCTTCCTCGGACATCTGCGGATTTACGATTTTGCACAGCTTGAGGATTTCCTCTATGTATATAGTGCATGTTTCTCCAGGAGCTTGAGCTCTTTGAGCAAGTGTTCTCTCGGCGCGTTTCTGTTTGGCGTGGGTGTCGCCAAAACACTTCTTAATTTCCTCAACAAAGTGCTCCCACGTTGTTAGGGAGTCTTCGTGGTTTTCATACCACATCAACGCTGTCTCACTCAGAAAGAGTGCAACATATTCAAGCTGAGTGACGGAATCCCAACGGTTGTAGCGGCTCACCCTTGCGTAGTGCATCAGCCACTCGTCGACGTCTTCGCCCACTTTTCCCGCGAACGAGCGTGGTTCCATGTAGTGCCGCAAAAGTCCAACTGGCGCTGACCTTTGAGAAGGTGAAACTATAGCTGGCATTTGTCCACCTCCGTCCTGAGCCATAGGGAAGGTCGTTGGCAAGAGACCGGCAAGACGACGGCTCCGGCGAAGTTCTAGATGTTGCGACTCCGTGGTACGTTCTGTCGTACCCAGCACCTCCACCACTCTGTTACGCCCAGAAAAGGCGTTACTTTGAAGCCGGGTAGAGTTAGAAGCGATGGCCTTGGTCAACTGAGCGCCTGTCGAGACTCAGCCAGCCAGCCACACGTCGTCGTCCTCGTTCACCACCCTTCGGTGCCCCCACATACTGTTTGTTGAGGCGTGAACCCACTATGCACCTAAGCGCGTCACATTCGTGAACCCACTATGCACCTAAGAGCGTCACAATATATATATATATATATATATATATATATATATATATATATATATATATCCCCTCTCATATAGACCTAAACGGTGCGCGATACGGGCAATACTTGAAAAACCTAATTAGTGAATTTTTGTCATTTAGTACATTATGCATTTCAATATTTTAGGCAGGTAATTCCGCCTCTTTGAGTAGACAAGCTCATGGACTAGAATTGTGTTATCTGCCACTAGCCACTATCTGCCAATAAAAGAAAAATGAAAGCGCTCGCTGAAACATCCGTTTTATCGACAGTCAGTGATTTATAAAACGAAACTGCTAGGTGCCAATGCGCGAGTGTGTAAATTTAAAAAAAGCGTACCTGACTTCCTGTTGTTTAACAAGTTTGCTGCTACCATTGTGGTTCATTTATAGATACATGTCAAGCACGTGTGACCGCACTTTGTCCAGCACGTGTGCGATATCATTCCTTCAGAGACGTGAAATCTAGGAGCCGCTTTAGCGGAGGAAGACCACTCAATAGTGACAAGTTGCTACAACGAATTCATTGTATTGTAAAATATCCATTTATAGCTTATACTGAACTTCATGTTCGTGGCTGGGCGGGGCATACGCAGAGCGGGCCCATGTGGCATATACTGTTAAGACCACCTCCGTATATCTCTGGGGCACCTGAGGTCCCGCTCGCGTACCAGGTCGACCTTCCGAGGCCGATCCAGCTCTCGGGGCAGAAAACAGGAGGAGAAGCAAAGCACCAGCCAACAGAAGAGCAAGAAACAATCTCCAAAGAATTAAGGCGACAAAAACAAGGTGAGCTGGTCAGCAATAGCCTCCCAACACACACCTCAAACAACTGCACAGATAACGCGCCTAAAACGAGAGCTAGAACTCATGAGAGTTCGCTTAGGCGACTTAGAGCGTGAGAATGCGATGCTAAAGCAAATGCAGTCGCAGCAGCAGAACACACAGGCTAAACCGGCGCAATCAGAGCAAGCTTCGGGGCAAGCTGTACAAGCAGCCCAAAAGCGCCCTAGAATACAGTCGGTCGAAACACTCCAGACACAAATCCAAGAGACTTTCGAACAACTATTACCCTCAATAGCGCAACAGATCACCCAACAGGTGTCAGCCCAAATAACACAACAACTAACGCAACAAATGACTGAGCTTGAAGTGAAGTCCGACAAAAAACTCCAGGCTCTGCAAATTGAAATCATGAAAACGGTGCGTAAGCAAATTACCGGAGCTAACATTGGAGAGAGAGCCGAGAAGCCATACGCCAGACCAGGGCTGGCAGCCATTGCACAAGAAAGTAACCATGCCTAAACATAAATCAACTATAACGGAAAATTGCGAAATCTGGCAGGAAATCTGGAACTGTCGTGGATTCCGGCGGAAAAAGGGACTTTTAACACAGCTGGTGAGCTCACAGAGCGAGCCAGCAGCTGTCGTAGCCCTTCAGGAAGTCGGATCCCCTCCAACCCTTCAGGGATACGAGGTGTACACACACCCGGATTCGGAGAAAGCAATAGCGACTTTGGTAGCGAAATCGATTGCAGCAATCAAACACGATCCTTTTACTGACACGGATATTAACCATTTACTAATAGAAATCGTATATAAAGGCCTGAACAAAAAGAGTGCCTTTATACTAAACATTTACAGTCCACCAAGCCAGAGAAAGACAAAGTTTGACAGACTCTTGCAGGAAACCGCCCGCCTGGTAAAGGGAAGACCACTGGTGATAGTAGGTGATTTCAATGCAAAAGATCCTAGTTGGGGATACCCGAAACAGGACGCTAAGGGCAGAAACAATCTGGAACAAACAGAACAACTCGACATGAGAATTATAACGGATCCTGCAGTGCCCACTAGACAGGGCAACAGTGTGAGCATGGACACCAGCCCTGACCTCACGATAGTGCAGAATTGTGAAGATGCGCAATGGATAAACACCCTAAATGATTTAGGCAGCGACGATTACACCATCAGCACCACAATTCGGACTGGGAAAATCAAACGACACATAGGAATAGGCGAAATTACCGACTGGGTAAAATACCGCCGGATGCAGAGCCAGCAAAGCACCACAATCGATGATTTAGGTAAATGGTGTGGAATGTTAAGAACACAAAAGGATAAAGTCACAAAAGAAATAGCCCGCACATGTGAGATACCTGAGATAGACCCTCACTTACTGCATCTCTGGAAGGCACGCAGAGGACTAACAAAAAGATTAAAGCGACAGACACAGAACCGGAGGCTAAAAGTACGCATTGCAGAAATCACCCGCAAAGCGGGAGAGTACGCAACGCAACTAACTACTTCCAATCGGGAACGCTTCTGTGACTTCCTTAATGACACACTGAGTACCGCAAAAACTTGGCGCATACCAAGAGCAATTATGGAAGCAACAAAAACCAAGAACGAGGGCTGTAAAGCGGTGGAACGGCTAATCCATACGTACCCAGGGACGGAACAAGAACTCAAAGAAGAATTATATAACAAGTGCTTCGGAACAGACCCACCTCCCCCACCCTGTGTCACCAAATACGGGGGGGCGCCTCACCCTGAACTCGATGAACCCATCTCTATCGAAGAAGTTACTAAGAGCTGCCATAGCGAAAATGACCCGAAACACAGCGGCAGGCAAAGACCGGATAACTAATCCCATGATTCGAAACCTAAGCGATGAGGCGATACAGGCCTATACTACCTTTATAAATGAACATTGGCAACAGAGTACTATTCCAAGGGAGCGGAAGCACACTCAAATAGTTTTAATTCCCAAGCCTGGCAAGAAATTAGCAATTAGTAACCTTCGACCAATCTCCCTAACTTCGTCTCTGGGGAAACTATTTGAAAGAATAGTAAACTCTAGATTACAAAACTACTTGGAGGACAATGAAATCATTCCAGACACTATGTTTGGATTCAGACCCAAGCTCTCAGCTCAAGACATCCTCCTACAGTTGAAGGAAGAAGTCCTGACAAATATACCAAAATCAAGCGAACACGTTGTCATGGCCATCGACATAAAAGGAGCTTTTGATAACGTAAGCCACCAAGGAATACTCGATGGCCTGGCTGAAACAAACTGCGGAGAGCGGATATAGAACTATGTTCGCCGCTTTTTAAACCAACGAACCACTGAGATTAAATTTGGCGCAGTACAAATCAAGACTTTCAAGGCACCCAACAAGGGTACTCCCCAGGGCGCAGTGATCTCGCCAACGCTATTTAACGTGGCGATGATAGGCCTTGCAAGAAAACTACAAGCCATCCCGGGTATCCAGCACCCCCTATACGCGGATGACATTACAGTTTGGTGTGTCACCGGGTCGCTACGTGAAAAAGAAGAACGATTACAAGCAGCTGCCTGTGAAATCGAGACGTACGTGCGAGCCAGAGGGCTGCAATGCGCGTCAGAGAAATCTGAGATTATACGAGTCTGGAGAGGGAAAGGGAATCGTAACGTCCCAACGGACCCTGCCCTTAAACTGGAGATCAGACTTGGAAATAATGCAATAACTGAGAAGACCACAATCCGGGTACTAGGCATGTGGCTACAATCAAATCAACACTGCCAACACGGGCTTAACCTCATCAAGACGTCAACACAACAAGTCGCGAGAATGATAAAGCGGGTAGCCACGAAAAGGACGGGGATGAAGGAATCAGACACCCATCGCCTAATCAGAAGTCTGGTGGTTAGCCGCTTCATATACAGCTTGCCGTATTACCAGCTAACGAAAACAGAGAGGGATGCGATCAATTCGTGCTTAAAGAAAGCCTACAAGATCGCCCAACGAATTCCGCAGTGCGCCCCAAGCGAAAAACTCATGTCTCTAGGGATTCATAATACATTCGAGGAACTGGCAGAAGCTCAACTGATAACTCAAAAAAAACAGACTCGCACAAACGACCACGGGTAGGAAACTCCTTCGTAGACTCGGGTATCACGAGCTCCTTGAAAAACACAACCAAACTAAGCCAATCCCCACAATAATCAGAAACTGCATCAAAGTGGCGCCAATACCCAGAAATATGGACCCAACTCTACATGCAGGCAGAAGAGAAGCCAGAGCTGCATACATTGAAAAACGCACGGCGACAAACCAAACTCCCGCTTCGTGGACGCGGCAAGATACCCAGGCAGGCAGAAAAGAACGGTAGCTGCTGTCACTGACTACATGGGGAGAGAAATCATTAGCGCCTCCACTCACAACACCACTATCGTGGAAGCAGAAGAAATAAGAATAGCCCTTGCTATCAAAGCGACGGAACCAAACCAAGAACAAATAACCATCCTATCAGACTCTCAAGCGGCATGCAGAAGCTACCTCAGGGGACGAGTATGCACCGCAGCCTATAGGATTATACGAGATATAAAACCACGTGCCAGATTTCACCTTATATAGGTACCAAGTCATGAGGGAATCAAGGGAAACGAAGAGGCTGACAGAGTAGCTCGTGCGCATGCTACACACCACGGGTGCTCACAGGACGCCTCTGAAGAGCTGATCCCGATTGACCAGAACTACTCTGCAATTTCAAACTACCACAGAGGAAATAGAATGAAACTACCACCCCCAGATAAGAAGCTCAGTAAGGAAGAACAGGTTATATGGAGAAAGCTACAAACGTATACATATAACAACCTACACATTCTCCATGAAATTCACCCTGAAAGATATGCGGACACATGCCCATGGTGCGGAGCTACGCCAACCTTAGACCACATCTCATGGGCATGCAAGGCATATACAAAAAAGACAAACACAGAAATTACGAATCATACACAATGCGAGGCGGCGCTGTCCAGCTCACAGGAAGAGGTCCCAAGGGCCATCATCCGACAAGCAAGACGGCATGCGGAAGCCAGTGGGGCCCTTGTCTAGGGGCTCCAACCATTGAGTGTTTTATTCTTCAATAAAGTTGTTCTATCTATCTGGGGCACCTCCCATGCTCCCATTAGCGTTCGCCAATTGTACCAAAGGTAACGCGCTCCCTTATCATCATCACCATCATCATGATCGTCAGCCTGGCTACTCCCACTACAGGGCAAAGGCCTATGCCGTACTCCTCCAACTGCCACGGACACGTGGTAATTGTGGCCATGTTGTCCCTGCAAGCTTCTTAATCTCATCCGTCCATCTAACTTTATGCCACCCCCTGCTACGCTTCTCTTCTCTTGAAATCCAGTCGTAACCCTTAATGACCATCGACTATTTTCCTTCCTCATTAAGTGTCCTACCCATGCCCATTTCTCTTTCTTGATTTCAACTAAGATGTCATTACCTCGCGTTTGTTCGCTCACCCAATCTACTCTATTCTCATGCCTTAACGTTCCACCCATCACTGTTCTTTCCATAGCTCGTTGCGTTTTCCTCAATTTAAGTAGAACCCTTTTTTGTAAGCCTCCAGGTTTCTGCCCCGTACGTGAGTACTGGTAAGACACAGCTGTTGTACACTTTCCTCTTGAGGGATAATGGCAACCTGCCGTTCATGATCTGAGAACGCCTACCATACTTAACTCAGCGCATTCTTATTCTTCTGATTATTAACAGTCTCATGATCCGGATCCGCAGTCACTGCCTGCCCTAAGTACATGCATTCCCTTACCACTTCCAGTGCCTCGCTACCGATCGTAAACTGCCGTTCTCGTCCAAGATTGTTAAACATTACTTTAATTTTCTGCAGATTAATTTTTAGACCCACCCTTCTGCTTTGCCTCTCCACATCAGTGAGCTTGTATTGCAATTGGTCCCCTGAGTTCCTATGCAAGGCAATATCATCAGCGAATCGCATCTTACTAAGGTATTCTCCATTAAATCTCATCCCCAATTCTTCCCAATCCAGGTCTCTGAATTCCTCCTGTAAACACGCAGTGAATAGCATTGGAGAGATTATATCTTCCGGCCTGACGCCTTTCTTTATTGGGATTTTGTTGCTTTTTTATAGAGGACTGCGGTTGCTGTGAAGCCGCTATAGATATTTTCAGTATATTTATATAAGGGTTGTCTGTACCCTGATACCGTAATATCTGCATGACTGCTGAGGTTTCGACTAAATCAAATGTTTTCTTGTAATCAATGAAAGCTATATATAAGGGTTGGTTATATTCCATACATTTCTCTATGACCTGATCGATAGTGTGAATGGTCTATTGTTGAGTAGCCTTTACGGAAGCCTGCCTTGGTCCTTTGGTTGACAGAAGTCTAAGGTGTTCCTGATTCTATTTGTGATTACCTACATACATACTGTCCTTACCGTTATGTAAATGCGCATTTCAGCGTTAAAATCAGGTCAATTTGTCAATACGGGCTTAAGTAAATTTTAGTGAGTACACAAACATTTTTCCATTCATCCACTAAGTGTCAGAAAAGGTATTATGCTGTGGGCCCTAACGCTTTTTCTTCATTCGAAACAAGCTACTAATAAGGCCGGGTTAAGTGCGAGGAGACAGCAATAGCATAGATAGCTGACGCTTTGTGGCACCCATCTGTAATAGAATGTTTTGCTTTTGTAAGGAGTGCATTGTGGCGTAAAACAGACAACTCGGAATAACAGAAGACTTCTCACTGCCAATGGAGCCGAGTATTAATGAAAAATGCAATCTTGGAACGTAAAAAGACGTCTACTGATGGGCTGCAATCCCTACGTAGCTTTCGCTTAATCTTTCAAACGTTACTTTGTATATTCGAATGGTGATAAAAATTATTTGTGTTAAAATATCCGCTGCTCATGCCTTCATTCTGAAATTATCTCTTTTTTTGCCAATAAAATTGAGCCCTTTTGTTCTCTTTCTTCTTTTGCAAAATGTACTGCTTATCCGCAACGTTGCCAGATAGAACCCGAATGTATCACATCCTAATGGATTTATTGCTAAACACATTAGAGGAAAAGCTGTCCCGAAAAGCGGGGCCACAAAAATACTGCCATGTTTCGAGAACTCAATTTTGTAATGAATAAAATATTTAAAATATTATCCAGCAACAATCTTTTACAAGCAGCACTTGTGCACACACGTCTAATAAATGAAGTGTATATGTTGGGAAGATTGGAGAGTGAGTTATAAAATTATCACGGAATATTTACAATCTATTTAATGACTTATTATTGACTGAAAATTCTATGAGAAAGGATGGCGAATAGCCTAGGATATGAGTAAACGTTCAGGTAAAAGGAAGGAAGTTCGCCTCGTTAGTGAAGGAAAGAAAAGTGGTAATTCTTCTGGTGGCGTCCCAATGCTCTGCGACCCATTCGTCATACGACGCCAACCGTAGAGGTCGGGTGTGGTTGTCCCTCAGTCTGGTTGTGGCATGACTGCAACAGGGCAAATGTTTCATGTCCGCGTTGATTGTAAGGCTTTTGGGCAGTCCTAGTTGTGTTCCTCTCCACTTGACAGATCTCCAACCACGTACCCGAGCACACGAGGACTGGACGCTCCCGCGTGTAGCCGTGCGAGGCTCAGCCGTGTCTTGGGAAAGGAGTATGTGGGGGGTTACGCCACCGCGGGGTGTTCGGACCATGAAGGCCCCTCGGTAGAGGCAACACACCTCTTTGTCGTCTTCTTCACGTAGACGGCACCTCCAGACCGAAGCACCCGGAGGAAGTAGGCAGATGCCTTTTCATGTGCCCCTCGTTAATCTTGGTCTTTCTCTCTAGCCTTTTGATCTTTCCTGCGTTCTTTGCATTTCTTCTTACTTCGGAATTTACTGGCGGCAAGGGTTAAGAGTGTGTGATGTATCCAGTATTGGGTGTACACATTAGGCTATTGCGCTGGTCCGGCGCTGACGTCTGCAGGTTTCTCGAAACTTGTAGCCTCCCGTTGTTCGGCTTGGTGGTAGGTGGCTACCAACGCCACCGAATATTGAAACCATGTTATGGCAGAAGTATTCCCCTGACATTCAGATCGGCCTCTAAAAAGAGGTCTCCTCGATTCATCTTTTGCTATTTGCCCTCCGAACCTACCTAGATAACTTCACACGTTACCACGTCTTGCACAGTTAAGGAATAACAAGTATGCGTAAGCTATCCTCTTTGTTGGGAGAGAAATGCCTGATAGAAAAAAATTGGTAAAAAATAGAGTCTCAAAAATCACCTACGGAGACCTGCTAATAGAACTGAGAATAAAAAGAACAAGTGCGAAAGCTATCCGAACTCACCAGTATTGATAAAATCAGTCACAATTTCTCCCCATCGCTCCGTAAACATCTGAAGGGGCGTTATCTCAGAGGAAGATTTTCTCGAGTGAAAAGAAGCTCCTCGAGGGATTCCAAGATCAAAATGTGATCGAAGTTCAAACAATTGCAATCCGAAGAAATTATATAACTTGCCACCAAACACGTGTGTCTAATATTTGGTACTTGCACTGTCCCCACCTCTCTCGATGCACGATATCTAAAGATCAATGTCAGACCATACATGCCGAACCGAAGGCGATGACTCAAGTGCCAGAGGTTCGGCCATGCATCGCAATCATACAGAGGCAAAGAAACACGCGCAAGATGCAGTACCATCGACTAGGCGTCTGAAAACTCTAACGCTCCTCCACGCTGTGTAAAGTGGAAATGGGATCATCGAGGCTATTCACGGTCATGTCCCTGTTGGAAGAAGGAGAAGGAGGTGATTGCTTTCACAGTAAAAGAGAAAATTTGATTTTTCGAACTGAAGAAGAGCCTTTCACTCTTACCTGATTTAAGCTATGCAAATGTGGTGCTGCAAGGGGCAGCACCGCATCGCTCTCAGGCGTCTGCAGAGGTCACAGTTAGTGGCCTAGTAGCAACTACATCCGCCCCCTTGGTGGCACCAGCTATTGATGCTCCACCATTATGCAACATTGCCCTGCAGACAACTGTTCCGCAGGTCCCAAGACTAAGCCAAACGCCAAGGCGCGAGACGGGTGTCTCCACGCCTGGCTTTCCATCATACAGCGCCTCAGAGAAGGCGATGGAGGTCAATACAAAAGCCTTCGTGTCATTGACGCCAAAGGAAAAGCGTTCTTTTGAGCGCTCTAAGAAGGACAAACTCGTTGCAACTGCGCCGAAAAAGGGACGGGTAACCTGAGTGGTTACAGCCCATCAAACGTGTATTCCTTATCGCATGTCACCTTTAATGTTTATCTTCACACACTTCAGTACATTTTCAATGTTATACAACCGTGGCTTTAATTGCAGATTGGAATTGCAGGGATCTCATACAGAATACAGGTGGCATCAAAGACATCATCAACATTTTTTGGAAGTAGCAGCGTGTCTTCAGGAAACTAATCTTGGTCCAAAAGATAGTTATATTCTCAAACGTTTCACCGTTGCCCCAGGGGCCGCGAATACTCCAGCCTCTTCGCAGGAGGAGTCGCTATAGTCCTGCAGGGCGGCACTCCTACTCGAAATCTTTAGTTGATTACATCTCTGTAAGTTGTAGCCGTCAACATTCTCCCTCACAAGATCATCACCATTTGTTCACTGTATATTCCCCCGACACCCATTTTACGACTAATCACGTGAAAAAAATTAAGAGATTTTTTTAGAAGAGTCATTTATTTTAGTAGGAGATATTAATGCTCATTGTACTACTACAGTGCCAAAACTGACTAAAGAGTGCAACTCCTTGAACATTTTATTATGTCCAATGAAATCTGCCTTTTAAACTCAGGTACACCAACCTGCTTTTCCCCGATGTCCCGCATGTTTAGTTTAAGTTTAACCTTTCGCTCACCATCTCTTTTTAATGATGTTGATTGGGAAACTCTCGACTCGTCACATGGTAGTGATCACTAACCGCAGTCATCAAACTCCTATCATCGCGTACCTTAGTAGGTAGACTACGCCGGTGGAAATTACAGCTCGCTGACTTGCCCGTCTTATATAGAATGCGAAATTGGAAGTTGTTTTTTCGCTGACACAAAGCATTCACGAACTTAACAAAAACACTAAGGTTATAATCTCTGCGGCAGAAAAGGCAACACCCCAACCATCTGCTATTGTGTGCAAGAAACTAAACCCCTGGTAGACAAACGACTTTATTCAAGCTAAAGAACAATATAGAGCCTGGAGAATCCTAGGTAGGTACCCCACCTATATATTTTATATATAGCTTTCGTTGATTACGAGAAAGCGTTTGATTCAGTCGAAACCTCAGCAGTCATGGAGGCATTGCGGAATCAGGGTGTAGACGAGCCGTATGTAAAAATACTGAAAGATATCTATAGCGGCTCCACAACAGTCCTCCATAAAGAAAGCAACAAAATCCCAATAAAGAAAGGCGTCAGGCAGCGAGATACGATCTCCCCAATGCTATTCACAGCGTGTTTACAGGAGGTATTTAGAGACCTGGATTGGGAAGAATTGGGGATAAGATTTAATGGAGAATACCTTAGTAACTTGCGATTCGCTGATGATATTGCCTCGCTTAGTAACTCTGGGGACCAACTGCAATGCATGCTCACTGACCTGGAGAGGCAAAGGCGAAGGGTGGGTCTAAAAATTAATCTGCAGAAAACTGAAGTAATGTTTAACAGTGTCAGAAGAGAACAACAGTTTACAATAGGTAGTAAGGCACTCGAGGTGGTAAGGGAATACATCTACTTAGGACAGGTAGTGACTGCGGATCCGGATCATGAGACTGAAATAATCAGAAGAATAAGAGTGGGCTGGGGTGCGTTTGGCAGGCATTCTCAGATCATGAATAGCAGGTTGCCATTATCCCTCAAGAGAAAAGTTTATAACAGCTGTGTCTTACCAGTACTCACGTACGGGGCAGAAACCTGGAGGCTTACGAAAAGGGTTCTGCTGAAATTGAGGACGACGCAACGAGCTATGGAAAGAAAAATGATAGGTGTAACGTTAAGGGATAAGAAAAGAGCAGATCGGGTGAGGGAACAAACGCGAGTTAATGATATTTTAGTGTAAATCAAGAAAAAGAAATGGGCATGGGCAGGACACGTAATGAGGAGGGAAGATAACCGATGGTCATTAAGAGTTACGGAATGGATTCCAATGCAAGGAAAACGTAGCAGAGGGCGGCAGAAAGTTAGGTGGGCGGACGAGATTAACAAGTTTGCAGGGACAACATGGCCACAATTAGTACATGACCGGGGCAGTTGGAGAAGTATGGGAGAGGCCTTTGCCCTGCAGTCGGTATGACCAGGCTGATGATGATGATGATGATGACCCCACCTATAGCAACTTTTTAAATTTTGGACTGCCCAAAGCCAACGCACGATTTATTAGAAGAAAGGCGGGGTAATCATAATAGGAAAAACACATCTTGAATAAATACTGCAGGCCCATTACAACAAATTTAGGACCTGGTGAGGAAATTGAGAGACGAGTACTCATCATTCGTAATACCACTATTTACATGTCCAGGCACACAAACAGCACTACAGCACCAGGCCAACTTATCAGGTGAGCACTTTACAACGTCTCCAGCTCTGCAAGCTACTCCTATACACTCTTAAAATGCAAAGAGTCCGAGGAGAAACAGAGACTGCCCACCACTGGGGTTCCATATGAACTTTATAAGAACCACCTCAGAATAATGAATTGAGCAAAGTTCTCTCTGCCGGTAGAAAAATGGGAACAGTTCGTGACCGTGTCCATTACACAATGCTGGCCCACCTATCTCAAACGCCTTAACTTTTTCAACAAGATATGAGAGTGTGGGCTAACGCCTACAGATTGGAAAAATTCGGTGATAGGGCTGTTTCTAGAATCTGGTAAACACGCAACATCCCCAGGCAGCTACAGACCAATTGCACTAATAAGTTGTCTAGACAAATCGTATGAGAGCATCATTAACACAAGACTCACATTCATCCTTGAATCAAGAAGCCTAATAGGCTCGACCCAGGAGGGTATACTGTAATAGTCTACCTAGTGGACTCTTGATTTCGGCCGCTGCTGACTGGCTAGGGCCGCTCGTCTCCTCCTCGCTCGGACAGCTGCATCCGATCAGTAGCAGCAGAAATGGACAGTGCACTGGGTGTATTGTTATAGAATGCCCCCGCCCCCCCTGTGCTAATAACAAAGGGCTGCTAAACCACTGATCATCTCGTGCTACTAGAACATGAAATAAGCGGCGCGTTTCCGCACAAACAACACCATCTCGCGGTTTTCTTCGATCTAGTAAAGGCGTATAATAACTCATGGTGATATGGAATTTCGAGAGACCTGGCTGACTTGGGAATTCGTGGCAGAATGTTAACTGTCTGTGATTTCATGTCACTGAGAACATTTCGAATACGTCTCGGCACAATACTTTCACGCACATTGACCCAAGTAAATGGCGTTCCAAAAGGTTGCATTCTGAGCTCACCATTCTTCATAGTCGAAGTGAACTCTGTAAATAAAATAATTCCATCGTCTGTTATGAACACAATATATGTCGACGATTTGCAAGTGCCTTGACGCGCCTCAGATGTACCCACCTGCTAAATACAACTACATATAACGATATATCATCTCATTTAGTGGGCTGACAAAATGATTTTCGTTTTTCAACACGCAAAACTCTCACAGTTATGTTCTCCCAGAAGAGGGAATGTCACTGCGATCCAGTTCTGACATTGGATGGCACAACGCTGTCGGTAAAAAAAGACCACCAATTTTTAGGCGCAACATTTTACAAAAACTGAATTTCCTTACCCACATTACCGAAACAAAAATTAAGGAAAATAAAGCACTAAATATTCTCGAAGTATTATCGCGAAAGCACTGGAGATTTGGCCGAACATGCCTACTACATACCGGTCCCTTCTGCGTAGCGCTGTGGACTACGGTATTGTATTTTGTGCTACAGCTAGGCAGTCCTACATTAAACGACTTGATCCGATTCATAATCTTGGCCTACGATTCGCGAGCGGCGCCTACAGAACATCGCCTTTCCAAAGTTTATATGTCGGCTGCATATCGGCGTGGAAGAGCTTCGATGAAAAGAGGCACGCATGCACACACTGGCACATACTCCGTGACCCAAGTTATTCCGATGACTGCGTGCAAACCCTGTAACCTCAACACAGCCCAGTAGAAAAAGACAACAGGAATTCTTGACGCAACTACAGAAATTTCTATCGCGACTACAGAAATTTCTGTTGTATGACAGAAGTTCTGGATGTTTCTGTAGTGTCGACAGACATTTCTGACGTTACGACAGAAATTCGAATGTCGCAACAGAAACATTCTGCCGCGAAGACCAAGAGTTCTGAAGTCTCAACCGAAACGTTCTGTCGCGACAACAAGAGTTCTGAAGTCGCGACAACAGCTTTCTATCGCGACAGCGTTTCTGAAATTACGACAGAAATTCCGTCGTCGCCACAGAAAGATTCTGTCGCGACGACGAAGAGTTCTGAAGTCGCAAAAGAAACGTTCGGTCACGACAACAAGAGTTCTGTAGTCACAACAACAGCTTTCTATCGTGACAACTATTCTGACGTCATGACAGAAATTCTGCCGTCGTCACAGAAAGATTCTGTCGTGAAGACGAAGAGTTCTGAAGTCGCAACAGAAAGGTTCTGTGGTGACAACACCAGCTTTGTATCGTGACAGCCACTTGGACGTTACCACAGTAATTCTGACTCCGCAACAGAAACATGCGGTCGCGACGGCCAAGAGTTCTGTAGTCGCAACAGAACTGTTCTGTCGCGACAACAAGAGTTTATGAAGTCGCAACAACAACTTTTTATCGCAACAGCGATTCTGACGTCGCAACAGGAACTCTCTGTTGGGACTACACAGAAATGTGCCACTTTCTGTCGCAGCGACAAAAGTTCTCACGCCGCGACAGAAGCGCTTTCCGTCGCGACGCTTTAAAATTGTATGTCAGTTTCGCATCGGTGGTGTACACTGTACTTTTCTCTTGCGCGGTTTTCAGTCGTGCTTCCCTGATGCCGGCAATGTTGATAGCACCGACACCGGTAATAAAGTCGACATGGCCAATTGTTATAATTGTGCCGTGGCGACGAGGCACCGGCAACGCCATACGTACCGGCCTCATCAAAACCATACCATCTGCGGGAATGGCTGCGTATCCGTTTTGCTTTATTTAGTAAGATGTTGCGCACAGGCCTGTGGACTTACATGTGCCGTTACACTGACACATTAGCTAATTTCCCAGAAGTATTGCATGAGCTTTTGCGAAGCGAAATGGAAGTCTTGGGTTGTTCCAGAAAGTTAAGTGAAAAGCTGTCTCGCTGGGGTCTCATTATTCTGGTACAGCCCTGCCTTGAGAAGCCAGTATGCTGTCAGAAAGAACACTCATTCACGAATGTTTATGTAGCTATTTTGCATTGAACACACGAATTATATGCGCGCTGAAAAGTGTAAAGGGCAAGAGACAACTATCGAAATTAGCAGTAGCAACCCTAACAGTCACCGTTGCCTATTTCTGAATTTAATATGGATATCGTACAGTAAAATCGATGTTCTAGCACTCCACGATGTACCTGTCAATGGTAACAACACTTTTGCTCTTCTAGAGATGCGGTAGTTGACGCGGTGGAGTAATAGCGGATCTTCGCTCTTAAAATGCCAATGTAAACATCAGCGCAGACAGAGATTCGTACTATTGGCATGGCCAAAACGTACCCCCCCAAGGACATGTTATAAATTATAGCTAGAATTATGGCTAGAAATAACACGATGTCATCAGGTTCCATTGTTTGCTCAATGGGAAATGTTCAAAAATAGAGTAAAAAATGAGGCGATTGCCATTTCATGGCAGCTGTCTAAAAGTAAAAAAAAGCTGAAAAGCATTACCTTCATGATCTACTGCACAAGCTGCACGCTTTCGAAAGCCAGGAACCAGGGTTGTATAGTGATGAAATAACCACAGTTCGCGCACAAATACAGAAATATGAGACAGAAGTGTACAAAGGAGCAATGGTGCGTTCACACACAACTCGCTTCACAGAAGAGCAGCCCACAAAAAGCGCTCTCTGTGATGAAAAGCGATACGCGCTTTCCAAGCAAATATTGGAAATTGAGTCTGGTGGGTCTATATACACAGAAATATCCCGAATAATAGGCCTATTTGAAGTTCATTATAAAGAGCTTTTCACTGCAGTTAAGCCTCAGAATGGATACGAAGAAAACGCTGATCAGTTTATTTCGCTTATGCCACACTTAGAAGAAGACGATCGCCTCAGCGTTGATGGGCCAATCACTCGAGAAGAAATTAATTTTGCCATGGAAACGCTGCAGAAGAACAAGACGCCTGGCCCTGATGGCATTATTGCTGAATTTTATACAAAATTTCAGGAATTCCTGTGTCCTTTTCTTGAGCAGCTTTGGAGGAAGCCTTTCAATAGGGTGAGCTTGCTCCATCTTTCTATCAGGGCTACACAACCTTTTTTTTTAGTGAAATGAATATTAGGAGAGGTTGGCGCCTTTATGGTGGCACCGGGTAGTCCTTGTCACTTGGCAAAGGAAACAAATTTGCGTAAAAAGGGAGAATAGCGACACGAAATATGGCACTCAGTAGAACACTAGATGAATAAAAAGTGTACAGTCCAACAGTAGATGAGTCGCAAAGTTCTGTGCATTAGTTCAGTCCACGCACGCATATATAAAGTCAGATATTTCGAACAGCCAAAACACACAACACATGTAATGCACTGCAAGTACAGAACTATATATATTGCGTAAAAGTTGCGATCACCACTTAAACCAATTATGAACCCCGAACAACGTTTCTGTTACTCATTTAGCGTCTTCGGATCATATGATAACTAATATTTTCCCAAGCTGTTGGTCTCCTCCAAAAACTATTTCAGAGCAAGAAGCGCTCTTTTTTGAAGGCCCGCAGTTGGCCATGGGCCAAGTATCTTTTTTAGAGTGAATGGTCTTCTGTCTAATATCAACAAATTTGCTTGCAGTACCCTTCTTTGTGGATCGTAATTTGTGCACTCGAGAAGAAGATGATGTACATCTTCGTCTGGATGGCCTCAAGAACACTGTGGACTAGAGACACGTTTTATCCTGTATAAAGTGTTTAGTGAATGCAGTACCAAGACGCAGGCGGTGTACCAATGTTTCGAATTTTCTGCTGTCTCTTAGATTTTCCGGCATTGATAAGTTTATACATGGGGCTATAAAGTATAACTCAGAGTATTTAGTTTGCTGATCAAACCAGGTAGTTTGGCTGAGGCGACAAGAAATCTGTCTCAGGAGCAGACGGACTTCACTGCGCAATAGAGGAAGATTGGTTGTCTCCGCGTTATTGTGCGCTTGATTCACAGCTGCGTCCGCTGCAGTATTACCAGGAATATTGCAGTGCCCAGGTATCCACTGGAATGCAATTAGATTTAGTTGTGTCTATGCACCTATAAAGCCGCATGAAAGATATTTGTTCTTTCGCGAATTCAGTATGTATTTTGATTGTGAGAGGTGTTTGATTGTGTTGGGTGACTACCATTGTGTCCTTAATCAGGAAGACCATTCAACCACTGCTAGTCTAAATGGTGAAAGTGCTGCGTAGCTTAAGGAATGCGTGAGCAAATTCTCTTTAAATGATGTGGCACAGTTCGCAAGAGGTGGAAGTCGCCAGCATTTCACACACTTTCAAGGCACCAGCCATGCACGACTAGATCGAGTGTATGTGTGTTCGGAGATCGCGCCTTTGTGTCAGAACTGCGATGTTGAGGCTGTTTCTTTCAGTGATCATTGTTTAGTGACCTTCGAGATCGGCCAAAAACAAAAAGGGAAACTTGAATGGGAAAGATGGAAATTGAATGCACGTGTACATAGATGACACAAAAAAAAAAATACATCATTTTTTTAATGACGCACTACGCAGTGCCGCATAGAAATGGGAGTTATTTAAACAAAGGGTAAAATTGAACGCAATAGAAAGAGGTGGGGGCATATGAAGTATCAGGCTCAAAAACATGAACAGGGGCTGCGGCAGGAGCTCGAAGACTTGGTGCGAATCGAAACAGCTAATCCGGGTTTGGTGACGCAAGAACTGCAAGTCATTAAAAGAAAACTAGAAAGCTGAGAGGAGGATAAATACAGAGGTGCAATTTACGAGCACGAGCTGAAAAATATCTCGCGGGGGAGTACCTACAAAGCGAGCTTTGCCAGATGAAAAGGGGTACGCTCGAGGAAATGAAATATTGGAAATAGAATATAATGGTACGATATTCAGAGAAGAGAAAGTTATCATGACAGCATTTGAAAGTTAGAGATTTATGGAGATTTGTTTGCTCGTCGTGAGTCAAAGTTTCCGGGCTACGAGGATGACTTTCTGACAGAAATGCCGACGCTAGGCAAAGAGGAAACGATTGATTAGAAATGAATATTAGTATGGAAGAGATTGAGAGGGCTATTGAGGAACTAAGCTCGGGCAAATCTCCTGGTCCAGATGAGATTACCGCAGCATTTTACAAGGCATTCAAGACGGACATGGCAACAGCACTGCCTGAAGTATTTTCAGAGGCACTCGAGCGGGGGACTTTACCTCCATCGTTCAATCGTGCGCACACAGTACTAATCACAAAAGGCAAAGAAAAGAATATACAACGTAAAGTAACGGGATACAGGCCAATTACATTGACTAATGTTGACTACAAGGTTTTCATGAAAGTTCTTGCAGCAAGGCTGCAGGGAGTTATACGGAAGTTAGTTGGGCCGCATCAGACATGCGGCATCAGAGGTAGCAAAATATTTACAAATATTCATACTGCTAGAAGCATCTTAGAATATTGCGATAGCGCTCTCCTCAAGGTAGCGATGCTGCAAATAGATCTAGCTAAGGCTTTTGATATGGTGCCACATAGTGTGCTCTTTTTAGTAATTAATTATGTAGGGCTTGGTTCCGTCATGTGTAAAGGCATCAAGATGGCATATCAAAGCTCATGTACCAATTTAATTGTTAATGGTTAGCTATCACAACGCATGCAAGTACTCTCTTCCGTTCGACAGGGTTGTCCGTTAAGTCCTTTACTTTTTGCTTTATTTTTGGAGCCGGTCTGCAGAAATATAGTTAATAGTACAGAAATCAAGGGGGTTTAAGATATGGTCCTGTGATGTACGTGTTCTAGCTTATGCCGATGACGTTGCCCTATTAGCTGCAGATAGGGAGAGTGTTAGCTCATTATTAGGAATTACTGAAAGGTTTTGCGAGAAAAGCGGCAGTGAAATCAATAAGCAAAAGAGTATTGGTCTCTGGCATGGCCATTGGAATGCCACGCCCGGTGTTTTTGAAAATATTCGGTGGCTCACGACACCTAGCACTTACCTGGGGGTACCTTTGGACGGGTATTGTGAGAACGAGTCACTCTGGCTCGAAAAAACGGATGAAATGCGTGATGAAACGGATGAAACATCTGCAGTGAACTATCTCGTC
Source organism: Dermacentor andersoni (assembly GCF_023375885.2). Classification (NCBI taxonomy): domain Eukaryota; kingdom Metazoa; phylum Arthropoda; class Arachnida; order Ixodida; family Ixodidae; genus Dermacentor; species Dermacentor andersoni. Next base: position 55,196,781 of record NC_092824.1, read on the forward strand.
CACCCAGTACACTCCGTCACTTACCGGCGCCGCCGGAATGCCGAAATTCTTCATGTCTCGCGGATGAAGCCCTTCACTCCCCGTTTAGATAACCTCTAATCTGCGGCCAGGCTGGCCGCTTCCCTGACGGGGGGAAGTTAGTGTGAAGACTATTGGCGTACTTCGTTGTTTTCATTTGTACATAGCCATCATCATCTTCCCTGTTCTTCGGCTTCTTCGCGCATGAGGTGGGGCGTTGCCTATTTGGGAATAAATAGCGCTGGACAACTTGGTCGGTCTCGGTATTACACATATATATATATATATATATATATAAATATATATATATAAAGTACTCTGCAAGTGTACAGTCACGCGTGTAATCAATTGCTACATGGTTTCAAGGTTATGCACCTTCACGAAATGTGTCTTGATTCAAATTCAACGGTCAAAAAATACATTTCTTTACAAGCACTGAAATCACATATGACGCGCCATAATGCGCATTTTTTTAATATTTATTATTTTGAGCAACACAATGTGATCATTTTTTATAAATGAGCGATACCTCAAAGGAAGAGATCTGGACACCGACAAAAATGGTTTAAAATATATTTACGTTTCGGCTCCCCTACGGGAACCTTGTTCACAATGAAACATGTGGTAGGGCTGGCGGCCTTTTTATGTGCGGCTCCAAACATGACTAAGGCATTTGGCATACACGGATGGCAGACTGCCTTCGTTACGGTTAAGCCTGTGCGCCTTGGTTTAGTTGACTAGGGACTGAACATAAAGACGCGAAGAATGATTTCGTTTCTTGGCGATCAAGTGGAATTTTTTCCAGTTAATCGTATGTAACGTGATTGTGCAGTGTTCGGCCAGGGCATTTAACGCAGCTCGTCATTTGTGGACGTCATTCCTGTGCTGTTGAATTCTTGTTTTGAAGTTGCCGGCTTATCCGACGTAGACATACCAACAGTCCCCACACGGAAGGAATTATGCCACGCCTGACAACTTGTCCTTTTCGAAAGGGTCTTTCACATGCACGAGCTCGTGTCTCAGTTTCGGGGAGGTCACGTGTGCAGACTGCAGGTCATATGACCGCAGAACGCGTGCGAAGGTCTCGCTTATGACGGGAACATACTTTGTGGTAGCCGAAACGTAAATATATTTTGAACCATTTTGGTAGGTGTTCGGACCTCTTCCTTTGAAGTATGCCTCATCCGGACCGGACGGACTGTCGTCAAACTCTCGACTTCATAAATGAGCAACTTAAGGCTATGAAAAGCTCGTAGCCTCTCTCACATGCGTATTTCTTATGATGATAAGGCCGCATTCCGTAAGGGTGCCTTTTCACGCTAAAAATCACACACTCCTGTGTCACGCTTTGCATTTTCCTCAAACTTATACTGTCCTTACCCTTATATAAACGCGCATTTTAGCGTTAAAATTAGGTCAGTTTATTAATACAGGCCTAAGTAAATTTTCGTGAGTGCACACACATTTTCCCCTTCATCCACTAAGTGTCCAAAAAAGTATTATGCTGTGGGCCCTAATGCTTTTCCTTCATACGAAACAAGCTTGTAATAAGGCCGGGTTAAGCGCTAGGAGATAGCGATAGCATAGACAGTTGACGTCCTTTTAACTTTGTGGCACCTATTTGTAATTGAATGTTTCGCTTTTGGGAGGAGTGTATTGTTGCGTAGACATATATACAAGTCTCGCCGTAGAACAGATTATTCGCCCTGAACGCCAAAGGGCTACTGCCAACGGAGCCGGAGTTACACTGAAAACCGCAGTCTTGCTACGTAAAAAGACCTCCAAAGATAGGCTGCCATCACTTCATAACTTTATCTTTATCTTTCGTATGCTAGTTTGTACAAGCAAACGGCGATCAAAACAAATTTGTCTAAAATATTCGCACCTTATGCCTTTATTCTGTAATTACCTCTTTCTGCAAAAAATTGTACGTTTTTCTTTATTTTTTTATTTTTGCAAAATTTACTCCTCATCCGCGACGTTGCTAGATAGAGAACGAATGTATTATGTCCTAATGGTTTTACCGCTAAACGCGTTAATGGTAAAGAAAAAAACTGCCATTTTTCGACGGCTCAATTTTGTAATGATAAAAATATTTAAAATATTATCCAGCAACAATCATTTACGAGTAGTACTTGTGCACACGCGTCTAATACATTAAGTCTATATGTTGGAAAGATCGGAGGGTCATTTATAAAATTATCACGCAATCTTTACAATCTATTTATTCACTTATTATTTGACTGCAAATTTTATTGGATAGGAATAAATTAAAAAATTAGATTATGGGGTTTTACGTGCGAAAACCACTTTCCGATTATGAGGCATGCCGTAGTGGAGGACTCCGGAAATTTCGACCACCTGGGGTTCTTTAACGTGCACCTAAATCTAAGCACACGGGTGTTTTCGCATTTCGCCTCCATCGAAATGCGGCCGCCGTGGCCGGGATTCGATCCCGCCACCTCGTGCTCAGCAGCTCAACACCATAGCCACTGAGCAAACATGGCGAGTATTCAAAAGGATGGCCAGTGCCCTAGGATATGGGTAAGCGATCAGGTAAAAGGAAGGAAGTCGGCCTCCTTAGTGAAGGAAAACAAAGCGGTAATTCTTCTGGTGCTGTCTCGATGCTGTGCGTCCCAGTCGTCATACAACGCCAGCCGTAGAAGTCGCGTGTGCTTTTCCCTCAGCCTGGTTGTGGCACGACTGCAACAGGGCAAACGTCGACGTTGATTGCAAGACTGTTGGGGAGTCCTACTTATGTTCCTCTCCACTTGATCGGCCTCGCAGGGGCGTCTGCGTCAGCGGGCGTTTCGTGCGTTGCGAAACGACGTAGCCGAGCACACGAGGACTGGACCCTCCCTCGTGTAGCCGTGCGCGGCTTAGCCGTGTTCGGGGAAAGGGGTATGGGCGGAAGGGTTAAGCCACCGCGGAGTGTTCGGACCGTGAAGGCCCTTCTGCGGGGACAACACACCTCTTTGGCGTCTGCTTCACGTAGACGGAACCTCCAGACCGATCCACCCGGTGGAAGTAGGCAGACGCCTTTTCCTGTACCCCTCGTTAATCTTCGTCTTTCTCTCTAGCCTTTTCATCTTTCCTGCCTTCTTTTCACTTCTTCTTACTTCGGAATTTCTTTGTGGCATGGGTTAAGCACGTGTAATATATCCAGGCTTGGGTACATACATTAGGTTGTAGCGCTGGTCCAGAGCTGACGTCTGCAGGTTTCTTGAAATCCGTAGCGTCCCGTGGTTCGGCTTGGCGGTGGGTGGCTACCGCCGCCACCGAATATTGAAATCATGTTCTGGCAGAAGCATTCCCCTGACTTTCATATCGGCCTCTAAAAAGAGGTCGCACCGATGCATCTTTCACAATTTACCCTTCGAACCTACCTAGACAACTTCGCACGTTACCACGCCTTGCACAGTCATGGAACAACAAGTATGCGTAAGCTATCCGCTTTCTTGGTGGCGAACTGCCTCATAGAAAAATTTGGTAAAGAATACAAAGCCTCGAAAATCACCTGCGGAGACCTGCTAATAGAACTGAGAATAAAAACAACAAGTGCGAAAGCCGTCCGAACACACCAGTACTGATAAAATCATCTTAAAACTTTTTGTGCGCAAACAAACAGGGACGAAGAATAGGGTCAACACAAGGACGAGCGCTTAAGAAAGATTTAAGATGAAGTTGTTCCAACTAGGCCGACTCGCAGTTAAGATAAAATCAGTCACAATTTCTGCCCATCGCTCCCTAAGTACCCGTAGGGGCGTTATCTCAGAGGAAGATTTTCTCGAGTGAAGAGAAACTCTTTGAGGGATTCCAAGACCAAAATGTGATCGAAGTTTCAACAATTGCAATCCAAACAAACGAACAACTTGGCACCAAACACGTGTGTCCTATATCCGGTACTTGTACTGTACCCACCTCTCTCGATGCAGGATATCTAAAGATCAATGTCAGACCATATATGCCGAACCCAAGGCGATGATTCAAGTGACAGAGGTTCGGCCATGCATCACAATCATATAGAGGCAACGAAACATGCACAAAATGCAGTACGAAAGACCATTCATCTGAAAACTGTAACGCTGCCCAACGCTGTGTAAACTACAATGGGGATGATCCAGCATATTCAAGATCACGTCCGTGTTGGAAGAAGGAGAAGGAGGTGATTGCGTTCACAGTAAAAGAGAAAATTTCATTTCTGAACCGAAGAAGAGCCTTTCACTCTTACCTCAAATAAGCTGTGCCAATGTGGTGCGGCAAAGGGCAGCACCGCATCGCTCTCAGGCGACTGTAGAGGTCGCAGTCAGTGGCCGCGTAGCAACTATATCCGCCCCCTGGGTGGCACCAGCTATTGATGTTACACCATTATGCAACATTGCCCTGCAGACAGCTGTTCCGCAGGTCGCAAGACTGAGCCGAACACCAAGGCCCGAGACGCGTGTATCCACGCCTGGCTTTCGATCATACAGCGCCTCAGAGAAGGCGATGGAGGTCGATACAAAACCCCCGCTTCGTCGACGCCAAAGGAACATCGTTCATTTGAGCGCTCTAAGAAGGACAAGCTCCGTGTAACTGCGCCGAAAAAGGGACAGGTGACCCGAGTGGTTACCGTCCATCAAAGGTGTAGTCCTTATCGCATGTAACCTTTAGGTATTATGTTCACACACATTAGTACATCTTCAATGTTATAGAACCATGGCTTTGATTGCAGATTGGAATTGCAGACGTCACACAGAATACAGGGGACATCTAAGACATCATCAACATTTTTTGGCAGTTGCAGTGTGTCTTCAGGAAACAATTCTTGGTCCAAAAGATACTAATATTTTGAAAGGTTTCACCGTTGACCCCAGGGACCGCGAATACTCCAGCCGCTTCTCAGGAGGAGTCGCTATAGTCGTGCAGGGCGGCACTCTTACCCGAAATGTCCAGTTAAATATATCTAGTCGTCAGCATTCTGTCCCACAAGATTATCACCATTTGTTCACTGTATTTTCCCCCCACACCTATTTTACGACTAAACACTTAGAAAAAATTACCAGATTATTTACCAGAGCCATTTATTTTACTTGGATATTTTAATGCTCATTGTACTCTTTGGGGCAGTGTCGAAACTGACCAAAGAGTGCAACTCGCTGAACATTTTATTCTGTCCAGTGGAATCTGCCTTTTAAACTCAGGTACACCGACCTGCTATTCACCGATTTCCCGCATTTTTAGTTGTTTAGGTTTAACTTCTTGCTCACCATCTCTTTTTAATGATGTTGGATGGGAAGCCCTCGACGCGTCATATGGTAGTGATCACTAACCGCAGTCATCAAACTCCTGTCATCATCACTCACCTTAGTAACTAGACCACACCGGAGGATATTACAGCTCGCTGACTTGCCGGTCTTGTAGAGAATGCGAAACTGGAAGTTGTCTTTTCGCCAGAACTAAGCATTGACGAACCTAAAAAAACACTGAGGTTATAATCTCAGTGCCAGAAAAGGCAACACCCCAATCATCCGTTATTGTGTGCAAGAATCTAAGCTCCTGGTCGACAAACTACTAACAATATTCTAACAATATTAAAATAGCGGTTCATGTGGAACAACTCCGTGTCCCGTGAGAATTAGCTGTCTTCCCCTACGCATCATTAAAGGCTGCGAGGCTTGGGCTACGAAGCCGAAGACTCAGATTTGTAGTTGCCGTTTCACCATCTTATCAGAGCAGCAGGCTTCCTTTTAAGGTATATTTTATTTGGCCGTGCTTCCGAACTCTAGTTGCGTGCGGCGCATGATTGTTTGCTGTGCATCGACGGTGAATACAAACGCAGCGGCGTGTTGACACTTGGCGCCACCGACGGCTGTCATCGCCCTAAGCTGTGTGAAATGTGTCATGACTGAAGATTGGGCTAGTTTCTAGGACGTTAAGAATTACGAAGTATAAAGGTAAAAGTAATTACAGTGAGCAGCGAACGCGAGCTTACGAATCCATATGCGATCGGCGAAGCAGCTCAAGAAACAAAAGAGGAAGACGTACTTCTCGATCCTTTGTCCATAACTTTAGTGCAGAGCTCATCGACGCTCGTTCCTGCGCTGAGCGTCGGCGCTACTGAGCAACCTAGCACAGGGAAGGATACAAGAGCCAACGCGAAGCACAGCAGGGTGTGAAAGACGGCGATTGCGGAGAGGGGGCGAGGAGAAGAGGTCAATGAAGCCATGAGGTAGAAAACAGAGGAGGATGGTATGGCGAAAGCGTGCGAAAAAAATCATAGTGCCGCGCAAGATGGGCTCGGCAGTGACGACTGCTACGAGATGGCACTAAAATAGCGCGCTATCGTCTGTTTCCTGGTGGCATGTGGAGAGCGCGTCCACCAATACCATATACGGAAACAAAGTGCTGCATGAAGGAATGTCTGTATGGCGCGGCGGCTGTGTATCGCGCCTAAGCTTCACTGAAGTGCTACCTCTCGCAATCTCCCGTTTAGCGAGTAGTCTTGCTAGGCTTTGCTCTGTTTGTAATTTCCCGCAAGAGACAGATTGTCCGCGCCGGCGAATATACTGCGAAATGAAAACACGCATGTACTTCGCATTAGGGAGCACCGCAATCGTCGGTGAATCTTCTGCCCCAGAAGAACGGTACAACCAGGGCCGAACAAGAAGGCGGTTCAATGACTCGCAGCGGCTTCGTCACATTCTGCTACGAGGAAATGACTGCGCAATGAGCGCCGACTGCAACTGCAACCCCGAAGGCGGTGTTGCAGTTTAACACAGCGTCCCAAAGCGTGAGCGGCCACGAGATGAGAATTGGACAAACTCATAGCTCCCACTCATCACGCAAGGAAGAAAATCATTAATTCCAGTGGCCGAACGGAAGCTACAACGCACACAAGTGCACCAGCTCGTGCTATGTGGGACGTCACGTATACGTGCCAGTCGGGTCAGATAACTGCAATGCAGTTGAACGCCTTTACAACGGAGTGCTTGGGTCCTCCGGAATTCTTTGTTATACCGGACACTACATAGTAAAGTTCCTGCCGCGCACAACGCACACGAGAACAGGGACAGAGTTATTCCTTCGTTATACAAGTCATCCTGTTCTAGAGACTTTTAGTATAGAGGTCCTAGAGTGTAGTTGGCGTAGGCATGAGTAGTGCAGCGGTTCGAGCCGACCGTATATGAAGTGGTACGGTATATGAATCCAATGATATCGGAGCCAAATAATAGACGCACAATCGTGCGTGTTATCGCTCATACCCATGCGCCCACTCTGGTAACCTTTGTAGTCTTCTGAAAAATACTTTGTTATGGTGTGATTATAGAGAAAATCGGAACAGCCTTCTTGAACAGCTTCGGTAGCAGCGAAAGCTTCTTTATATTTCCTACGCAAAGGCTGTAAAGATCAAAAATGCGATGTTCAAAGTCATATTTAGCGAAAACGCGCTTTTTCAGAGGCGAAAATAAACCACCCTAGACGAGGACATTCACTTGCAAGAAAAATCGCTTTACGTGAATGTCACCGTGAAGGTGTGATGTGATACTTGCAGTGACCCAAGTTGACAACAAAAAAAAATTTGAAGGACGTTTAAGCTTCGCCTTCAAGAGTGGAACGCGACAGCGTTCCCTTCGACCCGCCAAGGGGTGTAAGACAATGGGCTACGGCGCAGCGATTACTTACGAGGCGCCCCGGCGCATCGGACGCGGTGAGCGTCGAGCAACGGAGCGTTCGGCGCGGCAACGAAACGTGCGCCTAAGCAAGCGGAACGAACCAAAGATCTCGGTGTCTCGGAGCCCCGGGGAAACGATGCACGCCAGCCAAACGTCGTGATCGGCACGGGCAGAGAGATAGACAGATAGTGATCTAAAGAATGGAAGGACGCTTGATTACGCAACCCGTGAGGGAGCAAGGAGAAAGGTCGTCAGGGGAGAGGAGTCCGGGACGCGACGCGCCTCGCACCTGTCCCCGCACAACCCCAATGCGCGCGTGGCGCGCCACCTGTCGGGGCAGCGCCGTACATTGAGAGGAGGGGGTCTTCTGTGTTTGCCGCAAGATGGCTCTACGTGTGCGGAAAGCGCTGACGAAATGTAGCGGAAACGCACTTCGCTACTCGTCTAACTGCGACTTCTGTAAGTTACGTGTTCATAATTACTGATATACACCGCAGTATACCTTTCTACGGCTCGTTTTTAAGGCAACACCGCATTCACTAGAGGCGCTTTTGCACCGCTTTGAAGCATCGAACTCGTGGCTGAGTGGAAGCTGAGTGGAAGTGCAAGTTGTTTTCTATTCATGAAGCGCCTGCCGGGATTTATTGCTCACCGCCAACGCCGCGGACGCTGACCTCAACACCGACGACACCAGCTTTTCTGCGACACGAGCTCCTTAACGCTGTCGCGTTAAAAAGGTTCACTGAAGACCGGCAGGTGCTCGTTTGTTCCTGGGGTACATACCCATTTGCATGATGGCTACATAACCAGTGAAACGTATCTTGTGCATTTTTGATACGTCGTGGGCGATTTATTTTGTGCCCTTTTCCTATTTAGGTGATTAGACGCGTGTCAATGTAACTGTGCGCAGCAAAATAACACCTTGGGCGATTTATTTTGTGCCCTTTTCCTATTTAGGTGATTAGACGCGTGTCAATGTAACTGTGCGCAGCAAAATAACACCTTTGTTGGCGAGGTGCCTTTGCATCAATCTGTTATATCTTACGTGAAAGTGGTGACGGTTGCTGCGCACTGTACATGGAGCCAGCCTCTTATGATATTCGCACTCTTGCTGCGTTACGCAAACTCCATTCATGGCCTGGAATCTTTAGATAACTTTGTCTTAATTTCTCAGAAAGCGCTGTACATGTGCGAACAATCATCAAAGAATATTTACGTAAAATATCCGCAGCGTATATTTTTATATGGCGAGTTTTTTTTTTGCCATTGAAAATTGCTAGTGTCCTGTTCGTTATTTGGAAAGTATTCTTCGCTATCCACTACGTAGCTTGATCGCGCAACCAGGCGCAACATCGTCATGAACTTATCACTAAAAGTATTATAGTAAACCTCAGCGAATAAAAACCGTCATCCGCAAAGGGGCCGCGAAGTTGCTTTCCTCCCATATTTGTGATGCTCAAATTTTGCGAAAATGTTATGCGAGAGATAGCATTTGCACGAGGAGGTATGATTGGAGAAGGTGCCTATACCGAAGCCAAGGGGAGGGTTCCGCAGCACTTTGAGAAGGCAGGCGGAGTTTCGAAATACCAGAAAGCTTGCGTACCCTTAGTTATAGGATTACGATACGCTCGAAGCAATGAAGTTTCAGTATAATCAGATAAGGTGGATGTTCCTACTAGGCGGCGGCAGCAGCGCCCTAATTCCGAGTCTAACAATAACTACTTTTCATTTTTGATACTTAATTGAAACATACTTCCCCGATTTCCACATCGCTGCACATCACACCACAGCGCATCTAGCAGCAGAGCGAGACAACCCTTTGAAAATTTAAATATGTTCAAGAAGTTCGCTAGATGTGGTAAATAGCAAAGAAGAAATCATGGTACCCTACACGGCTTTATATATAGGTGCACGTAAAAACGACTAAACCTTGCTCACGCTTGCAAGACTCACAGGATACCTGAACCAGCCGCCGGTATTGGTGAAAAGAAACAAGCCGGGGATACCATAAGCCGTGGTCAACATCTCAGCCGGATTTTATACCCGTGCGCAACGCGCGGGGGACACTAACGGAGCGTTGTCACCCTTTTTCTCGAAGAAGCGTGCGACCTGTCGGCAGGAAACCGCCAGATTCGGGGTCAGTGGCGGAAACCTTTACAGCCAGTTCTACCGGGAAAATTGTGAATAGCGAATTAACATCAAATGAGACCATGACGTCATCATAAGTAGGAAGAACGCGTCGTACATTTTCAATAATGTCACTAGAGTTGTGCAGGTGGACGAAGCTTTTTCTAACGACTGCTGAAATAATCTGGTGCACGAAACTGGAAATATTTTACAGAAGTGAGCGAGCGGAGTCGACAATGGGTCGCATAGTAACACCTGGCTTGTGTATATTTGGTAGACCATGAAGTGCAGGAGCTGATTCGTTGTGGCAACGCCGCCAGTAATAAAGTGTTTGGGCTGGGGCGGGACATAAGGGAAGGCATGAGCTCAAAGTTGCAGTTTTCCTTTGGTATCAAGCGTCAGGCCAGTATAGGTGGTGGCGTCACTAACCAGTTGTCGCGTCGTCTTGGTGCACTTGCCGTAATCAAGCAAAACGGTTAATAAGATCTTGATGGGGGCTAGTTGGTTCACATTTGAACTGAGGTTAAACAGCGCGAATAAAACAAGGACAGAAGGAAACAAATACCACAAACAAGCGCTTCCGGTTGCGATGTTGCAACAACACTTGCGCTTCTTTATCAGCCGGAAGAATGACGATGTCTGGATTGCTTCGAAGGTGGTCGATAGCCTCAGGTTCCTCCAGCGACTCCGTGGAGTTTGAATAAGCGTTTCGAAGCCTAGAAAGTACATCAATAACACGCGTGCCAGTAGAAAAAAACGTTCTAGAAAAGTCATCGGCCTTCGCTGTAGGTAGGTGGTTTGAAAGCTTTGGTGTTTGCAACCGAAAAAATAAAATTCAATACGTAGCAAGCATGGCGGTCATGCGTGAAGTTTGATGGGAGTCCCTCAAGGTAGACGAGGGGAACGGTGAGAATGGCGAGCAAAATGAGTCAATAGGCAGACACTGTGATCTGCAGGCTATATCTCACCAACTTTCGTTCTTGAACCATCGTTCCTTTCGACTCCTGTACCTGCAAAAGTTCCTTTGTCGGAACACATTCTGTCTCGCGTCACGGACTGCCGTCACCTCGCCCGCCATAGCACCGGCATCACCCAGGATGCTCGCAAGTATCGTTAGAGTTCGAATAACCGTGTTGATACTCTTTCTCCTGGCGACGACGTTCTTCTTTGGAGTCCTGTGCGCTTTCCTGGCTTATGCGAAAAATTTCTCACGCGTTATTTTTTGGACGTTACACGGTCATTCCGTAGACATCACTTGTCAATTACCGCGTCTCGCCCCTTAGAATGCCGTCCAGTGACCGTTGCCGTGGGACAGAGATAGTGCATGTATTCCTTGAAAGTCATATACTCGACGCATTTCATAATATTCCGGCGCGGCTAGGCGGGCGCTTGCACAGCGAGAGGGAGTTAGTGTGACCGCAACACATGCCCGACTTTGAACTTCATCCCATCTACTTCTCATCATCTATTGCACATCTTCTTCATCTGTATATATCACCACCAGCTGCACAGCTCTATCCTCGTGGTATCTACATGAGCTCGGCTAGAATGAAGCGCTTCCTTGCATTATTTATTCATTTATATCGCTTCCCGAATAAAGGGAGTGAGAAAAGCAGGCGACACGCTGATTTTTATTTCACCTTCCTGATGAGTGTTCCGCAGCCTTGGTCCTGCTGGGCCGCGGCCGCCTAAGACCGGGGACACTGCAACAGCGGCTATTCAGTCATTTGGGCTGAATGCACGCTGCGGCGCTTGCCAATTTTTCGACGACGCCCGGCGGTGCCGTTGCTTTATAAAGTTTTTTGTCGTTATATTGTTTTTTGAGAAGCGAAAGACGAGAAGGAATATATCTCACCGGTTCGGAGCACCTGATTTGCGTCAGTGGCTGTCCTTCTGCGCGATTTCACTTTTCAACTTGTCCCGACACCTGCGTAGCTGCTGTTCGGCGCTTGGGCGGACTCCCTTTTTCACATTTGAAATCTCCTTCGGTCTGCTTCCGTTTCTTTTTTACTTGTCGCTTAGGGACAGTGCATCAGTACGCTTGTCTTCTAGCACGTTGCAGTGTCTCGTAACGAGGTGTATCCGAAGTGACCGCTGCTCCTCGGTAAAGTTCATTATTGTTCCCCGAGACATACAGACAACAAATGATCCAATAAGTAAGCGAACACTTAAATGAGTAAATAAATATATAAATAAGTGAACAAATAATTACATAAATTATTATTTAAGAAATTAAACAAATAAATGAAATAAATAATATATACGCGAAATTTTTCCAACACACAAAATTACAGCATTTTAAGTTACTTGAATCGTGCAAGTGAAAATGTAAACAAATCTCGCACATCACCGAAAAAAGAAAACGAAAGAGAAATTGGCTGCGGCTCAGTTCAAGTAGTCCTCCATATGCTGAGCGAAAGCTTGGTTTAGCCTGGTTAAGTCTTGGTTCCACTTCTTTAACCTCTGATTTAGCTGTAATTATTATGCTTATGCATACAATCATGGTTAAGCCAGGTATGACGCCTGTGCCTAGGTCGGGGGCAAGACGTGGCGGTGATTAGGCTTGGGTAGTCACGCATCGTACGAGGGTACGACGCATGTCGTGCCACAGGGAAGAGTAAGTGCTAGACAAGCAACGACACGACGCTAACATGCGCAGCGTCGATGCACAAACGGAGAGGGTGCGAACGCGGTCGCTACGTCGATGTGACGTTGCGACGCCTGTTGCATTCCGGACCCTTTCCAGTGAAGCAGTTCACTCGGTGATATCGGCGGGGTGGTCAGACGCCGCTTGGCGACGACGGCTCAAAGCCGCCCGCTCCCACACAACGCTAAGACGTCCCGACCTCGCTCTCATCCATGGCTATGCCGGAGCAGACTGGGCGAGCGTGGCAGTCATACTAGCCAGGCGCGCAGCGAGTCGCGTGGTCGGGGGGGACGGAGCTGCGGAGAGAGCGTGCGCCAAGCCGGCGGCGGCCGCGGAGGTCGGCACGGCGAGTCATGTGATGCGTTGCCAAGGCTACAGCGCATCTGCGGGCAAATGAAAGTCAAATTGCTCTCGATGGTGAAACTTGTCTCGACGCGGTGAGTAAAGCTTTCGCTAAACTGCATTTTTCACGCCGCATTATAAAATTATGGGGTTTTACGTGCCAAAACCACTTTCTGATTATGAGGCACGCCGTAGTGGAGGGCTCCGGAAATTTCGACCACCTGGGGTTCTTTAACGTGCACCTAAATCTAAGTACACGGGTGTTTTCGCATTTCGCCCCCATCGAAATGCGGCCGCCGTGGCCGGGATTCGATCCCGTGACCTCGTGCTCAGCAGCCTAACACCATAGCCACTGAGCAACCACGGCGGGTCACGCCGCATTATAATGCGCATTCTTTTTTTATATAGATAACATCATGATAGCGGCCGCTCTGGAAGCGGCGGCGCAACTAGAAGACACGATCCGAATCAACACCAGCCAAAATAGTGTCACGTGGTGGTGACGTTCAATAACACAGTAGTAATACTGTGAACGACAAAACTAACTTTTATTGGGCGAACCTGTGCCCACAAAACAGGCTACACTAATAGCACAACGATAGTGGCGAACACGCTCGGCGATCGTCGAAAATCTGATCAGCGGGTCAAGAGCGTCGGCTTTTATAGAGCAGTCGTCGAATGTTCCAGACTAATCGTTCGGACCCGCGTGCCTTCCACAAAGTTCTACACTATTCGCGTCAGGCGATGAAATCAGATAACATAAAGTTCGGCGACAACAGAGAGCGGATAGAAGCATCGATAACTTTCCAGAAACCTCGGATACACGCAGGCGCGTCCCGCGCTGCGCGACATTTGCCAGGCGGCGAACGGTGGTCGCCCGATAAATACACGTGTCAATACCCCCCTCTTAAAGAGCATCGACCCGATGCTGCAAACAAACGAAATAAAGAAAAGCACTCGTAGCAAAGAAAACAACAGAATAAGGAAGTTCGTCAGCGTCCGTAAAAGGGTTTAAGGCGCACCACGTGGACCACTTCAGATCGAGCGCGGCGCCGCTGTGAATGCGAAATGCCGTCTGGCACGACCTCATAGTCCAGTACGCCAACACGTCGGATGACCTTGTAGGGTCCGAAGTAGCGTCGCAGTAGTTTCTCACAGAGTCCTCGTCGGCGTATCGGGGTCCATACCCAAACACGGTCGCCGGGCTGGTACTCGACCAAGCGTCGTCGGAGGTTGTAGTGTAGACTGTCGGTACGCTGCTGGGTCTTGATCCGTAGGCGGGCGAGCTGTCGGGCTTCTTGGGCGCGCTGGAGATAGGTAGCGACGTCAAGATTTTCCTCGTCAGTGACGCGCGGCAGCATGGAGTCGAGTGTCGTCGTCGGGTTCCTGCCGTAAACCAGCTTAAACGGCGTGATCTGTGTTGTTTCTTGCACCGCCGTGCTGTAAGCGAATGTTACGTACGGCAGGACGGCATCCCAGGTCTTGTGTTCTTGTGCGCGGCGTCAAGCAAGACCTTTTCGCCGGGCTTATTCGTAACCCACCGAAGACTGTGGCTGAGTTTTCTGCAGAGGCATCGATGATCGAGAAAACTCTGGAGATGCACACCCGGCAATATAACCGCCAGGGGCACACGCCGCAGTATGCCATCCAAGGACTGGGTTCGGACAACCTTCAAGAGACCATCAGGGCCATTGTGCGCGAAGAACTGCGCAAGGTCCTGCCTTCGTCGCAGCCTCAAGTAGCTTCGATCGCTGACATCGTGAAAGATGAGGTTCAGCGATCGCTTGGGGTTCCTGAGGTGCAACCTCAATTACCGCAGCCCCAGCCAGAAGCGATGACCTACGCCACCGTCGCACGCCGTCAAGGTCCCCTTCCGCGACCACGCCAGGGCCCTGCAACGACGCAATTCCGTCGTCCGCCGCCGCCGCCGCCAGCACGCCCACCCGTCGCCCAGCGCACCTACGCAAGGAAGACGGACATTTGGCGCGCCCCCGACCTTCGTCCGCTCTGCTATCACTGCGGAGAAGCCGGCCATGTGTATCGCCGATGCCCATACCGGGAGATGGGAATGCGAGGTTTCGCCGTCAATGCTCCACGCCCGCAGCGAGGTGAACACCCTCACGATATCGCCGACTACCTCGCCGCTACTCAGTGGAGCCCTCGACGACCTTCCCGTTCGCCGTCACCAGGCCGCTACCTGTCGCCGCAGCGCCGACCATACACTGGCCCAGCCCGGGGCCGGTCCGTCAGCCCATATCCAGAAAACTAAAAGCAGCAACCGATGGATGTGCGGTTGCTGTTCGTCGAACTGACGAAGATCCTCCGCCGCCGACGAAGACGCCGAATAGACTACTTCGACGACACAACGACACGCCGCTGTCCCGACGAAATGTGGGTGCAAAGAGTACGACGACGAAAGGCAACCTGACGACGCCACGTACCAGTCACAGGTCAACGCGACGCAGCCGTGATCCGACGCCAAGATCTAACTGTAACGCAAGACAAAGAACCACCGACGTCGACGTGCTTCTCGACGGCCACGCAGTCACCGCCTTAGTAGACACAGGAGCCGATTACTCCGTCATGAGTGCACCCATCACCGCCCAGTTGAGGAAAGATAAGACTGCATGGGAAGGCCCTCAAATTCGGACCGCTGGAGGACACCTGATTACGCCGACTGGGATCTGCACGGCAAGAATTACCGTTCATGACCGGACTTACCCTGCCACCACACACACACACACGTTATTGTAGTGCCAGCTTGGCCGACATGCAGGTACGTGATTAAATAAAGTAGAATAGTGGGGTTTACGTGATTCCGCCGACTTTTGGGAAAATCATGCGTAGGGCAGTAGGCCGCTGTTCTATCAACAGACACCTGCAGGAGCGTCAACGTTCTCCCGCATCGTCATTCCTCGGTTCCCATCTGGCCAGGCCAGGCACCCCAGTACTAAAGAGAATGTCGTTGTGTTGCGTCACAGTAATCAACTGACCAGGGACGCTATAGAAGCCTTCTACATGGTGCCACAGGTGTGACATTAGCGGGCAGGTTCCACATTAAGATATTAAAAGACAAAACTAACTTTTATTGGGCGAACCTGTGCCCACAAAACAGGCTACACTTATAGCACAACGATAGTGGCGAACACGCTCGGCGATCGTCGAAAATCTGATCAGCGGGTCAAGAGCGTCGGCTTTTATAGAGCAGTCGTCGAATGTTCCAGACTAATCGTTCGGACCCGCGTGCCTTCCAAAAAGTTCTACACCATTCGCGTCAGGCGATGAAATCAGATAACATAAAGTTCGGCGACAACAGAGAGCGGATAGAAGCATCGATAACTTTCCAGAAACCTCGGATACACGCAGGCGCGTCCCGCGCTGCTCGACAACATTTGGCAGGCGGCGAAACGTGGTCGCCCGATAAATACACGTGTCAATATCATTATTGTCAGCACACCAAGAGAAGACAACACCGTCAAGTACAGCCAAATCAAGGAGCTCAAATTACAAGAGAAGAGATTCAGGATGACTACCTACATTACGGCGCCCGAAAACTCGGCCAAGGAAGTCATCCATGGGATTCCGGACTACGATACACAAGAAGACATTATTAGAAGTTTGGCGCGTAATACCACCCGGATCCTGCACGCCAGGCGCATGCGCAAGACGTTCTCAGTTATCATCGTTTTTCAAGGTGAAGAAGTACCACACTACGTCAACTACCGATATACTCGCGATGCCTTCTGTACAAGAAGAAGACCGAAGTGTGCGGAATCTAACGAAAAGTCGGCCACCGGGACGATGTGTGCCCCACCCCAAACGAAAAATATTGTATGCGGTGCGGCAAGCAAAACCCGCCAACGGACCATGAGTGTGAACTAGTATGCGCTATCTGCAACGGCAACCATCTCTCCGGCTCAAAGCAATGCAAGAAGCGTTTCTAAATCCCCTACATCATCCGACAACGACAGTGGCAGAAACTCGCGGTGGAAGAACAGAACCACCCCAACGAGGGCAGGAAAAGTAGATCGCGAAAACGCCCGTCGACGCAGAACAGCCAAGAAACCAGTGCAAGCTTTTTTCCCGGAGGATGGAGCAGTAGGAGCCGATCTCGATCTTACCCGAGAGTAAGCTCAACTCCGAGTGCCACCGACTCCGACGGGACGTCGCGGAACCGGTCGAGTTCCGGGAGACGAACGACCCCGACTAACAGCGGTCCACAGTTGAGCTGGGCTAACATGGTCTCTTCTCCCAATGCTCAGTATCCTAAGATGCAGGCTCTCGAGGCAGAAATCCAACAAATGAGGCAGTTAATAGAACAACAGAGAACCGAAATCCCTAAGCAGCGTGCAGAAATCACCCGACTACAAAAAAGACAACAGGAGCGCAGTCAGACGACGCGCCCAAACCCACCATCTAATCCCTCATGAAACGCCACAGCACCACCACAGAAAGTCTCGGGTAGCCGCGACCGAAGCCAAAGTACTTCGCTTGGAGTCGAGATTTACATCCACGGCCTCCGGCTCCCTAAAGGGCGTGGCATCCAAACCCTATGACCGTCCATCCCTATCCGAAATCTCCACACCGATCGCTCAACCTCCGCCACCTCAAAATGTCTCACACTCCTAACTACAAGATCTGGCAATGGAACTGCCGTTGGTTTCGCCGCCAAAGGGAGAAACCTTCAGCAGTTCCTTGGGGGTAAGGTGGCCCGGATATCATTGCCCTTCAGGAGACGGGAGGCCACGCAACATTGGCTGGGTACCAATCCTATAATGCTTCGGGGTCGGATTCCACCACCGCTATTCTAGTTCACAGCAACCTAACAGCCATTAAACATGCTATTGAAGAAGTCGACATAGAGCATGTATTTATTGAGCTCATCCATAAACGTAAGGAGGATGAAAGCATACTCATTCCTAATGTCTATAGTAGCCCAAAGTGCCAACGTCACAAGTTCGGAACTCTATTGAGGAAGGCTCTCAGAATCTCTCAACAAAAGGCCATATTATTATTAGGTGATTTTAGGTGATTAGGTATTAGGTGATACGCAAGACATCATGCTTCAGCTTAAGCATCAAGTTCTTGACCACATACCCAAGAATGGCTTCCGGGCTATCCTGGGCCTTGATCTTACAAAGACCTTCGACAACGTAGCGCATCAGGCTATACTAGAGAATCTGCTGTACCTAGATGTGGGCCAGAGTATATACAACTACATCAAAGATTTCCTCAACCACCGAACAGCGGAACTAAGAATAGGAGAACTGCAATCGGACAAGATCCCTCTCGGAGGTCGTGGCACACCGCAGGAATCAGTCTTATCCCCCTTCCTCTTTAATTTAGCGATGATCCGATTACCGGAACAACTTAATCAGATTCCAGATCTACACCACAGTCCGTATGCCGACGACATCACCCTGTGGGTGGTTAAAGGTAGCGATGGAGATATAGAAACCACGCTGCAACAAGCTGTAGACACGGTTGAAAAGTACGTTACCGACAAAGGCCTCGCCTGCTCCCGGAACAATCAGAACTCTTCCTACTCAGAGCGCCTACAAACCGCAAGTCCGACACTGCGCCACCCCCAGAAATCACTGTGCGAGCCGGAGGAGGCGTGATCCCGGTGGAGACCCCCATCCGTGTACTAGGCCTCTTCATGCAAGCTCACGGGCGCAACGGCAACACAACTCATAAACTGAAAGCATGCGTTCAGCAGACGATGTGACTCATTTCAAGAATTGCCAACCGACACTGTGGCATGAAAGAAGCCAAACTAATAAGGTTGGTACAAGCCTTCGTCCTCAGCCGCATCACCTGCATCACCCCGTACCTCTGCCTCAAAGCGGCTGAGAGAGAGAAAATAGAGGGAATTATCCGGAGGGCCTATAAACAGGCTTTGGGCTACCTATAAGAACTGTCAACGCTAAATTGCTAGCCCTAGGTGTGCACAACACTCTCGATGAACTTGTAGAAGCGCACCTTATATCTCAATATGAAAGGATAGCTCAGAGTGCCGCCGGCGAAGCATCCTCCCGAATCTCGGCATCAACTACGAGTCGATGCAAAGCACTAAAGTAGACATTCTTCACGATCGGAGGCGCCTTCTCAAAATTAATCCACTCCCTAATAACATGCACCCCGAATTCTACAAGAAAAGGAGGGCCGAGCGGTCCAAAGCCCTACATCAAAAATTCCACGGCTTCAAAGACGTAGTCTATGTCGACGCAGCAGAATACATAGAACGTAACTGTATGTCTCTTGCAGCGGTGGACTCCTCAGGTCAAATACAGGTTCAATTCGCACCAGAAGCTCCGAAACAGCGGAAGAGGCGGCTATCGCCCTGGCAGTAGCCTCCACACATTGTCATTACATTATTAGCGATTCAAGAGCCGCAGTACGCAATCTTGCGAAAGGTCGGGTCTCGGCTCCCCTAAAACACATAGTTGACACCAACCAACACCCACGACCAATCCAGATCATTTGGGCACCAGCACACTCCTCCCTATTTGGCAACGATGGCGCCCACACCGCCGCTCCAGGAGTCGCCAACCGAGCACCCGGACGGCTCACGCTAGGATAAGAGAGGGATCGCATGGTCAGTTAACAGGAAATAACTCAGCACTACAGGTTAGCCAGGGCAGTGTACCCGCCAGCACACAACTCGCTTAACAAGCGACAAGAAGTAGCTTGGAGACGACTTCAGACGAACACTTACCCCAACCCCGTAGCCTATCACCACTACTACCCCGACCAATACCTTAATACATGTAAGCATTGTGAGCAAAAAGCGGATCTATTCCATATTATGTGGTCGTGCCCAGCCGGAAATTACACAATACAGGAAATGAGTAATACTGAACAGTGGGAGGCCGTGTTGCTCAGCTCCGGCCCTGACCTGCATGCCAAGGTCATCGAGATTGCTGAAGAAGCCGCCCGGGCCCAGGGGCTCCTGGCTGCCTAACAAGATTATCCGTCAATACCTTGTTTTCAAATAAAGTCTTTACTCACTCACTCACTCACTCACTCACTCACTCACTCACTCACTCACTCACTCACTCACTCACTCACTCACTCACTCACTCACTCACTCACTCACTCACTCACTCACTCACTCACTCACTCACTCACTCACTCACTCACTCACTCTCACTCACTCACTCATATCGACAGTTTTGAGCAACAAAATGGGATTCTTTTTTTAATTCAGCGATTCGAAGCTATGAAAAGTTCGTGGCCTAGAACCCCTGCTCATTTCTTGTGATCATAAGGCCGGCTTTCCCAAAGGTGCATTTTCGCGCAATGAGGCGCGTTTCTGTACCACGCCTGGCCTATTTCTCAACCTTATGCTTTCCTTATCATAACAAAAGAACGCTTTTATCTTTAAGATAAGGTCGGTTTGTCAATGCAAGCCTAATCAATTTCAGCGAGTACACAAATATACATGTTTGTCCAAACATTTTTTTCATCCACGAAGTGCCGCAATAAGTATTGTGCTATTGGCCCAAAGGCTTTTCCTTCATACGAAAGAAGCAGCAAATAAAGCCGTGTTAGGTGCTAGGAGACAGTCATAGCACAGATAGTTGACGTGCTTCATGATTGCGGCACCCATCTGTAATGTAATGGTTTGCTTCTGTCGCACTTTTTCGTAAATATATATACATATCTCCACGTGAAGAAAAGAGGGTATAAGCCGAAGACGAAAGTACGTTATTGTCCATGCACCCAGACTAATAATAACAACGTCATTTTTTTTAGGTATACTTTGTGGCGCAAAATACATTTCTGGAAAAGGGACAGAAGAAAGGGAGACAGCGAAGCGCGCTAACAGCATCGGCAAGAGTGAGAACGCGCATCTTCCTGCGCACTGTAAAGCCTGTCGTTGTAGACCATGCTTTGAACGAGTATTGATTCTTGGCAGAAGTAGGGACCAAACTGCAAGGGAGTCGTTGGAAGCGTTTTATATTAAAAAGAAAGGGTCTGATTGTGTCAGCGATACATCTATCGTATTATATTCCGCAGAAATGTGCTTCATACAAAGTATGTCATCATGACCACGTTGTTCTGTCACATCTTGGCTCCCTGCGCATGAGCGGAAGTTGTATTTTCTTCTATATGTTTGTTCAGGCTGTCATTAAACAGTTGGTAGTTGGCGCTTCACTGTCTCCCTTTCTTCTGTCCCTTTTCCAGAAATGTATTTTGCGCCACAAAGTATACCTAGAAAATCTAAGCACCAACTTGCCCAAGAACAAGTCCTTTTGGAACAATGTCATTGCCGAGGGAGCCGGATATAAGCGAAAACTTCACTCTTGCTACATCAAAAGACCGCCGTCGATGCGCTAGGTTACCTTTGTTACCTTCTCCTTATTTTTCAAAGGGTGCTGGGCATATGGGAACGGCGACAAAACAATAACTATAACACATCTGCAGCTCATGTCTTTTTTTTTAAGTTTTCTTTTTTCTCATTGAATATTACAGTATCACTTTTTTTTCTTTGCAAAATATGCTTCGTTGTCGACTACGTAGTTGCATAGAGCACCAAGGTACGACGTCCTGTTTTTACCGCTAAACGCATTAGAGGAAAATGTTTCCAAAAAAATGTCGTCACAGAAAACACACTGCCATGTTTGTACGACTTAATTTTCTAATGCTAAAAATACTAAAAAAAGTATTATTCAACAACAATCGTTTGTAAGCATCACTTACGAGCTCAAAAACGTGTAAACAGCGCCGTGTAAATCTCGGAAAGATCGGAAGGTCATATTTAAAATTTCTCACGTAATATTTACAATTTATTCATTCATTCAATAATTGTTTGAAATCTTTACTAGGAAGAATGACCAGTGGCCTAACATCTCGGAAACGATCAGGTAAAAGGAAGGCCTTCCGCCTCCTTATCGAATGACAGCAAAGCGTTAGTTCTTCTGACGGCGTCTCTTTGCGGTGCGACCCAGTCGTCCCACGACGCCCCCCTCAGAGGTGGGGTGTGCTTGTCCCGGAATCTGGCTGTGGCAGGACAGCAATAGATCAGACGTTTCATGTCGACGTTGGTTGCAAGGCTGCTGGGCCGTCCCACTTGGGTTCCTCTCCACTTGCTCAGTACATCCGGTGGAATGGGTACTTTAGCTCTTGCCTTGATAAAGAGATCCTGGGCTCCTCTGGCGAGGCGAGTGCGAATGGGAGGAGGAATGTTAGGAGGTGGTCTCCCGTAGTAGAGCCTTACTATCGTGGTTCAATGAGGCAATCGGTGGTCTGGCACAGTGACGCATGAAGGGGAGCTTTACGCGTGTTCCAGCAATGGTGCTCTGACCTCAAGGCTGCGATCCTGGTCCTCCACAATTTTATCGTATTCAGCCTTGGAGGCCGCTTAGTTTCCTGCTTTCCTTATACTGATACCTGCTGTCCAGTATACGAGAGTCGCGCATACCTTTATTATCCCACAGGTGGCGGAAGGCTTGTTTTATGCGGTGTGCTATGGTAGTCGTGTAGGATCGGGAATTCAGTTGCTGGAGGACTTTTTGAATGCCAGTACAGATGTCAATCGTGGCTTCCGTGTGTCCAATACAGATCTGAATTGCTTCTTCGATGACTTGTATTTCAAACATTGCGGCTGTCCAGTGAACAGAGCAGCGGTGCCTCACGGCGTGTGCTTTCACGTTTTTTGAGCTATAACCGGTAGCGACACACATTTTACCGGAACCTTCATCGTAACGTAAGATAGCACCAGCGTACACGTTTATTCCTCGGCAATTTCCTCGCGCGTTTATAAAGCTCTGTGTAGTCGGTGTGCCCTGCTTTCGCCTTTGGTGTTCGCGGGAATTGGTCTAGGTTTTGTAAGACCTTTAGCAGCGGAGCTGTTTAAGCTTTCAGTTCTGCTGCGGAGCGTTACCCGAAGACTCAGCCCAGCTGTGCACCGTCTCGCGTTGCCTCGTAACCACGTCGCCTCGAGCCACGTAACCTCCTCGCACCCCACGAGCGTAGGGCGGAGTCGTGACGTCACAGGCCAGTAAAACGTTGGAACAGCTGGCGCGGCGACAAACCTCTTCATTCCTTTATTCCGTGCGTCCGAAGAAAGTCCGGAGGCCTGAAGAAGAAGCGCGTTACCAGAAAGAGCGCGGTAGTGCCAAGCGAGAAGCGATGCGTCGCCGCCATGCTGATCCGGAACACGGCGCTGAAGCTGTGGCTGAGAATAGGCGACGCCGAGTCGCGGATCCCGAGTTTCAGTCCAGGGAACGCGAGAGTCCGCGCCTGAACGTTCGACGTCGCCGATAAAGCGATCCTAGACTGCGACTGCTCGAAACCTTCCAGCATCAGGCCCGCCGAGATATGACATCAATCGACTGAAGGGAGAGCGCACCAAAGCGAGGTGCGCTCACTTCAGAGAATTTCAAGAAGTTACCACGTACACCGCGTTCGAGCTAACATGTATCAGAGCTAAGGCTCGGCGGTTGCCGCCGCGTAGCGTCGGTGCAGCGTCTGGCACACCACGCCTACGTATATGGCGTCTGAACAAATCGCGTCTGTTGCGGCGGGTGCCTCAAATCGTGCGCCGTCCCTACGGAAACCCCCACAGAAGAAGACGGCATGGATTTTTCTGAAGCCTTAACTTCGCCTAGCTCCAATGATCTCTTGTGTTTGCGATAGCAGATCCACGCATATTTTGCATCCGATGGCAGAAGTAGATTGTCCAGCTCTGGCAGGTGCAGGTTCCGATATGCAATTTAGATAACGGTCGCTGGCCATTCCACGTACTCTTCAGCCCCGAGTCCTTAAAGGATGTATTTGCAGCCACCTGAACAATTTTGCGCTACCATACTGAGGGAGACTGCGTTTGGCGTTCATTGCGCCTCTCCTCAGAATCGAATCTTTGTCTACTCCTGTGTAGAGCAGCAACATACGACGTCCTTGTAGTTGCTGTTCCAATGCTGGGGCCCCATGAGGAGCTTTTTCACAGGAGTTGATTATAATACCTCTGTGGCAAAATGTTTCAGACTTGATAGATTCACACCCACCCCAGTAGATTTGTGGCTAGTGCACGGCACAACTAAGCTCAATATCCCTCATTGAATCGCGGCCATGGCGGCCGAATTTGCATAGCAGCGAAATGGAAAAAAAAGAAAACTTGTGTAGTGGTAGTTAACTCAGATGCACGTTAAATAACCCTAAGTCCACAATCCACAGTTCCACATTATAGCGCTCATAAGCAAACCAGGGTTCCGACACGTGACCCCCACAATTCAGTTTTTAGCGTGACGCGCTAATAACGCTTCAAGGGCGTCAGTTTCAGTCATTCCCAAAATTGAATGAGAATATCCTCTAACTCATTATCCGCTGTTTATCACCCACTTTTGCTATTTTCCTGAAAGATGTCTTGGTTACTCCGAGTTTACACGTCGCGAAGAGAAGGCTCAACTTATTTTAACTTCGTAGTCAAAATTTACGTTTGTGACTGCCATTAGATTTGGAAAGAATACTGGGGCCACGTATTCTCCCAATTTTCATTCTTTATGCATGGTTTGTATCATTTCCCATATTCATTTGTGAACTAAACAAAGGACTTTGGTTGTATTCCTCGAAAGGAGCGGGCGTATGTTGTGGGTAATGCGCAAAGGAAGTTAAGGCGTCTCAGTTATTTGCACTCTGTGTAATGAATTATATACTTGAGCTGCGCAGGAGCGTTTTAATCGTGTTTCATGAACGGGGGGTTGCAAGATTTAGCAACTTCTCGAGGCAGAACTATTACCCCCAGCGAAACAAGATTTCCTTGAGAGAGAGGGAATGCTGTAGCCACTGTGCATGCGAATTTAGGTGTGCGTGCCAGACGAACGTTGGGGCCCACTCTCGCTTCGCACCTTTGCAATAAAGGACATTATGCGATTTCCATGACTAGTCACGGCAGACGACAGCGCACTTGAAGTGAACTGCCATCACCACTCGCCTATAAACTATGCCTTCTCCGGAAGCTGCCTCTACGATGTAGCACGGCCAGCTTGTGCCCTCAAGCGCAACGATAATCATGCGCCGCTACGAAAGCCCGCCTCCCTTCCCAGCTCCCCCGTTCTATCGTGCCTTAAACCACGAGATCTCCGACGTTGAGAACACAGGAAGATGGCGAGCATTAGGCTACTCTACTTCTCCACAATACCCCGCCAATCGAAAAGCCCGACCAGTTCCAGTACCCTTATCCAGAACCGACGCCGCAAGAAAGCTTCATATTGTGGCTAAAGCTATGACACACAAATGCTGGTCTTCTCCCAACTTTCCGAAGTGTGATCGCTATAGGCTGGATCTATCTTTAAAGCTACAAGGGCCATGACAAGTTCCCATTCTGTGGCGACAGTATTATGCCGCCTCTGGCTCGGGGTGGCGTTTACTAAGGCCTACTCGTTCCGCACTGGAGCGAGAGATGCGCCCACGTGCGACTCTTGTGAAACCACTGAAACGAGCGCACACATCCTATGTATCTGTGCCCAATATGACGTCGAGCGTGAAGCTCTCCAGACAGCATTGAATCAGCTGGATTCTAGACAATTTTCGGTAGTCAAGATCCTTCGACCATGGCCGTACGCGTCGAAGGCACAGAAAGCCACGAAAGCGCTGTCGAAATAACTCAAGTCGACAGGTCTTGGCAACCGTGCGTGGACAGGGTGCGAACCTTCCACTGAGCGCGAAATTGT
This sequence comes from Dermacentor andersoni, assembly GCF_023375885.2. Lineage (NCBI taxonomy): Eukaryota > Metazoa > Arthropoda > Arachnida > Ixodida > Ixodidae > Dermacentor > Dermacentor andersoni. Next base: position 55,222,247 of record NC_092824.1, read on the forward strand.
GCTCTCTCTCTCTCGCTCATCTCTCCCTTCATCCCCATACCCCTTCCACCAGTGCAGGGTAGCAAACCGGACGTGCCTCAGGTTAACCTCCCTGCCTTTCCTGTCTTCGATTTCTCTCTCTCTCTCTCTCTCTGTCATACTTTCAATCGCACCCACAGTGCATGGAGTTCGAGCCGTGACCTTTTTGCACTTGTTCTTTATGTAGAACGCCGGCAGCGAAAATTCACCTAGTGTGTCCATGTTAATGGTATCGCTATGGTGAACATTATTCCCGCAATTTTGCGAAAGTAGTGCTAAGCCGGTATCCCCTGTCCCCTATTCTCTCGAGAGCACTTCACATCGCGCTACTCACGATTAAAGGAAACTAAAGGAACCGCGGTTATAATTCCCCTTTATCAAGAGTTCTCTTTTCCGAGATTTTTACTGCAAAACTGCACAAGATGCTGCTTTATGAGGGGCGGATGCTTTATAGTGCCAATAAACATTATTATGTGTAACTTCTTCGAAAGTTCAGAAGTTCACGAAGTCGTTAGTAGAACAGTTAGAGGCGAATCTTAGGATGAAATGAAATGAGCAATTCTTACAACAAAAATTAGCCGTTTTGTTAAAGCAACCACTTTCAAAATCGTCTATATGCATAGCCGCGGCTTAAGAGTATTATCCATGGCAAAGCCACAAAATTACCACAGCACCTCGAAAGAGACACGAAATGTACATTTGACACAATCGGCGAGATCGAGGAGAAGTAGCCAGAAAACCCCGAAAAACAATCCCACGAAAGCCACACATAGTAAAGCTTGTTGCTACGCCACTGAAATCGGCGGCTCAGCGTCGTTTTTGGTTGCATGTGAAGTTCCGCTTACCGGGTGTGGAAGAAAATATTGTTGCATGTTAGAAACTTGTTTTATTAGTCCCCTAATTGAAATCAACAAACTCTAATGCTGTTGTCCCGTTTCAGCGGTCATTTTTGTTTAGACGATTTCTATTTGCTGAGATTGTATTGTACTTGCTAAAAAATTGAGGATATGCTTTGTAGAACATCTACGAGAATTTTAACGCTTCGGAAATTATTTCGAGCTTTACGAATGTTTACTGAACCGTTGCCTTCCTGAGAATATATTGCGTTAGACTATAGGCGCCCTTGCTTTACTACGTGAATAAGTCAGGTTGATTATATATCGTGGAAGTAGTAGGTATCTAAAAATTATGGGATTTTACGTGCCAAAACCACTTTCTGATTATGAGGGACGCCGTAGTGGGGGATCTGTAAATTTGCAGCACCTGGGATTCTTTAACGTGCACCTATATCTAAGTACACAGGTGTTTCGCATTTCGACCCCATCGAAATGCGGATGCCGTGTCCGGGATTCGATTCCGCGACCTCGTGCGTCGCAGTCCAACGCCCTAGCCACTAAGCAACCACGGCCGGTTAGGAGGAATCTGATCGGTAATGTGCGCGGAAAAGTTCCAAGTGTTTGATGTAATCAGACCAGTCGTAACGTATTACGTCTGCAAGCGTTCTGGATCATTATAGATGGCTTGTACGAACAATGCAGGATTTATCCCCTCTATAATGAGTGAACTGTGGGAGTCATTGAGATGTAATATTATTAAAATAAGAGTATGAAGTTTTCCGCGTTTGTAGAAACTAGAGCCTTGAGGGTGATTAACAAGTGCTTTAAAACGTATTACTGCAGTTGTCTTCAGTATTCCCTAATGTTACTAAAGGAACTATTAATGGTACGGGGTAGCGGGATCAAATCCCGGCCACGGCGGCCGCATTTCGATAGGGGTGAAAGCGTAAACACCCGTGTGGTTAGGTTTAGGTGCCCATTAAAGAACCCCAGGTCGTCCGAATTTCCGGAGTCCCATCCTACGGCGTGCCTCATAATCAGAAAGTGGTTTTGCGCATAAAACCCCATAATTAAAATGAATAAAAGAACGATGTCATATGATGCGAAGCCAGAAAACAAAGACAACAATGAAAACATAGGGGAAATTAGCTGTATTTAACAAGTTCTTTGTCTGTTGGTTCTTCATGACATAATTAATAAACACCGGGTCCCCTGCTTAACTGCCTTCTTGTTCTTACATAGCGAGAGTCTCGAATCCGGCAACATTGATGCCTTCATGCAGCATGTGCGAGTTTATTGACTAGTTGCCTTCGCCCAGAAAGATCACGTACTCGTGACGCCTGCGGAAGAAAGGATGTTCCACATCCGCCGCCATGTTTTGTCAGTGGTGGCGCTGGCTAACACTCCCAAGGTTAGTTCTAGTAGCAATACGTAAGTACCCAGGAAAGTGGATAGGGAAACCGCGCCGCGGTAGCTCCATTGGTTAGAGCATCACACGCGTAATTCGAACACGTGGGATCGTTCCACATCTGCAGCAAGTTGTTTTTTGATCCACTTTCATTGCCATTAATTTAACATTTGTTTATTTCACTAGGTAAGTACAAGTGATTTGCCCTATGTTTTCTTTCGTGTCTTTGTTGTCTTCTACTGATATATAAGAACTACGTGCGACACAAATTTCACATTATATGAAAAATAGCAACATTGATTTGAGTAATCTGTTGGGATAGGTATTTGGTTGTGGTTAAATATTCTGGTTGCGAATAATTACAGCACCCTAGAATCTTTTGTACAGACGGTGGGTTATACGAGGCGACCACGTGATGTCCTCGGTGAATGAGTCGCCTTGTTTATGCTTTTGGGATATATGGGAAAGTAAGGGTGAGGGTGATGGGCAGATTATGCTCAAAATATGTACGGTTGTAGGAAAACCTGGGATATTGGCACGCATTTACAGATGACAAAAAAAAAATAGATTGATTTGATGACTTTTTCGGCATTCAACTTATTATTTGCGATAGCACCGTCTGCCAACGCCATTTCATTCTCCTTTGCCTGCTATTGATATAATCATTTATTTATTGATTTATTTATTCCTTGATTTCCTTTATTTATTTATTTATTTATTTATTTAGTTAATCGCATTACCTTACAGGTCCATCGAGGGCATTGAGTGAGGGGGGCAACTGTAATTACATGACAAAAAAAAAACAAAGTGAAACATCATCATACAATATAATACGCAACGAATTCAGGTTATCACTGAATGTTTCACGATTGGAGATGGGTCCAGTGTGATTCGGAAAGACTGATCTGATGTGCAGTATCTCTTGGTAGTGGTGATGAGTTAAAAGCCTGCATTGGGCCATGAATGCACATGAAACTAAGTGCGTAAGCATGAAACGGCAAACACCGAAAGTTATTACTGTACATGTACCTGCGAAACAGACAAAAAAGAGCAATGACGCGGCGGCCTTCTAAGGACTCAAATGCAAGGTCTTGTTTTATTCGGGTAATACCCGAATATTAGTCGTAGTTGCCACAGATGAATATGACTGCCCTATTCAGAACGGCTTCCAACATACGGATTAGATAATCTTTATATTGTGACCATGCGGATGAAGCGTATTCTAGTTCGGGGTGAACATAAGTCAGAGATGCTTTTTTTTGTACATTAGAAGGCGCGTTACGCAATTTTCTACGCAGGTAGCCGAGAGATTGACAAGCTCTGGATGAGACAGTTGCTACATGCGTGGCCAGAATAAGTCTGATGAAAGATAAAGCGCGATATTTGTACGACGGAGCTGCCGAAACTACGGTATTATTAATCGAATAGCGAAAGATTGATTTAGTGCGCTTTCGACTAAACGAGATTAACCTGCAAATGGAGGCGTTAAGGGACATCTGCCAAGTTACGCACCATATATAGCATAGTTGAAGGTCATTTTGAAGAGTAAGATGATCATCGAAACAATTAATGTTGCAATAGATGACGCGGTCGTCAGCAAACAACCTAAGTAAGGAAGAAAGGTTAGTGGGCAAGTCGTTGATGTATATTAAATAGATTAATGTATGAAATCGCCAATAGGCAAATGTATGAAAGCCTCTGACCCTGCAGCTAGAATAGAACTGGCAGAACTTTCCAAGTTAATCAACAAGCGTAAGACAGCTGACATAAGGAAGTATGTTATGGATAGAATTGAACATGCTCCCTGGAACGGAGGAAGCCTAAAATCAGTGAATAAACTAGGAATAGGCAAGAATCAGATGTATGCGTTGAGAGACAAAGCCGGCAGTATGATTACTAATATGGATGAGATAGCTCAAGTGGCTGAGCAGTTCTATAGAGATTTATGCAGTACCAGTGGCACCCACGGCGATAATGGAAAAGAGAATAGTCTAGAGGAATTTGAAATCCCACAAGTAACGCCGGTAGAAGTAAAGAAAGCCATGGGAGCTATGCAATGGAGCAAGGCAGCTGGGGAGGATCAGGTAGCAGCAGATTTGTTGAAGAATGGTGGGGAGATCGTTCTAGAAAAACTGACCACACTGTTCACGCAATGCCTCATCATTCGTGCGTACCATAATCTTGGAAGAACGCTAACATAATCCTAATCCATAAAAAAGGGGACGCCAAGACTAGAAAAATTATAGACCGATCAGATTACTGTCCCTTGCCTACGATGTATTTACTAAGGTAATCGCAAATAGAATACGGAACAGCTTAGACTTCTGTCAACCAAAGGACCAGGCAGGATTTCGTAAAGGCTACTCAACAATAGACCATAGTCACACTATCAATCAGGTGATAGAGAAATGTGCGGAATATAACCAACCCTTATATATAGCTTTCATTGATTACGAGAAAGCGTTTGATTCAGAGAAGCTATAAGATTTTCAAATAATTTGCAGCATATGCATGTTAGTGAAATGGGTCGATATATTACAGGGCGAGTGCTTGTCAACGGATTTAAATATTAAAGCTACCTTACCAATCTTTCAGACCTTAGGCAGCTCATCTGATGAAAGAGACTGGTTAAAGAGGAGACATAGAAAGCGAGTGGAAATATCAGTAGTATTCTTCAGTATTTTAGAGTTGGTGTGATCAATGCCAGATGATGTGGAAACTTCAAGATTCGTGAGGAGGTTCGCGATACCTTTGGCAGTGATTGTGATTGGCGCCATCAACGAGGAGGGTAGTTCAGGAACAAATGACAGATTGGAAAAATTCTCTCGCGTAAAAAAAGACGCGAATGATGCGTTGAAATCAACCACAGAATCTTCATCAAAAAGCGGAGATTGTATTGAATCGTGTGTTGTAATGCGATTAGTAGGCTTATTGTAGGGAGAAAATATTTGCCACAATTTTCTATCATTATTTGTAATAAGTGAGGGCAAGTCCTGTGGACAATATTTCTTCTTGGCTGCGCCTAATGCTTTACAGTAAAATTGTAAGCAATCTTTGTACAAATTCCAGTAGGAAGCAGCATTCTTATGTTTAGCGGTATTGTAAAAACGTTTCTTTTTATTTCTCAATGTTGTAAGTTGTGTAGTAAACCAAGGGTAAGTTTTATCGTTAAATATATAGATTAGTGGCACATGCTTGTGTTTTGGTTAAAAAGAACCCAATTCTCTTTCGCGGTCCGTGAGGCAAACGACGGCAGAAAAGATTCGTTATACAAAGGTTGTAGTTCGCTGCTGAATCTATCGTAATTACCACGCTTATAATCTCGCATAGCTTTACTTGCTGAACCTGTAAAAGGTAAAGGTAGAATAATTTGGAAATAAAGGACTTTGTGGCCACTAAATCCATCTATTTATGAAATTGAACCTGTATTCTCCGGTACAGTCGTTAACACTAGACATGAAAGAGAAAGCTCCGATTGGGCTGGCAACTTCCACCGGAAGGGGCAACACGCTTGCCTACTCTTCAGAAAGGCGGAGACAGAAACATGGAAATGGTACATTCGAAGGAGAGGAGGGAAGGGAAAAGAAACAGAAAATCTTCAATTAATAAGCAGAACACACACAGGGCAGGCCATACACAGTAATGCCGGTCAGTGCAAGTCAAGACAATAAATAATGTCCAAATAGAAGCAATAGTGTCTGATGGTCGGTGGCGGATATATTGCAATACTAGACGAAGCTGCATTTAGTGAAAGGCCAACCAAGCAAAAAATTAGCAGGCTATTCGCCAATGTATGGATGCCGCGAACATGCTAAGCGAGCTCCGTGACGTCGAAGCACAAAGGCAAAGGGCGCGAAAGCGACGCATTTCTTCTCCACTTCCGGGCGCAAAGAATGAAACACAGTAGAAATGCTTGGAGTGATGTCAACTTTTATGGGAGGATTACCATAAGTCAAACAGAACTGTAGAACCGCCATGTGAAGCGTGCTCGTCTCACATCTCGGAGGGCCGGGTTCGATTTACATCCATACTAGTTATCCTCATTTTCTTTACGAAGGCATTACTTTACTGAGTTTAGAGAATCCTCCCATAAAACGACGTCAGTCCAAACATTTCTTCTGTGTTACATTCTTTGCGCCATCCGCCAGGTTTGGTAGCATCATTACTCCGCCAATTGCGACGGATTTTCTCGTAGTGAGGCATATTATGTTTTCACACAAATAATCTCCTGTGCGTCCTTACACTTTTTCGTTCTAAAGAAACGAACCACCAATAAGGCCGCGTTCGGTGCTCGGAGACAGATACAGCATAGATAGTTCACGTCCTGTTGATTTATGGATAGCTTTGCGGCACGCATTCTAATTGAATGATTTGCTTAAGTAAGTAGTGCAAGTCGCAGTATAAGCTGAAGCATCTGGCTTCCCTTACTTGGGACGTGTTCTCGAACTATCACTTTCGGCGATTTTATTGCCTTAGCGGGACGCAATGCTCAACCAGACAATCAGTTCATAAGTTTTGCTCGTGCAGCCAATGAGCTTGCAATGACTGTTCTATTGGTGTAAACGATCGTCACAAAAAATGTTTCTTGTTCGGTGAACTTTCATATGCGTTTCCCACTGAGCTACTGCTTATGGAGCCGAACGAATAACGAAAAGCGCACACTTGCTACTCTGCACAAACGCAATCCTTGCCCTGGGCCCTTTACGCAACTTACACTTTATTTCCCCAAGGGTACTGCATAAATAAAATAGCGACCCAATAGTATTGACGTAAAATATCCGCAGCGTTATTCTTTATATGGGAATTTTCTTATTTGGTATTAAGGAATCGAATGGAATGGAAAACTTTATTGAGTCTTTTAAGGTTTTAGCGGGTCGAGGCCGAAGTCTTCATTCTTGAAGCTTGGGTCCTCTTCAGCCATGGATGGGCCCCTAGTCCAGGGCTCCACTGAGCCGGGCCGCCTCGCACGCGTGCGCTATTAGAGCTCTTTGAGCCTCTAGCTCGCGGCTGGTGAGCCAGCTCTCCCATTGCTCCGCACTTGGTGTTTTGTGTTTGTGGAATGCCTGGTTTCTTGTACACTCCCATGTAATGTGGTATAATGTTGGTTTAGCTCCACACCACGGACAGGTTGCGCTATACTGCGTGGGGAACATCCTACTTAGTATGTGTAAGTTTGGGAAGGTGCCCGTTTGCAGTCTCCGCCATCCTGCGGCCTCCTCCTTTGTTAAGGCTTTATGTGGTGGGGGATATTGATACCTTAGCCCCTTATAGAGGTTTAATAGCTCTGAATAGCTGTTCCCGCAGTTGATCCGTGGCCCCTCTGGGGCGGTTGACGTTCCTGCTCGGCTGGTCATCCCTCGAGCTAGGCTGTCCGCCCCTTCGTCGCCCCTGATCCCTGCGTGGCTTGGTATCCAGATAATGTTATGTGTGGGTTGTCCCTCAGCGATTGGAACTCTGCTGAGGATCTTGAGCGCCATGCTACTAATTCTGCCTCTTATATAGCTCCGGCACGCCTCTTGTGAATCTGTTAGAATATTGAGGGATATTCCTGTTCTATAACCTTCTTCCGCTGCCAGTGCGACAGCAATTTCCTCTGCCTCGGTTATGTTAGCCACCTCGGCCGTGAGTCCTGTGATTAATTCTCCTTGATTATTTACTACTACCGCTGCCGCGTTGTTTTTGTGTGCTTGTGAGTATAGGGACGCATCGGTATAGACTGTATTGTCCCGATGTCCCATCGTCTTTTTGTAAAACTCTGCCCTAGCCTGTCTCCTACTCGCATGGAGGTTTGGGTCCATGTTGCGAGGGATAGGTTGTATTCGTAGTTTCTTTCTTAGTGGGTCTGGTATTGTGGCCCTGCTACTTTGTGGTTTTTCTACTTCCCGACCTAGCTTTGTCAGGAGCGCCCTTCCTGTTGTTGTATTGCTGAGTCTTCGTACTTGTGCGTTGAGCTGGCATTCCCTTAGTTCTTCAAAAGTGTTGCTGATTCCAAGTTGCATGAGTTTGTCGTTGGATGTGTTCCTTGGGAGGCGGAGAGCTGTTTTATACGCTTTCCGGAGGATGATCTCCACTTGCTCTTTTTCGGTTTTGGTGATTGCATGGTACGGCAGTGAGTATGTGACCCGGCTGACTATCAGGCTGTTGACCAACCTGAGTGTGTCCTCCTCTTTCATGCCATATCGCTTGTGTGCCACTCTGCTAATCATTCGGCCCACCTGTCCTGCTGCTTTGTTTAGCAGGCAGATTGTGTGGCTGCATTTCCGGCTCCCTTGCAGCCACATGCCGAGGATTCTAATCATCTTTTGTTCCGGGATGTTCTGTCCTTCTAGCCTTACTTCGAGCGGGGCATCAGTGGGGTGTCTGCCCACCCTGAGGAGTTCAGATTTCTTCGTGGAGCATCTGATGCCTCTTTGCTTTGTGTATTCTTCGATGCAGGTGGCTGCTTCTTGTAGTGCCTCTTGTTTATCCCCTAGTGAGCCTTGAGAAGTCCAGATCGTTATGTCGTCCGCGTACATTGCGTGACTGATTCCTTGGATTTTGCTAAGTTTCTTGGTAAGGTTGACCATCGCTATGTTGAAGAGTACTGGCGAGATTACTGAGGCCTGCGGAGTGCCCTTGCATGGCGTTTGAAAGGCGTCACTCCGTAGGTCTCCCAGGCCTACTGTCGCTGTTCTGTCAGTTAGGAAGCTTCTGATATAGTCATGGACTTTCTTCCCGCAATTAGTGGTGTTGATCCCCTCCATAACGGCGGCGTGGGACACGTTGTCAAAGGCTCCCTTGATGTCGATGGCCATGACCACGTTTTCCCCGTGTTTCGACATTGTCTCGAGTACCTCTTCCTTTAGCTGTAGCAAGATATCTTGGGTAGACAAGTTTGCCCTGAAGCCGAACATGGTGTTGGGGTACCATCCTCCGTCTTCAAGATGCGTTTGGATTCTGCGGGTTACTATTCTTTCGTACAGCTTGCCTAGGCATGATGTAAGCGAAATTGGTCTGAGATTTTCAATTTGGAGTTTTTTGCCGGGTTTGGGAATCATCACCACTACGGCGTGTTTCCACTCCGCTGGTACTTTGCCTTCCTCCCATAGTTTGTTGAGGTAGAGGGTGAGCTGATCAATTGCTTCGTCGCTGAGGTTCCGAATTAGCGAGTTTCGGATTTTGTCCGCCCCTGCTGCTGTGTTCTTCGTTGTAGCCCTTACAGCCTCGACGACCTCTTCTCTTGTGATGGGTCGGTCTGTAGTTGAATTTTCTTCACCCTGGTAGTCGCCTCGGTAGCCTTCTACCGAGATCTTTCCGTAGCATTTTTCCCGTACTGCTTGGAGCAGTTGTTCTTCTGTTCCTTCATACTGGTGGATTAATCTCTGAATGGATTTGCTGCTTTCCGCCTTGCTCTTGCTCGGATCCATGAGTGTTCTGAGGATATGCCATGTTCTGGCTATGCTTAGGGTGCCATTCAGTGAGGTACTAAACTGCTGCCACCCCTGCCTTGCCAGCTGCGTTGCATACTCCTCTGCTTGCTGAGTTATTTCGGCAATTTTCTTCTTAAGCTTTCTATTTAGCTTCTGACGCTTCCACCGCTTGGTTAGGCCTCGTCGTGCCTCCCATAGCCTGAGGAGTCGTTTGTCCACTTCTGGTGCTTGTTCTGTTCGTTCCACTTCTTTTGTGTAGAGATCTCTTATTTGTCTGAGTTGATGGCTCCAATCCTCTGCCGAGGTTATGTCCCCTTTTAGCTGTTTACAGTGGACTCGAAAGGCATCCCAGTTTGTTAGACTTGCCTTGCCAATCTTCCTCCTGATGATTTCTGCCTCTGTGCTGACCCTGATGATGTAGTGGTCGCTGCCGAGGTTTTCTTGCAAGTTCTCCCATTCGACTTGCTTAGCGCCCCTGACAAAGGTTAGGTCGGGACACGTGTCCACGCTTACGCTATTGCCCTGTCTGGTGGGTTGGCTTTCATCTGTGAGTAGCTCGCAGCCTATGTTTTCTGCAGCTGTGCAGATACTGCGCCCTTTCTTGTCTTCGATTCTACTGCCCCACTGCGGACTCTTCGCTTTGAAGTCTCCTGCTATTATTAGGGTGTTTTGCCCTGCAAGCTTCTTCGCTTCCGCAAAAAGCTTAATGAAATTTCCTCTGTTTTTAGGTGGGCTATATAGATTGATTACGAAAGTGCTCTTTGTTTTCTTTTTCCGTTTTGGAATCACTTCGGTCACGATATGTTCTAGCTGTGTGTCTTCTAGTTCCTTATGTGTTATGGTTGTTATTTTGTTGCTTATTAAAGTCGCTGTTCGTCCATTTTCCTGACACGTATATCCTTTTAGGGTTGGGATGCAATTTGTTTCCTGTAGTAATATTAAATCTGGTGGATTTCCTCTAGTGTTAATGAACTGTTGCAGGAGCCCTTGCTTGCGCTTGTAGCTCCTGCAGTTCCACTGCCAAATCTCTAGTTGTTTTGGTCCTGCCATGTTGATGTATTGGTGTTGTTATTTGTTCCCTGGGATTCTGCTCCAAACCTGCGCTCGTTGTAGAGGCGGTCTCTGGCGTCGTTTACTGTTCTCTGTGTAGTTTGATTCTTTACGTAGTTGCGGAAGCTCTGGTCTTGCAGGGCTATCTTTTGATTTAGCTGCTGCATTTGCTGCTGCATTTGCTGCATGAAAGCTTTGAGGTCTCTCGCTAGTTCCCCTCGCGTGCTCTCTATATGTTGCTGCGGCGGTGATGGCGCTCTAACTGGTGAGAAACCTGCCTTTCTCATCTCTTGCATTTCCTGAATTAGGTCGTCTATTCTTTTCCTGAGCTGCCGGGTTTCTTCGCGGCAGAGCTCAAGCTCCTTTTTAAGATTACTGTTTTCGGCACAAAGCCTCTTCTGTTTTTCTGTCTGCATGCTTGTGTTATTGGTTATGTTGTTGTGCGGAGCAAGAAGCGTTTTGGGAGGGCCGGCTCTCCAGCTCACCTTAACTCCTCCGCTTTTCTTCTGCTGATTTGGCTTCGACCAGGTCTGCTGGCCCGCGCCGCCCAGGGGTGGGTAGGACTCGTCCCTCTCCCGGCTTCGGCCCTGGCCTTGACTGTGGCTGCGCCCTCGGCTGCGGCTCCTGGATTCACTCCGGTAGTCGCTCCGTCGCTCTTGATCTTCATTCCGGAACCAGCGCGGTCGCCTTGCTCCGCTTCTGCTCCTGCTGCGTCCCCGCCGCTGTTGGCCCTGGGGTCCCCATCGTAGTTCGTTTGTCGACTTTAGGCGTTGTTTGCAGTCCTTTGTGCCCGCTGCGTGGGAGCCCCCACACAGCAGACACTTGGGTGTACATTGATGATGTTCTTCCGGATCTTTCTGGCCACATTGCTTGCAAGCTCTGATTCCGGGGGTCGGGCAAACGTCCGACCGGTGACCTTGCTGGCAACAAATATAGCAAACTTGCCGCGTTGGTCTGTATGGATAACACCACATCTCTCCCCCGTAGTACAAAACTTGCTTGGGGAGGATGGGGCCATCAAAGGTGATAACAGCTGTGCTAGATCGGCCTAGCATTCTCGCCGCTAAAATCTTCACCCCTTGCGTGCGTGTTCGTAAGTTTGTCTTGAGTTCTTCGGCGGGGGTTGCCGGGTCCACCCTGTGAATGACCCCGCGCAGCGTTCCCTCCGGCGCCGCCACGTGCGCGTTGACTTCGTAGCTGTGCTCACCAATCTTCAGTTGGGTGATGCGCCTGACTTGCTGAGCAGCACTTTCGTTGTCTGTACTAATTATGATGATGTTTTAGCCTGTACGGAGCCGAATGATGAGGTCTTCAGCCCTGCATCCATCTCCGGTGGCCGCAACCACCGCTCGCGCCACTTGGTGTGTCTGCAGGTTTTTCACTGCCAGTCCCTTCGGCCGGAGGACTATCTTTAAATCATCTCTGGGGAGCGGAGGCAGTCTCCTCCTCGGCGCTCTCTCTCCCTCTCCTTGCTTGGCCTCAGCTGGTGCGCCATCTGTGCTCTTCGTCGAGTCTATGGAATTTTCATTCCCTAGCTTCATTCCCGCCAAAAGTTCTGCTTTTCCGCTACGTTGTCGTTTTCTTCGCCGCTTGGATATGGCGATCTCCCAATCCATGTCTGTGTCCTTGCCTTGATTTGCTTGTGACATTGGTGTCGCTGGGGTGCTGCCTTTCAGGGCTTGAGTAGTTACCGCTGCTCCGTGGGCGAGGGTCTCCCAGGCGCCGTCGCTGAAATCTTCATCCATAATTTCGTGTGTTTCCGCCATGAAACTTGTCGAAACTTGGGGTTGTAGGTGTGCTAGGTTGGGGGTGATGACTCGGGAAATCGCTCCAGGCTCCTCTGCCGCTGGCCGAGGCTGGGAGGGCCGCGGAGCCCCGCTACCGTGTTAGGCCTAATGGGCCTAGCTTCTGCCGGCCACGTAGGGAATCTTCAAGCTCGTGCAAATCCAAAAATAGCGGACCCACCGGCTCGAAAATGGTGTCCTCGTGGTCCGTTCAGCTTCCGGCGTCGGTTCCGACCAAAATTTGGACGGTCCAATTGGTTTAGACGGGTAAAAAATCCCGAAAACTACGGAGCGCATGTGAAGCAGCAGCCAGGGTCCCTCGATCTTCTTCTTCTCCGGTATTAAGGAATGTTACGCATATCCTTTTTCTTCGTATATTTCTCTATCCACTACGTAACTTGACCGTGCACTGAGGTATGACAATGTAATGATTTTACCGTTAAACGCATTCGAGTAAACCTGGGCGAAACCAAGGGGCAATCGCCAAGTCGCCTCATTTTGCACGCATGCACGCGCGCGTGTGCGTGCGTGCGTGCGTGCGTGAGTGAGATAGTGAGTGAGTGCATGTAGCGTTGTGGTCATGCGGTACAATGTTGTGCTTCGATGCGCGCTCTCCATGTCACCGTCGCTCATGATAAGTAGCGGTAACAATACTTGTGGATGAAATGTCTGTGGCACGTCTTGGTTCACCTCTTTTTAGCAATTCCATGGATTGCCCTTCCATCGCTATTTTTTTCAAAAAATTTGCATATTCGGTTTACCATTTTACACGCTTCTCAGGGCAATTCCAGGGTGTGGCTACAGGAATCAAGACGCCCAACTGGCGGCAGTGAAACCAGGTTGACCAGATATATAATTTGACACGTTTCCTGATAAGAAATTAATGGCTACGCAGCTTGGGCACTTGCGACGACCACTTCACCTGTCACCCGTTTTCTGTTTCCGCAAGCTAGTCTCTGAAGTAGGTGACACGGGTAGCTTCGCCAAGTGGGCAAGCTTGGTAGAACATGGTGCTGTAGAACGTGGAAACAGATGGAAACTGTTGGAAAGCACTGTAATAGCGATCAAAGACGAAACATCAAGGTTAAATACTTTCTAATTCGGGGCATTAGAATACACCCGAAGCATTGATGAAGTGTGTTTGACATAGTATCTAAGCCGTGGGATTTTTCTAGGGCGAACTTACAGCGGCTTTATTCTCTATTCGTGATTAAGCACTCTTAATTCGTCAATTTTGTATTTAACCATATTAATCATATTTTGCCATATGTGCACTTCACTTTTATGCGCTCGCAAAGCAGAGTAGAACATGAAAGTGCAAAGAGATAGGTTTTTAAAAAGCTGTCCGTTCAAAAAAAGAAATAAAGAACACCTACATTTCCACAGAACAAAGTATTGCATAGATGAGGGCTTTATATGTGATCACTCGTAAAGAAACATGATCCTGCTGCAGGGCTTCTTAAGGATGAGCTCTTCGGCGCCAACAGCGATACCGCAGAAAGCTTAGGAGATTGTCTGCTTTTTGGAATGTTGCCCAATGTGCTTGCCTGAATCAATAAGCTAATCCCCATAATGTTGTTATAGCTGCAAAGGTGACGCAACTGGGTATACATATACGTAGAAGCTTAGGGCTTTGTCAACGATACATTATTTAAAAAATATCGCGATTAATGCATAGGCAGGGTCATTGGCATGCTGTAGGTGCTGTTGCAAAAATCGTTGCAGGCAAATTCATACGCCTTCGATTGCAAGCACGTGCTTAGAAGGTTTCGGTGTCTGAATGAGAAAAAATCCAAGTTTTACACATGTCAAGAGACGCCGCAGAACAGGCAGCATGCGGGGAGACCCTCGAGCTAGACGAGGGGAATGATGAGAATTGAGAGGAAATCGAGTCAATCGACAGACCCTGCGATGTAGATGCTAGACGAAGGAAAATGGAGGATGTCCAGGATGAGCTTGTGAAATGGAACGAAGGGCTAAAAAATGAGCTGAACATGCAGTGTGATGTACGGAAGGCGGCAGAAGAAAGACTCCAAGCAGCCGAGAAGAATTTGAACTGGGCCGCCACCGTGAACGAAAGTGGTAGTGACGGTGGAACGCCGGTTCCCGAAATGACAGTACCGGAAGTGATGTCAAAGCACGTGGAATGAGCGGAACGTGCACCCTGGGTAGGTGGAAGGATGGTCACCTGCCTTCAAACTACCACAAAGGGAAAGCAGCAACTCAGCGATCCATGCACCATATCAATTCAGCACCACGCAGAAAAGGTTGAGGAAGGGAACCAGGGAGAGGCCACGTAACTAGGCCGGATTAAAACGAAGGCGCCAAATAAGGCAACAGACGAAAGAAGACGACACCGGACAACCGCGCAGGCGCAACCACGTGAGCGCCAACGTGGCTGTGACGTGTCGTCTTCCGTCGACTGTCGTTTTATTTGGCTCCCTCGTTGTAAACATGTATAACCAGCTCGTCCACCAGGACGTCTCAATAGGAGGGACTGAAAGGTGATAATCACCGGTAGCTCAAGTTTGTCTAGGTGCTCAGAGGCGTTTTTGAATCGGGTGAAACGTGACAAAGGACTGGCGGTATATAGAGACGTTTCTAGCGCGGACATTTTCATATGTCACAAAGCGACCTAGAGAAATGCTCGCGAATAATGATCGGGGACGAAACGGTGTAGTAGCTGCGGGAAATTACCATGATGTGATTAGCGGGATAGAGGCGTAACCAGCCCAACGCTTGGCGAAGGGTGTAGGCGACTGGAGCGAGATGTCCCCTCTGGTGCACATTGTGGTATCCAAGGTGCCGGAGGTACCTGCACCTGACAATAACGTACAAGGAGCAGATACGGCAACTAGGAAGGAGATTTGGAAATTGAGCCGAGCGAAAGGTTTTGAGATTAGGGGAAGTCAGCAGGAAAGTGAGACCTTATGGTGGTTTTCGGCGACGGAAGGCACGTCAATTACAACCTTGGACGAAAAGTAAGCTGGCGAATTACTGATCGTGAAATTGCTTCTTTTGAGGCCTCATGGGCGTACAGGACACCAGTGTAAGTAGCCATGAAGAAAGCGCCCATGGGGAACCTTAGAACAATATGACAGGCCACGTCAGAAGAACGAGAAAGAATGATGAAAGTGCCCGCCCTGCTGTATCATAGACTTGCAAGGTGGCAGACCAGATGAATAGTGGTTAGATATTGAGAAGCATTTACTTAGAGAATAAACAGTCGTGTAGGCGTTCATAGAAATGCACCGTAGAAACTGACGAGAGCCACCAATTATCGGTAATAGTGTTTGGGACGGGTGTAACAAAACAAAATTGGAAAGAAAGAGAGGGTAGTCGGAATGCTTATACATCCTCGATTCAAGTAGAAAGAGTAAATTCAAAGTGTCAATAGCATCTCTGATAATCAGGTGCAGTGAGCGGAAAAAAATTTCGCCTAGCGTGACGCATTTATGTACGCGTAAAAATTGCCAAGAACGAAGAGTTAGTGGAATGCTTAAACGGGAATATTAGGAGTTTCGGCAATGATACCGAAATCATGCTGTTTAGTGACATTAATGCGGATTACATGATCTACACGGTCATTCGGACAACAACGGGAAGGCAACGCTAGGTGTCTGTGCTCAACGTAACCTCGTTATTAAGAATACGGGACCTAAATGTGACGGCTTGATCACGTGATACGGCTGAAATAGGCATGTAGCCATCGATTGCTGTCTGATCCCCAAAGTAATTCATGACGAGAGAAATTCTCTTTGAGGAGGAAAGCCATAGTAGCTTAAGGAGTCACTATGAACGCTTGATTTTCAATATGACAGATGTAAGAGGGAAAGAGAGAAAGGAACGAAAAATGCCAGTTTAAATTTGAAAGCTGAACTAACAAATATAGTAAAATATAGTAAGGAGAGAGGAGGTAATTAAACTTGCAGAATGGCCCACCAATGAGTAGGAATAGTAACAATATAAATGTTCGGACGAGTGAAATTAGGACAGAGACGCAACATGATTTTTGGAAAGGAAAAACGAAACCAAAAAGCGAGCGGAACAGGGAGATAAGGGTAGCGATGGATGAACAATATAAAGCATCACGAGAGCATACGGAGGCAAAAAGCACGAAGTTCCCGCATGGTGAAACAGACAGTAAATGAGAAATGCGTGGGGAGAAAGCACGTCTGATTTAAACAGTGTTTCAAGCAAAAATAAAGGTTAATGTGAAAGTCGGTTGTGGGAAAAGAGCAAGAAATAGGATAGGGCATATGCAATATTTTGTAGATATTTTAACTTATTAGCGAGAACGTCGGGTACAGTACAAGATATTCTACACGAAGATGCCAACACGTTGTAAGGGAATGCAGCATTCAACTAGGTTTGAAAAATAACAGCCCAATAATTTCAAGGACATTGTGAGGTGGTTTCTAAGGAGAGATCACGAACGACTACGAGACGGAAAAGGTGCTGGTGCTGACAAATTTCAACTGGAAGGAAGGTGAAGAGAAAATTGCTAAACGCAAAGCCACAGGTTTAGGCGAGGTTCCCGTCAGGCTGAATAATGAGCTACAGGAGCAATATATAAGGAAGCTCTGTTGCAAGAGGTAGAAAAAAAAAAGCTTACTTGATAGGCGCATACCAGACAGTTTACACCGGAGCAGATTCAATTTGCTTTTTAAACGTGAGGATGAAAAACAATTCACTCATACAGAACGGTGAACATTAAATCGGTAACATACAACGTTAACGATGAACGCGTTTCAATAAGAATTGCAAGCATTAACAGAACAAAATCATATCGGGACAACTACAGGAAGGCTTCAGAAGTGGTAGGCGTTCGGAGTGATAAGTTTATTCTCCCTGAGTGTATTGAAATATACAGGGTAGAAAGAAGACCATTCCGTGTAGTCTTTTTTCGACACCGGAGCGCATGACAACGTAGAGCGCAACACTTATGCTATATTCTGGAAGGAGAAGGTGTAGGCGACGGCTGTATTCAGCTTTTCCTGAAGGTTTACCGAGAAGATACGGTTAGCGCTGATTAGAAAGATACGAGGAGGGAAAAGAGTGTTGGGGGATGTCACCAAGGTACTGAGACAGGGGCACCCTCTATCAGCACTGCTATTAATGATGTACATGGCAGGAATAGAAAGGACGCTAGAAGGGATGACTATAGGGTTTACTTCTGATGCAAAGGAGGGGGAAGAATAGCTGAGGAGCAGTTTCCATGTTTATTTGACGTGGAAAAAATTGTGGTTCTTGTTAAGAAGCAAAGAGATATGCAACGTCTGGCTGATATCTGTAGAGAAGGTTAGAATTTAGGATTAAATTTTCGGGTTCAAAAAGTCGGCTTTATGATAATAAATTAAAACAGTGAACGGAAAGTGTTAATACCGGGCCAGGAAATACCTCGGGCAAAAGAATACGAATTCCTGGGTGTATCGATAAACGAAGGTGATAGATCTCTGGAGACAGGAAAAAGAAACAATAATGGCAAAGGGGTGGCGGAATGCGGCCATAATGAAACACAGGGCGCTATGGGAATACAATAGGTACGAGGTGCTCCTGTATATGTGGAAAGGTGGATTCCAGGACTTACTTATGGAAATGGAAATGCGGCTGTTTGCATAATGCCCAGGGTATATCAGAACTCCATGTCAACGAAAAGCCAGTGGTATGCCTCGAATTGGGCGCTAACGGGAATACTACTAATGCAGGTGTGCAGCTTGATATGCGCCGATGTCCTGAAGTGAGCAAATTAGACTTTTGAAAAATGGAAAAGGGTTGCGAGAGTGTTGAGATATTTGCTCAGAAAATATATTGAGCCACAGCGGCGTAAAACAACTTGAAAGCTTGCCTGCAAGTATGCGAGTGGTATCGCCTGTAACATGGGAAAGAAAGAACGCCATGCGCAATGTGAAAGATGCCTTCACAATGTCTTGGATGGCGCTATTGTAAGAAACCTTCTATGAGTAACTGCCTCAAAGGAAAAATCAATATCACGAAAGAAAGAATTAATGATAACTGAAAGGGAATCACCTTACTTTACGAAGCGAGCTTGTTTTTAGGCACGTATAGTACCTTGATGAAACTTGGGCCAGTAATGGATATACCAAGGAAAAGGTCTGTGAGGACGTGAACGTTGTTTCACCTGTGGATGTTTTTTGAAAAAGTCTGACAACAGGCCTTCGCACACCCAGCGGCAAAGCTCACAGGCTGATCCAATTGCACGCCGGTAACGAGGATGGCTTCGTATATGGTGCTTGCATCGTTTTGCGAGCAGAGAAATGAGCTGCTGACTACCACCAAGAAATGGACGGGCCACTGTTTGAGAAGTGGTTCTCTGAGCAGCTTCTACATGACACCAAGCCACTCAACGTTATAGTAGTAATGGGCAGTGCGCCCGGCCACGGCGTTCACCTCACGAAAGTACCGACAGAATCAAAACGAAAGGTTGACATTGAGTCTTGGCTAACCGAGAAAGGCATCGCATTTTCCCAGGGTCAATTAAAGCCAGATTTGCTGGATCTCGTCAACGAACTCAAAGGATGTTTTCGGCCTATCGCTTGGATGTTTGCTAAGGCTGCCGGTCACGATGTCGTGAGGCTCCCTTCATATCACTGCGAGTTTAATCCGATCGAATTAATTTGGAGTCAGGTTAAAGGTTATGCAGCGGCTAACAATACTGCAATCACTATTGCAGCTGTCGGAAAGTTGCTGCAGCAAAACGTCAATTCCGTAACGGCAGACAAGTGGCTTAGGCTTAGGGCGTGTTCTCATATTCTGAGGAACGATGAGGAATTCTGGCTGTGTCATGGCATCATTGACACAAGCTTCCAAAGGCTTGAAATTTCACTCGTATGAGATAGGAGCAGAGAGAATAATGCGAGAGAGAGTCAGATGAGCGGAATGGCAGAGCCGCTATGAATGCATGCACGGTCACAGAAGCCTCCGCATCATTTTTTATTATGCTTGAGCTTCTGTTCTGAAGGTTTTACTAATCACGCGGCATATGAAATAAGTGACAGTAAAGTGTTACGATCCAAAATCACAGTATGTCCCGAAGGAACAGCGTACAGCTCTCCCCTAGAACATTGCGTACAACTTTGTGTTTTTTCTTTTAATTTTGAAAGCTCCCCATTTGGCTTAACCAAGCGGGCGTGGAAAATACGGGAACAGATGCGTTCTTTGACGTGCCCCAAAACTTAATGTATGGGCACTTTTATGTTTTGTCCAAATGGAAATTTGGCCGTATAGTGATCGAACCCGCAAGCTTCCGCTTACCATCGCATAGCTGCTAAGCAGTCGTGGTGGGTGCAGGAGAAGTGGACTTGATGGCCGACACCATGGTTGTGAGAATACTTATGAATAGTTCTGGAATGCCGCAATCATCTGAACAGGAAGTGTGTCGAAATAGACATGTTGACTTTGCTCCTTGCTATCAAACACATCACATGGGATGTCGCAGCGTGGCATGCCGCGCATTGCAGGCATAGAATGCGCGGCAAAACGCATAGTCGGTGGCATTTTCCAAAAGTTACAGAAATAGCTTATTTAGCATGAGAGCTTAACAGAAATAGAGTTCGTACGTAGTTACAATGGCCATTTCTTAAAGCTTATGGTAGCTTTCGACAAAATCATTTTTTCAGTATCTATATATAAAATTATTGTACCAGCTTTGCATACATATGATACGATATGTGTATTAATGATCTTTACATTGCCTTAACACGGCCGATATATACCTACCACATGTACGCATGAAAGTAGTCACCCGAAACGCCCATTTGCGGAAAGCGCTGGCGCAAGCAAAAACCTCCACCGAAAACCGACAGCTTGAGCGAATCGTTCAGACTACTTGGTCTAGTAATACATGTGCATAGGCTCTACCCACGTAGCCTTCTCTGTACTGCTCCATAAAGTTGGCGCCAGATATGGAATACGAAGAACCTAACCTGCAGTCGGTCTATGGTCCGCTGACCGCCTTCCAGCTTTTGGATTCAGGGCTTGCAAGGGGAAAGTGAACATATCAGCCATGTAGACCAGTAAACGTTAATCGACGTTAAATTGCTGGAACATGGTGAGACCCCAAACTACGAGATAAAAATGTTGGCTTCGAATAAGGGTTAAGAAAACTACAACCATTCGATGATTATGGTTTTTGTGTTTTCTCAAAAATATAGGTAGTAGATAGGATAGGGATAACATTAATAAAGTGCCGGCAAAAGACGGTTTAACGCTTCGTGACGCTGGCCAAGCGTCGACCCGGGGTTATACCCTACTCTCCACTAGCCCAGTTGGGCCCGTTTGTAGTGGGTCATGAAGCTTGTCCTTTTCGAGCGCACCCCGGGCCTGCTGGACGGCCCATAGTTGTGAGTGCTTGTCTGCAGACTGCAGTGCACCTTGAAGTTAGGGCGGGTAAGTCCTGGAGGTTGCTGCCGTCGGGAACCTGGCACAGTCCCACATGATGTGCCATTGGTCCGCTGGACCCGCTGCACACACACCGCACAGCCCACTCGGATAGAGCTCTGGGTGTAGCGCGTGCAGCATTGTGGGGGCAAGGAGTGACGCGGTCTGTATTTGTCTTATGATTACGGCCTCCTCCCGAGTGGGTGCCGGGTGGGGAGGCGGCATTGTCCGTCGAGCTAAGCGGTAACACTTGGTTACTTCGGCATAACTAGTCAATCTGTCCTTGGTTTCGAACCACCACACGGAACGGTCGCTCTCGGGGGCGCGGAAAGTAAGCGCTCGCGCCGCCGAATGCGCCGTCTCGTTGTGGTTCGGTGAGGATGCACACTCGCCGGCGTACGCCTGGAACCACTTGATACGGACGGTGCTGCCGCGGTATTGAAGTTGGAGCTTGCCGATGATGGCGGCCGCCGGCGCGCATATTCGCCCCTTCGCAAAGTTGCGCACGGCATTCCTCGAGTCGCTGAGTGCGGTGCGACACTCGGCCTCGGTGATCGCCAGAGCGATGGCAACCTCCTCAGTGTCTCTGGTGTTCGTGCACCGCACGCTCGCTACAGTTGTCTTGGTGCCGGTAGCCGCCGCAACGACCACTGCCGCGAAGCCTTCCCGCTTGTATTCCGCGGCGTCCACGTACCGGGCGTGCAGGTCTTGGGCGTGAGAGCCTTGGCCCGCGCCTGCCGCCGTTCTTGGTTGTACTCTGGGTGCATGTTCTTCGGGATGGGGTCCACGTAAATGTGGGCCCGCGCCTCATCTGTGATCTCGCATGGTTGCCGGCTGGGAGAGCTTGGGGGTTGTAACAAAGGGACATCAGTATACTGCGGCCCCCGTCTTGGTGGTAGAGAGAGGCTCGAATTGCGCGGTGAGCTGCGCCTCGGCTATTTCTTCTAGGGTGTTATGGATGCCGAGCTGCAGGAGCCGAGCCGTACTCGTGGTCTCCATTAAACACAGCGACGTCTTGTAAGCCCGCTGATCAGCGTGTTCATCTTGGTTCTTTCAGTGACGTGCCATTTGAGGTAGGCCGTAATGTAAGCGATGTGAGTGATCACGAACGACTGGACCAGGCGCACGAGACTGTTTTCACTCATGCCCGCCAGTCGTGTAGAGACTCGGTGTATGAGCCGGATGGCGTCCACTGCCTTGGTGGTGAGCTTGTTGATGGTCTCGTCATTGCGGCCGCTCTTGTTGAGCAGTAGGCCCAGGGCCCTGATCTTGGGAACTTCGGGGATGCGTTGCCCCGATGCAGTCACAGTCTTGATGTGGTCACACTCCCGAAGGGGAGCGCGCTTCCGTCCCGGTCGTAGCAATGTGAGGACGAACAGCTAGAATTTGGTGGGCGAGCACACTAGGCCTGTGCCGTCAAGGTGCTGCTCGATGGCGGCAACCGCCGCTTGCAGCTGTTGCTCTATGCTGGTGTCGGTGCCGCCGGCCGCCCACAGGGTAATATCGTCGGCGTAGATCGTATGCCGGACGCCGGTCCCCGGTACTGTCCTCGCTACTTTGATCATGACGAGGTTAAAGAGCAACGGCGAGATGACCGAACCCTGTGGAGTACCCGTACTGCCGGGCTTGTGTTCGGGGAGCTTGAGGTCTCCGGCGTGCATTTCCACCGTGCGGTTGGTCAAAAAGTCTTGAATTGCAGCTCGTTACCCCCATGTTCACTCTTGATACTTGTGCTGATATGGCTCAGTGTTTGACTTTGTCGAATGCACTTTGTAAATCGAGACCCAGAATTACTTTGCTGTCTTGTGTCCTGTTGTCGATGATTTCTTGCCTGAGTTGTAACATGGCATCTTGTGTGCTGAGTCTGCGCTGGAAGCCGATCATCGTGTCAGGATAGAGACCTTTTTTCTCTAGGTATTAATACCATCGGTTGGCGACCACGTGCTCCAGCACCTTGCCCACGCAGGACGTCAGCGAGATGGGACGCAGGTTGCCAATGTCCAGTGGTTTGCCCGGTTTCGGAATCAGGATCGTTCTTGCCATTTTCCACTGTCGGGGGAGCTTGCCCTAATGCCAGCACTCATTGAAGTAATGGGTTAGGGCCTCTATCGAAGCATCGTCCCGGTTGCGTAGCATCTTGTTGGTAGCGAGATCGGGGCCGGCTGCTGAGCGGATGTTGAGCTCGTGCAGCGCTACCTGTACCTCTGATATGGTAATGTCTCGGTCGAGCCACGCGTTGGTGTGGTTTCCGTTGGCGTGTCAGGTAGATGCTTGGCCTCGAGGCTCCTGATAACAGCGTCTTTTCCTTGTTGTTGTGTGATGGTGTGCATGAGACGGGCCAGGCGGTCACGCTGGTATGACTTGGTCTTTGTTTCGTCTAGGAGGTGCCGAAATAGATTCTATAGACAACTGCGATGCAGTTCCCTGTCAGCTCGGTTGCAGATTTCGTTCCACTTTTGACGGCACAGGAGATGCAATGGTGTTCAATGGCCCTGTTTAAGTCAGCCACCTTCTTTCTCAATTTGCGATTAAACCGGTGCTGCTTCCAACGCGCCTGTATCGAAAGTTTGGCCTCGATCAGATGAGCCAGGCGGCTGTCCATGATGATGACGTGCTCGTCTGTTTCTATGGTCTTTGTGGCTTAGCGCACTGCATCGCGGAGCTCCGCCGTCCAGGTTTCCATCTCTGTGATGTCTTGTGCTGTGGTGAGGCGCCCCTTACGGAATTCGTCCCAGTCCGTCCACTTATGTATAATGGTATTGCTCCGTAATTGGTTGGGTATCGTAATTTCGAGGATGTAGTGGTCACTGCCCAGGTCGACGCCCGTGTTGTGCCATGTTACTTTGCCCGTGTGGTCACTTTTGATGAATGTGAGGTCTGGTGTGGTGTCTCGTGCTACGGAGTTGCCGATGCGGGTAGGATGCGCGGGGTCCGTGATTAGGACACAGTTGTGGTCCAGGGTATCTTGTAATAAGTCCCGTCCCTTGGCCGTGTCCTTCACGTAACCCCGCGCTCGATGGGCGGCGTTGAAGTCCCCTCCGATCAGCAACGTGTTGTCTCTGGCTTGGGTGCTGGCTGTGTGTAGTAGGGTCTTGAATTTTTGTGTTTGGTGCTTCTGGTTACTGTAGATGTTGGCGATGAACAGGCTGCCTTTGTTTTGTTTGTTTTGGATGATTTCAGTGAAGGCGTATTCCACCCTGCTGCGGCCGTGTTTGAGTTGGTGCTCGATGAACGTGAGCCCTTTACGGATGAACGTGCAGACCCGCCCCGTCACTCCGCTTGGCTAACGTGAGCGTGATAACCAGGGAGGGTGGGGGTCACCGTCGCCATTTCTTGCAGCAGGATAATGTCGGGTATCTTGTTTACTGTGGTAATATGTTGTTGCAGCACTGCTTTTTTGTTGTTGTAACTGTGGCAGTTCCACTGCCAGACCGTATGGCCCGATAGCCATCCTATTGTGGATTGGGGTTGGGACATAGTTGTGGCGAGGGTGGGGCTTGCGTTTGTTCTTGGAGGTGTGGGTGCTTGGCGAATTCCGCTGAAAAGATGGGGCTGCGCACTATGGGCTTGAGGGTGTGTTCAATGAGTTCGAAAGTTCTTGTATGGTGCGGAAGCAGGTGGTGATCAGTTCCTCCAGCCGCGCCAGTCGTTGGTCGGTCAAGGCAGCCGTGCTGGCGTAGGTGCTGGCGAGCGCTTCAATTTCGGTTTCGAGCTGAGTTTCCAATTGGGTCAGGTCCTTGTAATGTCGTGATGAAGTGCGTGCACGTTTCTTGGCGGTTTGGTCAGTGGTCTTCTCCTCCTGGGACTCGTCTTGGGTTGTGTCCATTGATTGTATGCCTTGGTGTGATGGCGTGTCGGTGGCGGGCTTTTTCAGAGGCGAAAATAAATCACCCAAGACGAGGACGTCCATTTGCAAGAAAAATCGCTTTACGTGAACGTCACCGTGAAGGTGTGATGTGATACTCGCAGTGACCCAAGTTGACAACAAAAAAAAAGGTTTACTGAAGAGCGCCAGATGCTCGTTTGTTCCTGGGGTACATATCCATTTGCCTCATGGCTACATAACCAGTGAAATGTATGTTGTACATATTTGATACGTCGTGGGCGAATTCTATTGTGCCCTTTTCCTATTTAGGTGATTAGACGCGTGCAATGCAACCACGCACAGCAAAATAACACGTGCAATGTACATACTGGCGCTCCATGTCTGAGCTTGGCGCGTTGAGCTCTGTTGGCGAGGTGCCTATGCACCGCAATTTGCATTAATCTGTTATATAATACGTGATACCATCGACGGTCCCTGCTCACTGCAAATGCACAGCAAAATAACACGTGCAATGAACATACTGGGGCTCCATGTCTGAGCTTGGCGAGGTGCCTTTGCACCGCAATTTGCATTAATCTGTTATATATTACTGACAAGGAAATTTATTGACCCATAGGCACGCTTACAACTGTGGTATGAACGAAAAGTACAATATAAGGTACAGCACATATAATACATCATACTTGATGTAAAGAAAACAGATGAGCAAACGAAATAATAAATGGTGTCTGCTTGACACTGGCTTTGCCACACACAGCAACAGCAACAACAACAACAAAACTCATTACAGCGTCCACGCAAAAGCATTGTCAGCCTCGAATTTATGAAAGGTACCCGGGGCACATACAGATACAGTCTGAACTCGGGCAACGGAATTGAGCATTATTCTGGCTGTAGAAAGACTTTGCCTCGGGAGACGGTTATGTACCGCGTAGACCAGCGGCGAAGAAACTCGGCTTCACCGAGTCTGAACAACTGTTCTTCAAGATGACCCCATACTATTACCCGTAGTTTTCGCATTCTGGAGTATATTGCTCTATTTGACTGCCGAGATCGTTCTGCGATGTTACGGAAGCACCACAAAACGTAGCTAGCGCTGTAGTAGACGAGACTCGCAAACCGATCTCGGCGCTGTGGTGGCCGCACGATGGATATTCCGAACATTCTTGCAACTAGCTTCCAGAAGGTGCGTGATACAACGCAGTCCTTTACTACATGCGCGTTCGTCTACGTTTGCGCGCAATAAATGCATTTATCATTCGCTACCATATGCCAGCGTTCAAGCCTCTCTCTTCTAGGTAGAATGCCCCACTGATATTGCCAATGAAAATCCTTCACTTGAGAGGGCAAATCAGGTGAAAGCACGGCTGTCCATGTTTGTGTAGTAACTGTCCGATGAGGTACAGCTGTCTCCCAGAACCTTACGTGACACCGTGAACTCGCCCTACAGACTAGCAATGGAGCCAGCCCCTTATGATATTCGCACTCTTGCTACGTTACGCAAACTCCATTCATGGCCTGGAATCTTTCGATAACTTTATCTTTATTTCTCAGAAAATGCTGCAGATGTGCAAACGTTCATCAAATAATATTTATGCAAAATATCCGCAGCGTATATTTTTATATGGAGAGGTTTTTTTGCAATTGAAAAATGCTAGTGTCCTGTTTTTTATCCAATATGTAGCTACGTAGCGATCGTGCAACGAGGTGCGACATCGTCATGATCTTATCGCTAAAGCTATTATAATAAACCTGAGCGAATAAAAACTGTCATCCGCAAAGGGGCCGCGAAGTAGCTTCCTCCCATATTTTTGATGCTCAATTTTTGCGAAAATGTTATGCGAGAGATAGCATTTACATGAGGAGATATGACTGGAGAAGGTGCCTATACCGAAGCCAAGGGAAGGATTCCGCGGCACTTTCAGAAGGCAGGTGGAGTTTCGAAATACCAGAAAGCTTGCGTACCCTTATTTATAGCATTACGATGTGCTCGAAGCAATGAAGTTTCAGTATAATCAGATAAGGGGAACGATCCCACTAGGCGGCGGCAGCTGCGCCCTAATTCCGGATCTAACAATAACTGCTTTTCATTTTTGATAGTTGATTTAAACATATTTCCCCGATTTGCACATCGCTGCATGTCACACCACAGCGCATCTAGCAGCAGAGCGAGACAACCCTTTGAAAATTCAATTATGCGGAAGAAGTTCGCTTGCTGTGGTAAATAGTAAAGAAGAAATCATGGTACTCTAGAGGGCCGTATATACAGGTGCCCGTAAAAACGACTAAACCTTGCTCACGCTTGCAAGACTCACAGGATACCTGAAGCAGCCGCCGGCATTGGTATAAAGAAACACGCCGGGGATGGCATAAGCTGTGCTGAACATCTCAGTCAGATTTTGTACCCGTGCGCAAAGCACGGGGGCCCCTAACGAAGCGTTAAGTCACCCTTTTTCTCAAAGAAGCGTGCGACCTGTCGGGCGGGGAACCGTCAGATTCGGGGCCAGTGGCGGAAACCTTTACAGCCATTGCTACCGGGAGAATTGTGAATAGCGAATTAACATCATATCAGACCATGACGTCATCATGAATAGGAACAGCGCGTCGTACATTTTCAATAATGTCACCAGAGTTGCGCACGTGGACGCCGCCTTTTCTAACGACTGCCGAAATAATCTGGTGCACGAAACCGGAAATCCTTTACAGAAGTGAGCGAGCGGAGTCGACAATGGGTCGCATAGCAACACCTGGCTTGTGTATCTTTCGTAGGCCATGAAATGCCGGAGCCGATTCGTTGTGGCAAAGCCGTCAGTAATAAAGTGTTTGGGCTGGGGCGGGACCTAACGGAAGGCGTGAGCTGAAAGTTGCAGTTTTCCTGTGGTATCAAGCGTCAGCCCAGAATAGCTGGTGGCGTCACTAACCAGTTGTCGCGTCGTCTTGGTGCAGTTGCCGTAATCAAGCAGAACGGTTAGTAAGATCTTGATGATGGCTAGTTGGTTCACATTTAGAACTGAGGTTAAACAGCGGGAATAAAAAAGGACAGAAGGAAACAAATACCACAGACAAGCGCTTCCAGTTGCGATGTTGCAACAACACTTGCGCTTCTTTATCAGCCGGAAGAATGACGATGTCTGGATTGCTTCGAATCTGGTCGATAACCTCAGGTTCCGCTAGCGACTGCGTGGAGTTTGAAGAAGCGTTTCGAAGCCTAGAAAGTAGATTAATAACACGCCTGCCCGTTGAAAAAACGTTGTAGAAAAGTCATCGGCCTTCGCTTGTAGGTAGGTGGTTTGAAAGTTTTGGTCTTTGCACCAGAATAAACCAAATTCAATATATAGCGAGCATGGCGGTCATGCTTGAAAATTACGAGGAGTCCCTCAAGGTAGACGAGCGGAAAGATGAGAATGGCGAGCAAATTGAGTCAATAGGCAGACACTGTGATCTGCATGCTAGGCTAAAGAAAATGCAGGATGTCGAGGATAAGCTTGTGAAGCGGATCGAAGAGCTCAAAAACGAGCTCACTATGTAGTGTAATGCACGGAGGACGGCAGAAGAAAGACTCCACGCAGCCGACCAAACAGTGAACAGGGCCTTCATCACGAACGAAAATGGAAGTGATGGTGCTACACCGGTTGTGCCAACAAATTGCGTGGAATGCGAGGAACACGAGCCGTGGGTAACTGGAAGGATTTTTACTTATTTTCAAGGTACCACAAAAGCAAAGTGGGAACGCAAGGGTGAATGCCCGATGTCAAATCCGAATCACGCGGAAACGGTTCACACGGGGAAACAAGAACAGGCCTCGTCAATAGGAAAGTTTGAAAATGTCGTTATCGCCAGTGGCTCAATTCTGTTTACGTGATCAGAGGTAGTTCTGGAGTGTGCAAAAGGCGAGAAAGGACTGCCAGTAGGGACCTTTCTAGGGCGGGCATTGGGTTATGTGAGAGAGCTAGCTAGAGGAAACGTTGCGGGAACGCATAGGGACATAACCTTGTAGTAGTAGCGGGCGGCCTCAAGACGTGCGAAACAGGAAAGCGGCGGTGTTACAACAGCGTTTGGCGAAAGGTGTAGAGGACCTGAGCGTGATGTGCCCTCGGTCACCGATTGTGGTGGGCAAAGTGCCGGAGTTCCCTGTACTTGACACTAACGTACGAAGAGCAGTTGGGCAACTAATCAGGACATTTGGAAAGGGAGGTAAGGGAAAGGTTTCTGTGTTGTAGTAGTCAACAGGGAAGTGAAAATGTATGACGGCTTTCAAAGAGACTGAATGCACTTCACTGACCGGCTTTGACGAGAAGTGGGCAGGCAACTTGCTGGTCGTGCATTTGCTTTCTTCCTTATTTTTCCTTTCTTTTGGGGGGGGGGGGGGGGCACACGGGCGCCCAGGACGACTGTGTAAGTAGTAATCAAGAAGGTGCTCTAAGGGCACTTCAGGCTAGCATCACCTGTAACAGAAAATCGAGAAAAAAAGAATGAAAAGAGTTCGCCTTGCAACAGGATACTCAGCCATGTAACGCGGCTGAACAAAAGTGGTTAAGGATTGAGGAGCAGTTAAATATAGACTAAATAGGTGTGTATGCGATTACGGAAGCACACCTTAGAGACCTGCAAGAGCAAGCAATGATTGATAATCGTGTTTGGCCACGTTGTAAAAGAACAAATTGGGAAAGAAAGGGAGGGGGAGTGCGAATGTTCATACATCCTGGAGTCAAATGAGAAAGACGAAACTCAGTGTCAAGATCATCCTTGTTTATCAGGCGTAGCCAGCCGGAATAGCTTCTCTAGCCTTGACTTATTTATGGACGCGTAAAAATTACCAAGGATAAAATCAGTAGTTAGTGCAATGCCTAAGCGCTGATATGAAGCGTTGCGGGAATGATAGCGGAGTTATCCTGTTGGTTGACATTAATGCTCACATAGAGGATCTAGACGGCAGTACCGACAACAACGAGAATTTTATGGTAGGTTTATGTGAACAACGTAACCTCGGGTATCTACTCGCACCTGCCGGAGAGCATGTTTTTATTTACGCATAATAAACCTTCTTGCGTGGCCGTGTAACGTTTTCGAGTACTTTCGGCACATTTACGACCTCATTATGCCAACTTTTCTTTGCTGATGATCCGTTTTAGCGTCATTCTTAGGCTTCCGTTGAATGCCGCCGCGATTGTCGAGCAGCCACCGCAAGCTAAGTACGGGGAAGCAAACCAGTCGCGACGCCGGCACCACCCGCTTCACCTGGTTATAGATTTTCAGTGCACTGGCTCTGCCTCATCGAATCCCTCTCCACTTGAGCGTTCTCCTCGCCTCTTGTCAGCCAATTAGATATGATAAGCCGCTCAGTGTAGGCAGTGTTAGTCGTTTTTCAAGCAAACAAAAGTGAGATCCTATGAACGAGGAGAGCGTTTGATTGGTCTTTACAGGCAACCCTGCGGCTGACTGCCCGGTGCTTGCGTCAGTGGTTACGCGAACTTGACGTCAGTAGATTGGAATAAAAACATATTGGAATAGTTTTACATTATAGCCCCCCCCTCATTATCATGAATACGTGGGCGAAATGTGATGGCCAGATCGCGCGAGAAGGCGGATTTAGGCAATTCGTCATCGATTACTCTCTGATGATAGGGTCTGTGATACGTCGGGAGAAATGATCATTGATGAGGAAGGATGTAGCAGCATAGGGAGTAGACAAAAACGTATAATTTGTAAAATGGCATGTGTTGTTGGGAAAGAGAGCAAAGAACAAAGAATTTCCAGTCCAAGTGTGAATGCTGAACTAACAAATGTAGTTGCAATAGTCGAGGAAAACTTGCCACATGGCCAAGTAATGAGTAGGAATATAGTTAGATTTGAAGCCTAATGACGACAGAAATGAGGACAGAGACGCAACAGGCTTGCTAAGAAGGAAACAGGAAACCGAAAACTTGGCGAAACAGGGATATACGGGAAGTGATCGACGAACGACAGAAAGGATCACGGGAACATAGGGAGGCAAATAACGTACAGTTGCCGTAGGTAGAAAGAGACAGTAAATGAGAAATATACCGGGAGAGAAAGAGATATGATTTGAACACTGTTTCAAGCAAAAATAAAGGTGAAAGTGCAAGTTGGTTTTGAGTAATGCGCTAGAAATAGAATGCCGCACCTTGGATATGTTGAAATCACACCAACTTACATGCGAGAAAGGCGGGTGCAGTCCATTACCTAGACGAGCATGGCAACAAACTGGAAGGGGATGCTGAGTTAAATTTAATTCGAAAAAGTACAGCCGAATCATTTCAAGGCCATGGCGAGGTGGTTTTTGAGGAAAGTAAGAGAATGAGCGAGAACCAGACGGGAAAGCAGCTGGCGCTGAGCAATTTAAACTTAAAGAAAGCTGAAGAGAAAATTCCTAAACGCACAACCACAGGTTTATACGATCTTCCCCTTTAGGTTAATTAATAAGCTCGTACCTAAAATGAAGGAAGCTCTCTTGAAAGCGGTAGAAAATCGAGCTTATATTGTAGGCGAGTACCTGACGGTTTGCGACAAAGGCGAATGAAGTAATTCTATAGAGGTAAGTTCGACACAAAAATCACTCATACATACCGTTCATCACTACATCGGTAGTGTACAGGTTGGCAACGCAGGCGAGTAAATAAAACTGCAAGCATGGGCGAAACAATATGGCGTATTGGGAGAACTACAGGATCGCCTGAAAACTGGTTGGCGTCGGCATGATAACTTATTTGTCCTTAGGATTCTTAGTGATAACTTAGTGTCCCTGCAGATGTTCTCCTGGAAAACAAAAGCGAGGGAAGATCACGTACGAATAAGAGAAACCAATTCTTAGTTGGGGCAAACGGCATGTCAGTGGTTGCAAAGGCCGCAATAAAAACGCCAGGGGAACTCTTATTTACTGTATTTGTGCAATGAGGGGGGAGAAAGAATGGTACAATGTAGCCTTAAAACAATCCAGTACTTTTTAGGTAATACTCAACTATTGTTCGGGCAGTTTTTGGTAAACGTAATCAATAATGCATTGTTAAACAAGTCAGCGTGATTGGTTACATTATTTAGGTCACGTGTACAAGTCTAGCTACCGACCCGCCGTGGTTGCTCAGTGGCTATGGTGTTGGGCTGCTGAGCACGAGGTCACGGGATCGAATCCCCGCCACGGCGGCCGCATTTCGATGGGGGCGAAATGCGAAAACACCCGTGTACTTAGATTTAGGCGCACATTAAAGAATCCCAGGTGGTCGAAATTTCCGGAGTCCTCCACTACGGCGTGCCTCATAATCAGAAAGTGGTTTTGGCACGTTAAACTCCATAACTAAATTAAATTAATTAATTAAGTCTGGCTACCGGACACAATCGGAAACAGTGAGCAGAAGATCATGCACACTAATGCATATGTATCATTCTTCGTGCACTTTTATTGCGCAAAGTTCACTACTTGTAAGAGTGCACATAGATAAGGGCTCTTAGCGTATGACCATTCATTTCGGGAACGCATAGCTTCCACGCATGAACACGCGTCAGTGTCAATACTGAAGCCGTTCGTAGCTGAACGACGCGGTTGTAGAACGCTGCTGTTATAGAAGGGCCACCGCTTGTTGCTCATTTGGAATGAGAGGCAAATAATGCATCTAAAAAGTTAAGTAATGTGTCGCCTTAACAATACGTTCACTTGCACTTATTCGCGGAGTCACATTTATTAAAGCAAGTACTGAGAGAGAACACGTGCTGCAGCCTTCGAGAGTAGCAACGTACGGTTGTTTATTGTCCGCCGTACCGCCACTTCTACCTTTTTGGCTATGAGCGTTACAAAATAAAGAGCGGTTGATTTCAAATCCCTACGGCGAAAGCTGAACTGTATCAAAAGAATCGTTTAAAAATTATGGGGTTTTACGTGCCAAAACCACTTTCTGGCACGCCGTAGTGAAGGACTCCGGAAATTTTGACCACCTGGGGTTCCTTACCATGCACCTAAATCTAAATACACGGGTGTTTTCCCATTTCGTCCCCATCAATATGCGGCCGCGGTGGCCGAAAAGAATGTTTTAGTGGCACAAGCATCGATTGACCCTCTTGTTTGTTGCGCAACACTTCTAGCTCACCTGCTGAGAGGACACCGGAGAAAATTAAAAATAAATCAGACACAAAAATACAAGAAATTCTGCGTTAAAAATATACGCGTTTTGATATGGTGATCATATCAGAGCATAAGTTTAGCCCACAAGTTGAGTTACTGAAGGGCCTGGCAATAAATAAAATAATAAGAAAGCAGTGATCACCGCACACTGAAGCACAGAATCGTAGAGTTTGGAGACCCGCCCAGTGAATATGATTTTTGCAAAATTTCTTGAATCCCGCTATAAGAAAGCGAAGGTAATGACGTCACTAATGACGTCATACACAAAAGGGTGGCATGGTGTTTAACCGGCTAGTACATAAAAAACAGTTGCCTGGCATAGATTGAACATCTGAATAGCAGAGCGGATGTGACGTCACTCCCTCCTGTCGCCTTCCTTCTCCCGTCGCGCACCTGCTCACTCGCTCGCTCGCTTGCTCGCAACAGCTGTGCACGTGGTGCTGGTTGTATCTTCTGACGTCAGCACCGGAGAGGGCGCGAAAGGTCTGCCTTGTGCGCCGCCTGCTAGGGGCTTGCACGCCCCTCTAGATGGCGCGCGTTTCGGTTCCTGCTCGGCCTCCCTCATTTCTCGCCCGCATATCGTGACATGGTAAAGACGCTCCCTCGCTTAACCTAAGGAGCACCAACATCGAGATGCGAGTGCCACTAAGAGGCATACAAGTGTAAGATAAAGGTCACCTACCATATTTTTTTCGTTGCAATGGCTTATGCTTCACTTCAGGTCTTCCATTGGCAGGAACACCAAATCAGACATAGTAGTAAGCCTAGCCTTATCGGATTAATGCGGGAGACATTTGACCAAGCTGTGTTTCCGGCGCGTGACGACTGAAGCTTGTGCATTGACCAATACATCACGACTTATCTATTTATTTATTTACTTATTTAGCATAACCTCAAGGCCATTATGGCATTATAGAGGGGATTGGTTACAAGCAAAACGGGTAAATTCAACACACAGGCGTTGCTAATGCAGAAAATTATATATATGTATATACAAGAACATTTAACACATGGCACCTAGATATACAGTGTTAGCTATGGCGTTTGTTAGTACAGGTTGAACAATGTGAAGAAAAAGGTTCCTACTTATACAGTGCTAGACATGGCATTCTTGATTAATTGGCGATCTGCGATGGTGGCCATCGAAGCGGGAATCTGATTCTGGTGGTACAAATGACTGCAAAAAAGGGTTGCATCTCCAAATTGGAATGCCGACCTTATGAATGTCATCTAGTCTGGGCCATACATAGGGAGGCGGAGAAATAAGTTTGTTGCGTAGCTGCGGGTAATGAAATAATTTATGAAAAAGGCAGAAACGGAAGATATTGCGACATGATGACAAGGACAGTAAGTTAAGGCTAGATTACATGGCACTGATACTCGCGGTTCTATTATAGTTTGTAAGAATTAAACGAGTAGAGATATTCTGAACCATTTCTAGTGAGTGCGTTAGATTTACTTGACATGAAGCCCAGATTGAAGCACCATACTCAAATTTAGGTCGTATTAGAGTTCTGTAGAGGATTAATTTTAAAGAAGAAGGTGCTTTGTAAAAGTTGCGTCGTAAGTAACCTAGCGTTCGCTTAGCGTAACTTATTAAATGGGTGATGTGGGTATTCCAAGCCAGATCAGTGGTGATGTGAAAGCTAGGGTACTTGTAAGTTTTTACCAAATCTAATGAAGCGTTAATAAGGGAGTACACAGGTGGTTCACTGGTATTTCTAGATACACGCATGAATGTACACTTGTTAACCTTTCGTTCCATTAACCATAATTTGCACCATGCAGAAAGGGCGTTAAGGTCACCTTGAAGCATGGTTACATCCTCATCGCAAGTTATTTCAGTGTAAATTACAGAGTCGTCACCAAATAGGTGAATTTGCTATGAAACACAGGAAGGTAAGTCGTTAATACGTATGAGAAATAGGAGGGGTCCAAGCACGGAGCCTTGTGGTACACCTGAGTAAACAGGACTTAGATTAGAGGTTACTTCGTAAGCTGAAAGAAACTGTGAACGGTTAGTGACGAAAACCTCAAGCCAGTACAAAACTTTAGGATCAAGGTTTAGTTGTTGCAGTTTGTAGTTAATAAGCTATGGCACACTTTATCGAACGCCTTTACGAAGTCTAAAGAAATTAGGTCTGCAACCATCACATAGCCCGTTGACAGGGAGCGTACCTTCTCGCGACAGCAACACCTCACGACTGTCGACTTCTGGGCGCTGTCGTCTATCACTAATTCCCAGCATGCTCGGCGTACACCGCATTTACATCGTAAGAAAATGTGGCCAGTTTTGAGGAGACGACAGGGTGCCAGGGCGAATCAGAGAGTATTTGTTGTTATTTTTTTAGCCAAATTTTGGCTCTAAATGCGATGTCAAGATATCGATTCCCAGCGGTGGACCTTTCTTGGAAGAGAGAGGCGTTATATGGTGGTGGCACCGCAACACAGCACAGCAGTCAGTTGTTGATGATGGCGGTTGTACTTCACATGTCCACGGCGTATTTAAGTGTGAGAGCAACGAAGTGTGATTCGTTTTTTGAGGAGAAAGCGACAAACGCCCATCGAAATCCACAACAAGATGCAGCCCACATATGGCGATAGGTGATACGCTTCAAAACGTGTGAGGCGGTGGTGTTGTGATTTCGCAAAGGCCACGAGACTTGCATGCAAATGAACGCTCGGGGAGGCTGAGTGCGTCGATGACGTGCAATATTTTTCAAATTTACCTCAACGATATCATAAATGTCTTAACCGACGTGGGTGGCATGTGGAAAAGTTGTATAGGGTACGTGGAATATTACGCATGTTTTAATTACCTGTATATGCTTCAATTAGGGAAATAAAATATGAGGGGCAAGGATTTTCTTATTACCCTAGCATGGGGTTTCAGCCATTTGATGAAATTCTTTTGTAAAGAAATCGGCGCAACTCTCAACCCAGAGGTATTTAAGCCATGGCCGATGTGCACGGCCAGAGGAACGTCTCCAGCCACAGTCATCGACATCCTTTGAACTCTAGAATTCGCCGTAATAAACACATAAAGGTGAACAGCAAATTAAAAAGTCATCAATGAAGTTCATTATTCAGCGCTGGTGGCATCCACAGGACATGTTTTCTTTAGTAGCCTGAGAGCTTCTTTTATTTTTCGTTGTTAATGCCTTGAATCAGCTATTCAAAAATGTTCTTAAGAGGAAGCTTTAGCTCGGGCCTAACTCCGACGCAGCCTATTCAAATACATGTAAAACGCAAAAACCTTTTCCTGAGATAACCCCTGGACCGATTTTAATGAAATCTGTTGAACTTGAAAGAGAAAGTCAAGTTCTAGGGACTGTTGGAAGCGGAGTTTTGATTGAGGGCTTGAATATTGTTAAGGAGAGTTTCAAATATTAGACCGTTTGAAAGAAAGAAGCACGAAGTTTACGAATTCATAGCTCTGCATCAAGAACAGATATCGCGGTTCTGTAAACGGCATTCATTAGATCATTCAAAGCGGACAAATTTTATATGTCATTTTACATCTTACGTCAAATTGTTAGGTTGGGTACAAGGGTTCTGCAAAAGCTGTATTTCCATATTATAAATTTTTTTTATATTCATGTGTAACATATCAATGTTGTCCGCTTTAGTTGTGCTATGAGATACAATTCCCAGAATTACGATATCATTTTCTCTTGCTGAGTTACGGAATTGTAAGCTTGATCGTTCCGTTCTTTGAAAATTTTCGATTTCTGCCGATTTTTAATAAAAATTTCACGACCTAACTCAAGAATTCGAAACCAACAGTCACTAGATTTTAAGTTTTTCTTTTAGGGGACAGGGTAGGTCCTATTCTTGCCATGCATTTTAGGATATGTTCGTGACCCTTTTTCTTATGATCTGCTGGGGTTAGAACATTAACCTTGGGAGCATTGTAATCAGCAATGTTAGGTTATTGAATCAGGATTATTTTTTTTAAAGATTAGTTTTATTGATTTCTTTTTTTTACTGGACCCACCAAATTTTAGAGCGAAAATCTGCAGTAAATAGCCTGTAAACAAAAATCCCCTTCAAGAATATTTATAATCCTGGTTCAGTAGACTGTCTGTAATGTTTGCTCAATATCTGGAAAATATTATTTCCCTAGCGCTTGTAGTTTCTGAAAAAAAGGGTCAAATGCAGCAAAATTTTGTGTTTTGGGATAATTGGCTTTGGAGTGGAAGAAAGAGCTTTATTGCAATATAGGACTATAGAAACAATTTCTGGCGCATTTTTTCAATAGCCACCAGCATGGTAGTCCCCTCCATCGTCAACATTTTTTTTCTGTGCTAGCTTTCTTGTTTTCCGGGCCTCATTAGTGACCAGTCGTGTAGCCCTCTCTGCAAAGTACAGTCACCGTTAGTCAGCTTCGCGCAACCGCTGGACTGTAAACCATCCTGGAGAAACTCCGAAGAAGCCCTACACTCAAGTGGAATCCTTCCTTAACGTGATCGCCTCAACCAAGGAGAGTTCCTTAGGGTAGCCCTGCAGCTACCTTAAGAAACAATGACCGACCACGCAAGTAGCTTTTCTGAGATGGTCGATTTTGTTGCCCTTTTATAGGAACCCAGGTTCGCGAACACCATCCACGCCTACAACTAACGCGGCGTGTATCCGGAGACCGTCAGAATGGCACCAAGATGTACACCGACGGCGAGTTTCTTGGCAGGTTCCACTCTTCGAAACAAGCCGTGGCCCACCTTCTCTCCCTGCTGCCACTATCTCCGAGCCCAAACGATTGTGGTCCTCCCATGCCGCCACTTGTAGACATCATGGTCTCCGTCCGTTTCTACGGCGCCGGGACTTTTGAAATGGTCACTGGTGACTTGTTCAACGTCTCCCAGCCTACAGCGTCTTGCATCGCTGAACGTGTCATAAACTGTGATCACTCTTACGCCGTTCACAGCACTCGTGAAGCTTCCCGATGTCGCACAACTATCTCGAGCGGTGGAAGAATTTTATCGCATAGCAAAATTTTCTGGCGTGATAGGGTGCACTGACTGCACGCAGATCTGGATCAGGAACACTGTAGGCAATGACGCGGAAGTCTTTCGCCGAAGGAAATTATATTTTTCTTTTAGTGTTCAGGTATGTGCAAAGTTCATGTTACAATTATAGCGAGTCATAATACATTTAAAATACAGGCACAAGCTAAGTTCGGGTTTTCTTGCGGCTTCTAAAGAAACTGTGAGCAGTATTTAGGCTATATTATTATTTTAAACTCAAAATATATTATGCTTCATGACTTTCAGTACTAATGGCATTTCGCCGAATATGTTTGTTTGCAGCGGCTGTAATCGAATCGAGGCTGAATTATTAAAATTTTAGTAGCTTCGTTTAGTTCAATTTACAAATTTATTTCACTACTTACTACACAAAAGGATGTTGAGAGATTAAAGTGTGAGCTTATGTCTCGTATGCCACCATGTCATTTTATCATGGCAAATTTGTTCAGCTCACCAGAAATACTGTTCTATAGCAGCAATGCTGCACTCTCGCATCACAACAAGGGTATTATGCGACAAGCCTAAAGCATGCCATCATGAAATCATTTAATAATAGCTGCATATCATCCTACTGCAGGCAATCACAGGACCTTGGTTCCTGCAACGTAAAAATATTCCAATCTATTTTTATTTCAATGTGCCATCATGCCATCGGTGCACAATGTTTCATTTTGCCATCGTAGAGTAAAATTTTGAAAAATGTTGTATGTCATCGACTCACTCAGCCTCCCCGAGCGTTCATCGTCATGCAAGTCTCGTGGCCTTTCCGAAATCACATCACCACCGCCTCACACGTTTTGAAGCGTATCACCTCTCCCCATATGTGGGCTGCATTTCCTTGTGAATTTTTATGGGCATTTCTCCCTTTCTCCACAGAAAACGAATCACACTTCGTTGCTCTCACACTCAAATACGCCGTGGACATGTGAAGTACAACCGCCATTATCAACAACAGACTGCTGCGCTGTGTCGCGGTGCCACCGCCATATAACCCCTGGCTGCTCCAGGAAAGGTCCACCGCTGGGAATCGATATCTTGACATCGCATTTAGAGCCATAATTTGGCTAAAAAAATAACAGAAAATACTCTCTGAATCGCCTTGGCTCAATGTTGTCTCCTCAATTACTGGCCACATTTTCTTGTGAAGTAAATGCGGTGTACGCCGAGCATGCTGGGAATTAGTGGCAGACGACAGCGCCCAGAAGTCGACAGTCGTGAGGCACGTTTCGGCGTGAGGTGTTGCTGTCGCGAGAAGGTACGCTCCCTGTCAACCGGCTATGTGATGGTTGCAGACCTAATTTCTTGAGACCTTGTAAAGGCGTTCGATAAAGTGTGCCATAGCTTATCAATCTACAAACTGCAACAACTAAACCTTGATCCTAAAATTTTGTACTAGCTTGAGGTTTTCCTCACTAACCGTTCACAGTTTGTTTCAACTAACGAAGTAACCTCTATTCTGAGTTCTGTTTGTTCAGGTCTACCACAAGGCTCCGTGCTTGGACCCCTCCCATTTCTCATATATATTAACGACTTACATTCCTGTGTTTCATATCAAATTCACCTATTTGCTGACGACTCTGTAATTTACACCGAAATAACTTGCGATGATTATGTAACCATGCTTCAAGGTAACCTTAACGCCGTTTCAGCATGGTGCAAATTATGGTTAATGGAACTAAAGGTTAACAAGTGTACATTCATGCGTGTATCTAGAAATACCAGTGAACCACCTGTGCACTCCCTTAATAACGCTCCATTAGATTTGGTAACAACTTACAAGTACCTTAGCCTTCACGTCACCTCTGATCTCGCTTGGAATACCCACATCACCCATTTAATAAGTTACGCTAACCGAACGCTGGGTTACTTACGACGCAACTTTTCCAAAGCACCTTCTTCCTTAAAATTAATCCTCTCCCTTTTCATTTCCAGCAAGCATGTGGCGTCTCTGTCCTCATTTCTCTCGTCATTAGAGTTCAAGGCTAACTATATTGCTACTCATTGCTTGGCCATGTGGCAAGTTTTCCTCGACTATTGCAACCACATTTGTTAGTTCAGCGCTCGCGCTTCCACTGGAAATTCTTTGCTCTTTGCTCTCTTTCCCAAGAACATGTACCATTTCCAAAATTATGCGTTTTTGTCTACTCCCTATACTGCTACATCCTTCCTCATCAATGATCATTTCTCCCAATCGATCACAAACTCCATCATTAGAGAGTAATCGATGGCGAATTGACTAAATCCGCCTTCTCGCGTGATCTGGCCATCACATTTCGGCCACGTATTCATGATAACGAGGTTACGTTATTCACATAAACCCAGCATAAAATTCATGTTGTTGTCGGTGCTGCCGTCTAGATCCTCTATGTGAGCATTAATGTCAACCAACAGGATAACTCGCTATCATTCCGGAAACACTTAATATCACCGCTTCGGCTATGCACTAACTGCTGATTCTAGTCTTGGCAATTTTTACGCGTCGATATGTAAGTCACGGCTAGACAAGCTATTTCGGCTGACTGCGCCTGATAACCAAAGATGATCTTGACACTTTGAGTTTCGTCTTTCTCATCTGGCTCCAGCATGTATGAACATTCCGACTCCCCCTCCATTTCTTTCGCAATTTGTTCTTTTACAACGTGCCCAAACGTGATTATCAATCACTGGTTGCTCTTGCTGGTCTCTAACGTGCGCTTCCGTAATGACATACACACCTATTTATTCTCTGTTTAGCTTCTCCTGAATGACTAACCACTTTTGTTCAGCCGCCTTACATGGCTGAGTAACCTGTTGCTAAGAATGCGCAGCTGCGATACTTCAAAGACACGGCACTTTCTGACAAATTGTGACAGTACACTGTGTGGCGTAGGACTCTACGGTGACACTGCGTAAGACTAGGAAGGCCTTGGCGGGCTACGTGACAGTGGTCACAGAAACAGTTCATGTGCACGTGCGTGTGTGTGCTTAGGCTTTTTTCGCCTTTCTTTTTTATCCTTCTTTCTTTCTCACCTATTGCATACCCTTTCCCCTCCACCAGTACAGGGTAGCCAACCGGAGATAATCTCTGGTTAACCTCCCTGTCTTTCCTTTGCCTTTCTCTCTCTCTCTCTCTCTGTTGGATGTCGAGCTCCTTTCCTTCTTTTTTTTCTCGTTTTTCTGTTGTTGCCGGAGATGCTAGCCTGAAGCGCCCTTACGGCGCCTTCTTTATTCCTACTTACACTGACGTCCTGGGCGCCCGTGTGCCCTCCCCTCCCCTTCCCCTTGAATGAAAGTAAGGAAGAAAGCAAATGCACGACCAGCAAGTCGCCTGCACACTTCTAGTCAAAGCCGATGAGTGAAATGCATTCCGTCTGTTTGACACCCGACATACCTTTTCACTTCCCTGTTGACTACTACAACCTAGAAACCTTTCACTTACCTCACTTTCCAAATCTATTTATTAGTGGCCCAACCACTCTTGGTACGTTAGTGTGAAGTACACGGAGCTCCGGCACTTTGCCCACCACAATCTGCGGCAGAAGGCACATCACGCTCAGGTCGTCTAGACCTTTCGCCAAACCCTGTTTCAGCCCCACCGATTTCCTGTTTCGCACGTCATTCAGGCCGCCCGCTACTTCTACAAGGTTTTGTCCCGGTGCATTCCCGCAATATTTTCTCTATCTAGCTTTATCACATAACCCAATGTACGCCCTAGAAAGGTCACTACTGCAAGTCCTTTCTCGCCTTTTACACACTCCACAACTACCTCTGATCACGTAGACAGAATTGAGCCACCGGCGACAATTACCTTTTCAATCTTTCCTATTGACGAGGATTCTTCTTGATTCTCTTTGTCAACCGTTTCCGCGTGATTCGTATTTGACATCGCGCATTGACCCTTGCGTTTCCCCTTTCCTTTTGTGGTACCTTCAAAATAGCTAGCCCTCCTTCCGGTTGCCCACGGCGCATGTTCCTCGCATTCCACGCACTTTGTCGGCACAACCGCTGTACCACCACCACTTGCATTTTCGTTCGTGATGACGGCCCTGTTCACTTTTTCTGCCGTCTTCCATGCGTCACACCACATTTTCAGCTCATTTTTCAGCTCTTCGATCTGCTTCACAAGCTCATCCTGGACAAACTCCATTTTCTTTAGCCTAGCATGGACATCGCAGTGTCTGCCTATTGAATCAATTTGCTCGCCATTCTCATTGTTCCCCTCGTCTACCTTCAGGGACTCCCCGCAATCCTGACGCATGACTGCCATGCTTTCCATATATTGAATTGGACCTTTTCGGGTGCAAACACCAAACGTTTCAAACCACCTACCTACAAGCGAAGCCCGATGACTTTTCTAGAATGTTTTTTCAACTGGCACGTGTGTTATTAATGTACTTTCTTGGCTTCGAAACGCTTCCCCAAACTCCACGCAGTCGCTAGAGGAACCTGAGGCTATCGACCAGCTTTGAAGCAATCCAGACATCGACTTACTTCCGGCTGGTAAAGGAAGCGCAACTGTTTTGCTTGATTACGGCAACTGCACCAAGACGACGCTGAAACTGGTTAGTGACGCCGCAACGTATACTGGCCTTACGTTTGGTACCACAGGAAAACTGCAACTTTGAGCTGACGCCTTCCGTTAGGTGCCGCCTCAGCCCGAACAGACGGCTTTGCCACAACGAATCAGCTCCTGCACTTTATGGCCTACCAAATATACACATGCAATGTTTTACTATGCGACACATTGTTGACTCCGCTCGCTAACATCTGCAAAATATTTACGCTTTCATACACCAGATTATTTCAACAGTCAGAAACAGCTGCGTCCACGTGCGCAACTCTGGCGACATATTGAAAATGTATGACGCGTTGTTTCTATCCATTATGACGTCATGGTCTGATTCGATGTTAATTCCCGACTCACAATTTTTTCGCGTAGAACAGGCTGTAAAGGTTTCCGCCACTGACACCCAATCTGACGGTTCCCTGCCCGACTGCTCGCACGCTTCTTCGAGAAAAAGGGTGACAACGCTCCGTTAGGGGCCCCCGCGCGTTGCGCATGGGTACAAAATCCGGCTGAGATGTTCACCACAGCTTATGCCATCCCAAGCGTGTTTCTTTTCACCAATATCGGGGGCTGGTTCAGGTATTATGTAAGTCTTTCAAGCGTGAGCAAGGCTTAGTCGTTTTTAATGGCACCTATATATACGGCCCTCTAGAGTAC
This sequence comes from Dermacentor andersoni, assembly GCF_023375885.2. NCBI lineage: Eukaryota > Metazoa > Arthropoda > Arachnida > Ixodida > Ixodidae > Dermacentor > Dermacentor andersoni. Next base: position 55,265,339 of record NC_092824.1, read on the forward strand.
CATGATTTCTCCTTCGCTAGTTACCACAGCAAGCGAACTTCTTAAATATATTTGAATTTTCAAAGGGTTGTCTCGCTCTGCTGCTAGATGCGCTGTGGTGTGATGCGCAGCGGTGTGGAAATCGGAGAAATATGTTTAAATGAAGTGTCAAAAATGAAAAGTAGTTATTGTTAAACTCGGAATTAAGGCGCAGCTGCCGCCGCCTTGTAAGAACATCCCCCTATCTGATTATACTGAAACTTCGATGCTTGGAGCGTATCGTAATCCTATAAATCAGGGTACGCAAGCTTTCTGGTATTTCGAAACTCCACGTGCATTTTCGAGGTGCCGCGGATCCATCCCCTTGGCTTTGGTATAGGCACCTTGTCCAGTCGTACCTGCTCGTGTAAATTCTAGCTCTCGTATACGATTTTTCGCAAAATTTGAGCATCACAAATATTGGAGGTAGGAACTCGGCGGCCCCTTTGCAGTTGAGTGTTTTTATACGCCCAGGTTTATCTTAATATTTTAGCGATAAGGTCATGACGATGTCGCACCTTGTTGCGCGATCAAGCTAGGTAGTGGATAGCGAAGCCTACTTTGCAAATAAAGAAAGAGGACACCAGCATTTCTCAATTGCAAGAAGAAACTTTCCATATAAAGATATACGGCGTGGATATTTTACATACACTTTATCTGATGAACGTTTGCACATGTACAGCACCTCCTGAGAAATAAAGAAACATTTATGAAAAGATTCCAGGCTACGAAAGGAGTTTGTGTAACGTAGCGCGAGTGCGAGTATCTTAAAAAGCTGGCTCCATCGACAGGACGCTGACGTCATCTGTCTCTGTAGTGCACTTAGTTCAAAACAAGAGTTGTCTCATGCGACAGCACGTATTAAAGCTTACCGAATAGGAACTGTACTCTCGGATGATCGCTTTGGGCCGTATGACCTTCAGGGGGAGCTTATATGCACCGGGCGGCCGTCCAAACGCGCCAGCGACGCGCTGGCGAACGGAAGAAGTCGAATCACAGGTATGTGAAGCAGACGACGCGACGACAGCGCTCACTGTATGTTATGGTATGATGAAATTTATTCACGTCCTGAAGATCAAGCCTAAGGTTGACGCAGGCGGCTGTTATGTCGTGACAGTAAGGTTTATCGTTAGCGCCATATCCTGGGCCCCCTGGACGGCCTGTATTGAAGCACTGGTCGCCAGCAGTCTCTTGCGCTCGCGGTGCTTTCAGTGATTTCGCACTGCGGGTTTTAAGGCCTGACGTTACGGAAAACGCATTTTCGTGCGTCCTCTCCTGAGGCAGGTTCCTGCTTGTACAGATTAAGACCAATAGCGATGCGAATGCACCCCGCCGACAGAGCTCAACGCGGCAAGCTCAGGCATGGAGCACCTAAATTTATATTCCACGTGTTATCTAGTCGTGCACAATAACATTGTCACGTACCTAATCACGTAAATAGGAAAATGGCACAAAACAATTCGCCCACGAAGTATCAGAAATGTATAACTTACATTTCACTGGTTATGTAGCCATGAGGCCAATGATTATGTGCCCCATGGACAAACAGGTGCCGCTCTTCAAGAAACCTTATTTGACATCCACTTGGGTTACTGCAATACTCACACCACACCTACCCGGTGACATTCACGTAAAGCGGTTTTTCTTGCAAATGAATGTCGGCGTCCAAAGTGATCATTTTACGGCTCTGAAAAAACGCGTTTTTACTTAATCTGATCTTCAACATCGCATTTGTGATCTTTACAGTCTTTGTGTAGCAGATATAAAGAAGCTTTCGCTGCTACCGAAGCTGTTGATAAAGACTGTTCCAAATTTCTTGATAATCACACCATAACTAACTATTTGTCAGAAGACTACGAAGGTTACCAGAGTGGGCGCATGGGTATGAGCGATAACACGTAGGATTGTGCGTCTATTATTCGGCTCCAATATCAGTAGAATTCATATCCCCTACCTTCGCAAAGATGGTTGGATCGAACCGCTGATGCCGCAGGCATACGAACGCGATGTTCAAACCGTAGGCATGCATCTCTCTTGCCTACGCCAACTGCACTCTAGCACCTCTATAACGAACGTCTCTAGAACGGGATGACTTGTATAACGAAGGAATAACTCTGCCCCTGTTCTTGTGTGCGTTGTGCGCTGCGGGAACTTTACAATGTTGTGACCGGTATAACGAAGGATTCCGGAGGACCCAAGGGCTCCGATTTAAAGGCGTTCAACTGCATTACAGTTCTCTGACCCGACTGGCATGTATATGTGACGTCCCACATAGCGCGAGCTGGTGCAGTTGTGTGCGCTGTAGCTTCCTTTCAGCCACTGGAATTAAGGATTTTCTTCCTTGCGTGACGAGGGGGAGCTATAAGTTTGTCCCATTCTCAACGCGTGGCGGCTAATGCTGTCGGACGCTGTGTTAAACTGCAACGCCGCATTTGGGGTTGAAGTTGCAGCCGGCGGTCATTGCCCAGCCATTTCCTCGAAGCAGAATGCGACGAAGCCACTGCGAGACATTGAACCGCCTTCTGGTTCGGTCCAGGTTATACCATTTTTCCGGGGCAGAAGATGCACCGACGATTACGGTACTCTGTAATGCGAAGTATGTGCGTGTTTTCACTTCGTAGTATATTCGCTTGCGCGGACAATCTGTCTCGCGCGAGAAATTACAAACGGAGCGAAGTGTAGCGGGACTGCCTGGCTAATCGGGAGATTGCGAGAGGCAGCGCGTGGGTGGCGCTTAGGCGCCATTCACAGCAGCCGCCGCATACTGACCTCCGCTCAAGCAGCGCATTGTTTCCATTTATGGGATCGGTGTGCGCGGTCTCTGCATGCAATCACTAAACAGACGATAGCACGCTATTTTAGAGCGACCTCGTAGCGGTCGTCGCTGCCGAGCCCGTCTTGATCGGCACTACGTTTTTTTTCTCACGTTTTCGTGATACTATCCCCCTCCGCTTTCTTCCATATGGATTCGTTGCACTCTCCTCCTCGCGCACTGTCCGCTATCACCGCCTTTCTTTCACACCCTGCTGCCCTTCGCGTTCGCTCATTTATCCTTCGCTGGGCTGGCTTGCTCGGTAACGCCGACGCTCAACGCTGTAACGGGCGCCGAAATGCACTGCACTAAAGTTATGGGCCATGAAGCAAGGGTTATTCAGGTGGCGCGCATACATAGTGCCACCTGAATGCAGCCAGCCAACTCCTGCTGCACTTCCTCCTTCTGCCGCACAGCCATGTCCATAATTGCCTTCTGATGAGCTGGAGCAACCACACTCGGAAGATGGAAGAACATATTATTCGTTACAATTCTCTCTAAGAACACATAAACTACACTGCTTCTGAAGAAAAAGAACTTTTATTCCAACAGTTTTTTGAGCAGCAGCATATATTCAAATTCACATGGACTGCGTTCGCTTCATTGTACTTAAGTTTTCGCGCGTTGATGACGTTCCATTCTTTTCTATAAGCACTCATAATTCGCATAGGCAGCAGGCGCTCCATTCGCCAGTTAGCGTTTTGTGGTGATAGAGCTTCCAGCGCTTTAGGAAATTTTTTTTTCGAGCTTTGAAGTTCTTGCCATTCCGCTACGTTTCCGAACAATTAGAGGAGGTGGACGTGTGGGGCTGGTCTCGCATTGCTGGCTCATAGGCACTTGTGGAGCTTGAGAAGCTTCCGGTTCACGTAAGCATTGCGCTTGCGCTCAAGACGTGTCATCGCTGAAGGGGCTCAGTCCTTCCAGCTCCGAGATAGGGTCATCCTGGTTGGCGAGATGGTCTCTTACATCAATGGCGGCAAAATAATGTACCATTGCCGCGTATAAAGCATACACCTATTTCATGCCATTACGAGATAATTTTTCACGTACAGCCTGTAAAACTGAGTATTGACACAGAGAGCTAACAATACCATCATGGTATTCTCACATCGGCACAATTTTTTCACTTCTTTTGCCATTACGTACCTTAATTATCAAATGTATCCTTAACCTCTTTTAATTTCACGGAGCGCCGGCTGGTGCCCGAACGTGAGCACCTCTTGCCGTTATAATGACCTACCAGTCAATTAGCAAATCTATGCAAGCTGATGAGCAGCAACTCACATCAATTAATGTAGTTACGGTGCGCTTTCACAAAATCGATAGCTGAAAGAATAAGCGCTTGGCTCTTAGCGATATTTAAATCTCCCTTGACTCGGCACCACCATAACAGCACTTCACATAACAGACGTACGTAACCTTCTTCAGGTTTAGGAATTCTACTAATTAGTTAACATGACGAACGGGCTGGCTGTGTCGAATCCAAAACATTCTTCCTGTATCTTACGCAGTCCCGTTATTACCTAAAAAAAGCATGTTTCTACACAACCAGTAATTCTTTTGAAGCCCTACGTAGAGGACAACTGAAACAACATGCCGTTCACGTATCAAGACAACACGCTTATTATTTTGGCATCGCCTTCAAGGATCGCCACTGGTTGCATGGATGACAATAGTGCAGCAACGCCTGCTGTGTCAACGCTCGTAGCGACGTTGTGTCGCGCATGGCCGCTATCAAAAGGGTTGTCAATTCATAATCACATATGCGATGCCATGGTGCCCACTGACTGCAGCTCTTCTGTGAGGACGGAATCTGCTACTTTGCTGCCCCCCTGAAAAGGAAGAAAGTCAAGGAGATGCATATTGCTTTACAACGCCGATGAAAGTCTAACACAGTTTTTTATGAATGAGTTCAAGACCGCTACGCTACAGTAATCCTCTTTTAAATACTATCGAAGCAAAATCTTGACCTAGTGCTCCTGTGTACTCACGCCGTGTGTCCCAGATACGCATGTTTCATTAAACAAATTACCCTAATAATGAACTTAAAAAATACTTTTTCTCCTCCAGGCCATTTGTGATCCTTCCTTGTTCATCGTATAAAATTTTGGGTATACCTGACTGCAAGAGAAACGCATACTTGGAAGTCTTGCTTCAGAAAACAAGCCAAGAATCGCCTTCCAACCTCCACCCTCACGATCACGGATGATCGCGTGTTCAAGTCAGCTCTCTGTGACCATGTGCGGCCTCACTAGCTCTCTCTTTTATATTACTGCCACTTCTCTCTTCATTACCTGTACGACCCTGAGTAAATGAGATGAAATGAAATGAAATATATAGTGCTTCCCATGTAGGAGTGAGAAAACCAGGCGACCTTCTGACTTTTCTTTTTCTTTCGCGATAAGCGTTCCGCAACCTTCGTCGTGATGGGTCCAGACAACATAGCGAGTATTCCAGCGCGGCCGCTCCAGCCAGAGACGGGCGACACCGCAAGCGCGACGGAACTCTCGGTGCTTTTGTTTTGCGAGCCATTTGGGCTGAAGGCACGCGGCCCTCACGGATCATACGACGACGCCCAGCGGTGCCATCGCTCTTTAACGTTTCTTTTTCTTCTTTTTTCTGAGAAGCGGCAGAAGAGAAGGAATACAACTCACCGGTTCGGATCAGCTCCTTTGAGTCCGTGGCTGTGCCCCACTTCTCTTTCAAGTTGTCCCAATACTTGTCTAGCTGCTCCTCGTAGCTGCTACTCGCCTTCTGCTTCAATTTCCCGTTCTCCTCACTTAGGAACGCGGCGTTAGTATGGCTGTTTTCTAGCACGTTTCTGTGTCTCGTCATGAGCTGAATCAAAATTTAACGCTCTTCCTCCATAAAAAGATTGATTATTTCCTGCAACATACGCACAAGGAATTGTGGAATAAGTAAGCGAACACTTGAATAAAATAAACATACAAATAATTAAACAAATATGCGCAATATCTACCACACACAAAATTATAAGATGCAAAATTCCAAGAATCACAAAAGAAAAAACTACAACACAAAAAAAAAGAAACCGGCGACAGGTATTGTCAAATGAGAGATGTACGACAGCTACTACTTCAGGCTGCATTTCTGAGATTCCATGTTTGTGGCATGTAACAATTCCCATTTTTATATCTATTATTTTGAGCAAGAATATTGTATTCTTTTTTTATAATTGACAGATTTAAGGCTATGAAACGTCTGTAGCTTAGTTCCCATGGTCATTTCTTATGATGATAAGGCAGCCTTTATTAATGATGCCATTTCACGCGAAAAGGCACATTTGTGTATCCCGCCTTGCCTTTTCTCAATATTATACATTCGTTACCGATATAAAAGGGCACCTTTCAGCGCACAAGATAAGGACAGTTAGTCAATACAGGCCAAAGTAAATTTTAGCGGTGCACAAACATACATATGTTTGCGGAAACTTTCCTTTCACACACCAAGTGTTGGAAAAAATATTGTGCTGGAGGGCCCTAACGGTTTTCCTTCATACGCAACAAACAGAGAATAAGACTGGGTAAGGTGCTTGGAGACGGCCATATTACACATGGTTCAGGTCTTTTACCTTTGCCGCACGCATCTGTAATGGAATGCTTTCCTTTTGTAAGCAGTGCATTGTTTCGCAAATTTATATACATGTCTTCACGGGAATCAAAGAGCGTATCCACCCTGGACGACCCACGTTCGCATCTGTAATGAAATGCTTTGCTTTTCTGATGAGTACATCGTTTCCTAAATTTACATACATGTCTTCACGTGCAACCACGACAGAACGAAGCGGAATAGAGCCGGAGTCATAATGAAAACTGCACTCTTCCTACGCGAAAACACCTGCGATGGTAGTTGGCCTCCTCACGTATATTCTTTTTTTATTATTCAAAGGGTACTTTGCATAGGTTAACGGCGATTGAATAAAACAAAGGTAACATATCCGCAGATCCTGCGTTTCCTCCGAAAGGTTCTGTATTTTTTTTTTTTGCTAGTCAAAATTCCAGTCATTTTACTTTTTTGAAGAATGCAATTCCTCATCAACTTCGTAGCTAGATAAAGAACGCATGTGTGGCGTCGTTGTGGTTTTAACGCTAAACGCATTAAACGAAAGCTTTCCTGAAACGCGTGGCCACAGAAAGAACGCCGCCATGTTTGTACGGCTCAATTTCGAAATGCTAAAAATAATGCAAATATTATTCAATAACAATCATTTACAAGCAGCACTTACGCGTTCAAAACGTGTAAAAATGACCTCCGTATGTGGGAATGATCGCAGGGTCATTTATAAAAATTTCACGAGATATTTACAATTGATTCATTGAACCAATAATTGATTAAAACTTTTATTAAACGATACGGTAAAGGGAAGGATGTCAGCCTGCTTAACCAAGAAGAGCATAGCATCAATTCTTTTGGCGGTGTCTCCTTGCGTTTCGTCACAGTCGTCGTATACGGCACAATACTTAGAGGTTGGGTGTGTTTGTCGCTGACTCCGGCTGTGGCAGCACAGCACCAGATCAGATGTTTCATGTCGAAGTTGATTAAAAGGCTGTGGGGCCATTCAACTTATGTTGCTCCGGACTTTCTCGGAACATCCGGTGGAATGGTTGCTTCATCTCTTGCATTGGGAAAGATATGAGCTGTTTAGCTGCGTCCGCGCGATATTCGTTTAATCTGACGTTCATTGATGCTCCCGTTTCACCGCTATATTGTTTCTTACGGAAGCAACATTGACGCATATCAATTACACCAGAACTATAGCACAAGTAAAGCTAGATTTACCTTCGCGTATATGACTTCTTACTGTGGTTTTAAATTTAATGTCACTTTGAAAGTGCTCCAGGTTTTGCACCTGGAGTGAGAGCATGCTTTTATTAGGGGGAATGGTATTGAATGACTTTTCCGTGCAATAGCATTGTTATGCGATATTACCGCGCACTGAAGCACGCAAGCTGGTGAGCATGGAAGAATGCGCCAGAAAGACGGTGAAGACGACGATCAGAGTAGCGCTCGTGTTGTTGTTCTGCCATCTAGCCTGTAGCCGTCTCTCTCTGAATAAATTTTGTAAATGCAATTTTCTATCCTATTTGGACACTGTCATCCCCATGGCAACATATGTTTCAAGTTTATGTTACGGCAACGGGTCACCCTTGGTACCACCGGCAGCACTTTTCTAAGACGTTCTTTACTTTATAATATTTGGTGGTATCTTCGTAGGAGTAGGAGGACATTAGAATATTCTGTTATAAGGGTTGGTGGACTATCATATTCTGGTGTAGGTTATTTCTTATCTAATTCTGACTGCCTGGCCAACGTTCACACGACGTCATGGGCTCTGTGGAGTAGAACTTGTGGATGGTTTCTTTCTCCTAGCATACCTTGAACGTCATTTAGGTGACGGATATAATGGATGTCTTTCTGGTAGAATCTTTATATTTTTCCTTGTTCGACAAAAATTTCTTGTTTCTAGAGTCGCAGGTTATTACTGTTTTGTCTAAAAATTGCTAGCTATCAGTAGGATTCCAGTAAAATGTCGCTGTGTTCTGACTGCGCCTATCTAAGGCCAAATCAAAACAATCAGAGCGTCTCAACACGCTAGCTTTCCCGCGAGTAGATCATAAAATGAAGGACTTCTCAGCGGTGTTCAATTGGGCATTGATGCTTTCGCCTTCACAACTCATAAATCCTTAGGTGTCCTCAGATATTTCTTTAATATTCCTTGACTGAAGTACGCCTTCTTCTTGAATTTATACCCCGCAGTTAATTTCATCATCATTAAAGATGAAAATTCACGATTTCTCAGTGCTAATTGCAAGACCAGGATGACGCGTTGCATTGAACCCTATATTCGTAAATCTCTGAAAATTTCTTGCATTGTTCGCGAGTAGCATTATGCCGTTCGCAAACATCAGTTCAGGGACTTCCTTTTGTACTGTTGGCCCGTTACCGATGCAAGATAAATCGACACCTAATTCAATGGTTTCCAGTAGTCTTTCTTTGCCCTTAACGTTACGCGTCAAGAACAATGGAGACAAAAGTCATTCTTCATCAGCCCTCGGTAAATTTCCATTCCTTCTTTCCTTTTCCACATTTGCCATACCAGTTGTAGAATATTTTTCTTTATATGTCCCTCAACAGCGCCATGAAATGCCTCGGGCTTGAGAGTATGCCATACAAATTCTCTGTCTACGTTGTCATAAGTTTCCTGCATATGTCGAAGTGCTCTCCATAAGGGTCTTAACGTAGCTATTGGTATATCTGTACATTGATTTAAATGTTATAATGCACATTTCTTTGTTTTTTTATCTTGGGACATTAACATATTAGGGTTTGTTACGACTACACCCTTCCCCCCTACAAAATGTCGTATAGTCGCTGTGTTCTTGTTCAGTTTTCCGTAGGGCCTAAACCAAGTTACTTGATAAAGGAGGCAACGGAAACCAATGTGGTGGTCTTTACTGCAGAGTAATGCTACAGCGGCACTGAGTTAACAGCCACTTGAATCATGGAAGTCTCCTGTCTTGTTTTCTCCTTGGAAAACAAGTGGCGTGACACTGCGTTTTTCACACTGCAGGTAATGAAAAGAAAGTGTTAAAACTCAATAAATATAGTGCGAGACAATAATATTTGAATGTTGTTACGCTAGGACAGGAAGTAGAAGGAATGTCGAATTTGTTGAAATGGCCGGACTGCATTCGGCTTCACAGCAGATGCCATCATCTCCAACCATGTGGACGCAGCACAATTACAGATTCCGTGCCAATAGTTATGCAAAGGGTGTGAGGTAACAGTAGTATTGTAAGGGGCGCCTCAGTTCTGTCATCACTAGAATTGTCGGCAACAGTAATATTTAGGCGGGTTTCTGTTAGTCCATAGCAAAATCACGGTAGCGCCAGAGTAAATCAGGTATAAAATAAAATGAACATTAACAACATTATTTCAAAGCAAGGCATAAAAGGATACTTCGCATCAGCAGAAAAAGCAAATGGAACGAAGAAGAAACACCGGATAAAATATTTGTTGTCAACAGCGCAGTCGACAATAGTTAACAATAGAAGATCCCATCGCTCAACCAGGACATTGCATGCTTCCAGAGATTTCCTCTAAGTGCACGAATGGTGGCCGCTATTGGGCGCTTGCGGTATGTAGTAGTAAATTTTCATCCGTGTATATTGCGCTACCCTCAATACGCCATTGAAATGGCAGGTCACGAAGAGAAGACGATAAGAAAGAAATCGAATCCAGCGATACGAGCATTTA